>NC_135579.1:101195934-101498207 GCF_965152235.1 Eretmochelys imbricata
ATCCCAGGGAAGTCAATGGGAGAAAGGATGGTCTTCTGGTTAAGGCTTTGGACTGAGACTCAGGACTCAGTTTCTCTTAAGAGTCTGTGGCAAGCTAGGAATCACTTGGAATGTTTCCTTGACAAACTGGTAGATTTGAGTGTTCAACATTGTCCCTCTACCTTCCTTGCAGAGTTTCATCAAATATTTTGTTACTTTCTACTAGAGCTGGTAAAAAAAAAAATCTGTTTCTGTCCCCAAAATATTTTCTTGTTTTCCCCACAGAATTGGAATGTCAACATTTTTAAATTCAAAATTTCCTCTAGATGTTGAGATCTGAAATATTTTGACCAGTTCTGCTGCTTGCAGATTTTCTCTGTCCTGAAGCTGACTGCCTACATATTGGGCCCCACAACCTTTCCGTTGCCATTCTCTTCTTTCTTTCTGCCCAGGTCCTGCCTACTTCTTTATATATATAGTCAGCCTCTCTCCTCAGCCAATCAAATTCCCTTACCCGCTGTTTATCACTCTGTTAGTGTTTTACTACTACATTTTGTTTCACTTCAGTTTGCTCCTTAAAAGGCTAATGGGAGGCATCTTAACCAGGCAATGATTTGAATAATGAAAGGTCACCATCATGACATGGTAAATCCTAAAGCATAGGTGCTGGAATTAGGGGTGCTGCCACACCCCCTGGCTTGAAGTGGATTCTATTATATACAAGATGTAAAGTTTGATTCAATGGCTCCCAACACCCCCACTATAGAAATTGTTCCAGCACCCCTGTCCTAAAGATAATTTTTTGTGCCTTGACACATAATTGCAGAATGTTTTGAAGATTACTGATAGGCAATTGTTCTACAATGCTTGTCTTGTCCCTAATTGGTAGTTAGACTTGATGATTTAAGTTTAACAAAATCCTCAAATATCTGAGGATATGCCTGTAAAAAGGAAATACTTCATTTGTAAATTTACTCCATAGAACTGGGGGTGGGTTTTATTTTATTTTATTTCTATTTGATCATATTTTACATGTATATGTGTAGGAAATATGTAACTAATATAAATTATCTACAAATAGCATCTATCCAAATTCTGGTTTTTAATAAATACCATTTCTGGTACAAGAAAGTGTTTTATTTGGACCAACTCCTTTCTGCTGTATTGCAAATTATGAAGTGGCTTTTGATGTCTGCTTTCTAAATGGCTGTATGCGATGAAATATCCATGCTTATACTGCCTAGTGTAAGTACAGATTTAAATGTTTTCTTGATCTGGTTGTATTATTCATTACAAAATTATTTAAGACCTTTAGACTGTTTTTCCTATTCACAAATGCACAAGAATATTTGCTATTTGTAACCATTTCCTCACCAACTTATGTGAACTCATTCTAACCTATAGGTTCTTCATAAACTGTTATTGATGATTTTCCCTGTATATTGATTTGTGATTGGTGATCTAAATCACATGATGTTGACTTTGCTCCCTGATTGGGTGATTTTGGTCATATATGCAGATAGGTGTTGGGAAGAAGAATGGCTATTCTGCAGACATTGCTGGGAACAAAAGCCCTTTCACATGAATGTTCACCAATAGTGAACAGAATGGAGTGTGAATACGTTTGTGGCCATTTGTGTCTGTAATAATTGACCAGCTCTACCCTTTTGCATATTTTTTTCACACAGTGGGTCCAATCCTTAGCTGGTGTAAATCATCATCACTTGTAAGTCAATGGAGCTTCACACATGTAAACCACACCTGTATCTTGTCCACTTTATATTTTCCCATTGCACAAAAGCAAAAAGTTCCACTTCTTTGGTAGCAGACATCACTCAGTCTTCAGCCTCATGCCTGCACCCTTCAAATATGTGCTAAAAAGGCCTGATCCAATGTCCATCGGAGTCAATGGAAGTCTTTTTATTGTCTTAAATGTCTGCTGGATCATACTCTAATTGCCTATATAGGCACTTAGTGACATCTTATTGATTTATGGGAGAACTGAGTTCTGGTCATGAAATTGGCGAGAACTGGGCCTGTGAAATCTATTTCACTCAAAGATTTGGCAGATTAAGTGGGGCACCCATTCACTCCCCCAAATACTACTGGATCCATATAAGTCCAAATCCAGTAGCTTCCTTCACCAGCCCACTTCCAATGGCTCCCCCTCTGCAAAAGTTTATTTTGAGGCTGGTATGGAGCACCTGTATGGTATGCCAGGGTATGAAGACTTCTTATGTGGTCCCTGTGTCTGAGAGCCGTGGAAGAACAATACAAAGCTTCAGCGATGTGGAAAACCTTCCTTAGGCCTTCTGCCCCTGGGTAAATTTCACCCTAAATACACCCCTTGCAGCACACACATTGAAAATATAAATAGCAACTCTATTATCCGACCAAAGCAGAGTAGAAAGTAAAACGTTCATAGTGTCTGCTAGTTGGCCAACTATGGAGGTGAAGGTCCGAGCCATTCAGCAATCTCTGTCGTGAAACTGCCGTTGATACATCTTTGCTATATCAAAGTTGTATGTGATTTTGCTACTCTATTAATGTGCTGTTCTGACAAAGTTCTTCCAGTCTGAAGGATGGGGGAGTGGGAGATGGGGAGAGAAAACGTGGCTCTTTTTTTAATTTAATTTAATGTAATTTTTTTTTAGTGGCTGGGAATCAAGTTGCTCTTTCTGTAGCTGGCAAGTAACCGGGCTAAGAAATGCTTCGAAAAACCTATATCCCTTGGAATGCTTGTCTTTCTTTCCAAAGCTGTGGCAGGACATCCTGATGCTATGAAATTACATGGAAAACAAAATCGCTAGCAAAAAAGGGTCTCCTCTCAGTCAGGATTAGGAGCTTTACTACTGAAATGTATTTGATAAGTTAATACATTGCTAGAAATTTTTTTATGGTGAAAACTAACAACGTCTTTTTAGGGCTCTGTGGGATTTTGATATGAAAAATGCCAAGCTCTGGAAAGTTTTAAATAATAGGCAATTTACTTTTAATAATTCACCTCCCATGACCCACAGGTACTGTGTTTGCCCTTACAACAGAAACATCTGGCTCTTCTGCTGTCCTTATTAAATAATCCCAGGGATACAGGGAGAAAAAAGACAGGGGGGGATTGAGCGGGGGGGAGGAGCAAAAATAGATGAATTTGCAGCAATAGGCAGTGAATAATTCATGGACTCTCATCCAAATTACACTCTAAAAAATCTTTTAATGAGAGTGAGAGCATGTGGACCAGCTGTTTTGCAGATGACCAGAAATTTGGGACACGCTACTTAGACAAAGATTTAATTAAGATTTAATTTTGTTAATGCTCTCCTCTTTTCTTATTGTTTTAGCACACATGGCATGCGTAGGGACCAATAATAATCATCATTAATAACAAGAACAACTGCAATGGACTATGTATATAGAGTCCCATTCAACGCTCACTGAAGTATGGGAGGCTTTCTGGTGATTTCATTGGGCATTGAAGCAGGCCCATCGAGAGAGCTTTTGATCAAACAATAATATCAGTAAATTTTTACCACATTCCTGTTTGTGGGATTGTAACAATTGTATGGGCATCTCTACACTGCCCGAAAGTTTGGATTACAGAGATGTGAAAAGTGCTGCACTATAATTCCCCTGTGTGGACGCTGTGGGCTTGAACTGAAGAGTTCCGACTTGGCATTAATGTAGTCCTGTTTGAAGAGGACTATGTGAATGCCAACTGGGAACCTTTTCTTCGTGCCTGCAGCATCCCTATGGGTGAGTTACAGCACAGCATTTTGGTGCGTACTGCTATTTACACCCCAGAATGTTGGGCAGTGTAGACATGCCCAATCTTACCCGTCCTACAGCTGGGTGAAGTGAGGAAGAGAGAGGTCCAGTGATTGGCTGACAAAGTTAGGGTCAGAACCTAGAAACTCAGAATTTCCATCACCTCTTCTAACCATGAAACTCTGCCTCTTCTGTACAGCCTCTTGTGTGCAGCGTGCTTTTGAAGTTAAATTTTAAATAGACTTGAAAAGACTCCAGAAAAAGTTTCCTGGTGATCTCCTAACAGATTACCTTGATGAGTTTGCTGGGTTCATTAGCCTCATGAATGCCAAGGAAGACTTTTAAAAGGGGTGTGGGTGTGTGTATGATAATTAGGGCATATTAGACATGAGAGAGATTGGATCTTTTCTATAACTTTATTATTAATTAACATTTATATTCTTATAGGACCTACAGGCCAACTGGACAAGGCTCCATTGTCCTAAGGGCTGTGAAAACACACAGTAAGAGACATTTCTGGGCCCCCACATCTTACAACACGTAACGGGTGAATAAAACAAACAAGTTGGTTAGGGTAGGGACAGTGGAGGTAGTGTAGAAAATAAAATAGGATAAGCACGATTTTTAGCCAGTCCACTCACCGCTTGCCTAACTATAACTTCCATAACTAATTGCTTCAGCTGCTGTCTTCTCCATAATAAGAACTATTTTCTATATGTAAACAAAGAAAAAAGAATCTATGGCTTGAGGGGGGGAAAAATCAGTTTTACAGCATGTTGAACCACAATGTATTATCCTTTGGTGAAAAGAAAAAAATTACCCTAAAGGAAAGGTACTATTATATCAACACATGAATAAGACTGACAATTTTGCATTTTCCCAATGACAAAATGGAACTTACTTCAGATTCTTGGTTTCTCAAGATCTTCCCATGGTTATTGAAATCCAAACTACCCATCCTTGATTATTTTTTCAAGGACTTGCATTTATGATTAAAGAGACCCTTGGAATAGATTTTGTAATTTCGAGTAACTGAGTCCAGAATAAATTTCATCCCACAAATCTGGTATCATTTTATTTGGTAATAACTGTGTCTGTTAAACTTCTAAAACATTTTCTAAAGGGCAAAGTGGTTATTTTATTTCTGTTCTTCAGTATATCTTGAGCCTGGAACAAACAAATCCAGACATGCACAGTATAAACATTATTATGCTAATGGACTCTTGGTATATTAACAGCGTGAGAGATCCAATGCATAGTGAAGTCAATGGGAATCTTTCTGTTGACTTTACTGGGCTTTGGATCAACCGCAAAGGCAGATTCATGCATTAGATCAAAGTCATGCTGTATAGTCTCATCTGACTCCCAGAGGAGTCAATGGATATCTTTCCATTTATTTCACTGGCCTTTGGATTAGGTCTTTAGCGTTGATCATATAGATCACTATGGGTATTACAACTCAAACTGGAACTACTTAGGAAATGAATGTCATACTAGATTTCATTGGGAAAACAAATTTCCTTTGATTTGCCATAAAAACTCAACTTTGACTAATCACAATAATACTTTTAAAAAAATTAATGATGTGTTTTCCATTTCCATCCAAGAACGGAATACTTAGAAACATGGACCTAACTTATGTATTTACCAAATGCTGCAGGCTCTACACAGGCAAAACTCCCACTGACTCCATTAGCAGTTTTATATCACAGCAGCACATGGGGACCGCCACAGAACTCAGGGCCCCATTATGCTAGGCACTGTACAAATGTAATGCCGACAGACCCCAGTTGTCAGCGGGTGGGATCAAACCGGGGACCTCTAGAGCTTAGTGCATGAGCCAAAAACCAACTAGCTATTAGCTATCTCTCTCTTTCAGTGGGCTCACTCTTTAAGTGGTCTCGGTGCCACTAGATGGGACAGAACACCACACCCAGAAGGTGTATGGGTTACACAAACACCTACCAAGAAATGGTCCTTGCTCTAAAGAGCTTTATTAGACCAGGAGTAGCAGAGGAAGCAGAGTCTCGGGGAAGTGGAGTGACTTTCCTGGGGTCAAACAACAGGTCAGTGGTGGAGCTAGGAATAAAACCCAGGTCTCTTCTCTCTCAGTTCAGTGCTGTATCCACAGGCCAAGGAAAGTATATAAGGTGGTGTGCCCTTTACTTTTTGTTACTTAGCACTGAATTGTTATATGAGTGCCACTTGACTAGCTTTAAAAAATCACTTTGATGTCAGTTAGGGATAGACACTTATCTAGTTTTATCCTTACAGCATTGCACATTCTGTTACATTTTTTAGTGGCCGGGCTGTTTTTCTAAGCAAATGCATCTCTTAACTGGCCTGCAGCCATATCTCCTTGGCCTGTATTTGCATCGTATCTTGCAGGCTAATCAAGTTCAGGCATGTAGTGTGGTCCACTCCTGCCTTCTAGCCCCACAGAAACCAGCTCAGACTCCACTGACTACATATCCACTGTGCTGTTCATTTGCATTCCCTCCATCAACACTTTCACAGTCCAGTGGGACAGAATTATTTACGATATCCTCTGTATTTTCAGCCCTCTCCTCAGGACCTCAGAGGAGGAGAAGTTTCCCTTCCCTGAGGCTTCTGTGAAACTGGCTCAGCTAACTTGGCATGTCCATCCTATAACCCTTTATTGGTCTTGAGCCAATCGGCTTGGCTTGTTAGCTCACCCAGCCCACCCGCCTAATCATCTTTCTCTGGGATGGGTGGGGCGGGGCGGGGAACTGATGGGTGTCAGAGTGATGAGAGTGCATGATCACCTGTAAACTCCCTGCACTCTGTCTCAAGGTGTGATCAGTCTGTGGAGGGGAGGGTATCTAGGAGAATCCAAGTTGCTCTAGGAAATGCTGAAGAGGATTTAATAAGCAGTATTTTTCCCTGTGAGTCAGCAGTGAGCCAATGACTTAGCACGGTTTTAGGAAGTGCTGCCTTACAGATGAGATGAAAATCTGAGGTGCTTTCCCATTGTGATCATTAATAATCTCTTGGCTCTTTAAGAAAGAGAATGCCATACATTTAACAAGAAATCAGAGTGCTACAGAGGTTTAATGATGAAGAGGAGTGAACATGATAAAAGTCTGTAAATAATTGATGGGATAGAGAAGGTAGAACGGGAATGTCTGTTCTCCCTGGCGCCTAGCACAAGAGCATGGGGACATTCAATTAATTTAAATGGTGGGAAATTCAAAAGCGATAAAAGGAAATACCTTGACGAGTCATTGAGGCCAAGAACTTAACAAAACTCAAAAAGGAGTTCGATGTTATATGGATGTCATCTTTAAGGATAACAAACATTCAGAAGAGATATTAAACCTTGTGCCTGTGTAACTATTGGAGACCAGGAGGACATCTACTGTGGGGGTTATATTATCTCACAGCTGCTCCTGCAGGGTTCTTACACCTTCCTTTGAAACATCTGGAACTGACCACTGTTGGTGATAGGAGACCGGACTACAGAAGTGGCTGCTCTGAGCCAATCTGCAAATCCTTCTGTTCCTATGCCAGTGTTCCTGACTCCCCGTCCTAGCCCATAGTGTCCATTACACCACAATATCATCTCATGTCTTTTAGGCAGTACACCTTAATGAAATGCATTTGGAAAATAAAAGGTTTTGTTGCCCAGAGATCACTTTCTAGAGTGGAATAATGTGGGACTTATTCCTACGTCCATATGTTCTGGTGAAAGCATGCATATATTTTTTCCAGTGCTCTGCTGGTGTCCATTTGACACGACTGCCTTCCTTGGCTGCTGTCTCATTGCTACCATTGTGAAAACTACTTTGAGAGACAGCAATGGTGAAAGCAGACCCAGCGTCAAAGTAGCTGACAGCCTATGGAACAACATTCAACAATAAAGAGATAACAGGAGATGTTAAGGTAGAAAAGAAAATCAAACTAACATCTGTTCCCTTTATCAGCCTGGTATATTTTGTCAGTGGTTATTTGCTTTCTGGGCCTCAATAATTTATTGTCCATTTTCTGTCCAATAGGAGAGATGAATGAGACTAAATTCTTCGATGAACTGAACATACATTTGGAAACATCATTTTAGTATCAAAATGACATTTCCATATGACATTTCTGAATGAAGCTGTAACTATATGTCTTGATCACTCGCTAGGCAAGGAAAATGCAGCCAGGCTATTTCAGAATTTTCAGGGCTAAATCTTTGTGTCGTTCAACTTTTTCTTTAATATTTATTTTAAAACAAAACAAAATTTATTGCTTGTGGAAGAATGTTTCATTGGCCTGGAAACGAAAAGCCCTCTGTTTATCCACTGTGCAGATGTGGTACAATCAGATCAGTGCAAGCAAACCCCCTATGCTGCCCTTTGATGTGCTTCAACCGTGTTGTGAAGCAGAGGGGCGGTTAGTTGCCATATTGAGCCACATATTGAGATTTTCACAGGCACAGGTGACAGCTGGGTGCCTCAGTGCTGCTGAAAGTCTGTGGGAACTAGGGCCGAGCCCCTCAAAGTTGTATAGGAATGTATGTCCCAGTGTGGGCCCCTTACTGAATGAGGGAGGCAACCTAATGACAGAGGATGTGGAAAAATCTAATGTACTCAATACTTTTTTTGCCTCTGTCTTCACGAACAAGGTCAGCTCCCAGACTACTGCACTGGGCAGCACAGCATGGGGAGGAGGTGACCAGCCCTCTGTGGAGAAAGAAGTGGTTCGGGACTATTTAGAAAAGCTGGACGAGTACAAGTCCATGGGGTGGATACGCTGCATCCGAGAGTGCTAAAGGAGTTGGCGGATGTGATTGCAAAGCCATTGGCCATTATCTTTGAAAACTCATGGCGATCTGGGGAAGTCCCGGATGACTGGAAAAAGGCTAATGTAGTGCCCATCTTTAAAAAAGGGAAGAAGGAGGATCCTGGGAACTACAGGCCAGTCAGCCTCACCTCAGTCCCTGGAAAAATCATGGAGTAGGTCCTCAAGGAATCAATTCTGAAGCATTTAGATGAGAGGAAAGTGATCAGGAACAGTCAGCATGGATTCACCAAGGGCAAGTCATGCCTGACTAATCTAATTGCCTTCTATGACGAGATAACTGGCTCTCTGGATGAGGGGAAAGCGGCGGACATGTTGCTCCTTGACTTTAGCAAAGCTTTTGACACGGTCTCCCACAGTATTCTTGCCACCAAGTTAAAGAAGTATGGGCTGGATGAATGGACTATAAGGTGGATAGACAGTTGGCTAGATTGTCGGGCTCAACGGGTAGTGATCAATGACTCCATGTCTAGTTGGCAGCCGGTATCAAGTGGAATGCCCCAAGGGTTGGTCCTCAGGCCGGTTTTGTTCAATATCTTCATAAATGATCTGGTAGATGATGTGGAGCGCACCCTCAGCAAGTTTGCAGATGACACTAAACTGGAAGGAGAGGCAGATATGCTGGAGGGTGGCGATAGGATACAGAGGGCCCTAGACAAATTGGAGGATTGGGCCAAAAGAAATCTGATGAGGTTCAACAAGGACAAGTGCAGAGTCCTGCACTTAGGACGGAAGAATCCCATGCACCGCTACAGACTAAGGACCGAATGGCTCGGCAGCAGTTCGGCAGAAAAGGACCTAGGGGTGACAGTGGACGAGAAGCTGGATATGAGTGTACAGTGTGCCGTTGTTGCCAAGAAGGCCAATGGCATTTTGGGATGTATAAGTAGGGGCATTGCCAGCAGATCGAGGGACGTGATCATTCCCCTCTATTCGACATTGGTGAGGCCTCATCTGGAGTACTGTGTCCAGTTTTGGACCCCACACTACAAGAAGGATATGGAAAACTTGGAAAGAGTCCAGCAGACGGCAACAAAAATGATTAGGGGACTGGAACACATGACTTATGAGGAGAGGCTGAGGGAACTGGGATTGTTTAGTCTGCAGAAGAGAAGAATGAGGGGGGATTTGATAGCTGCTTTCAGCTACCTGAAAGGGGGTTCCAAAGAAGATGGATCTAGACTGTTCTCAGTGGTAGCAGATGACAGAACAAGGAGTAATGGTCTTAAGTTGCAGTGGGGGAGGTTTAGGTTGGATATTAGGAAAAACTTTTTCACTAGGAGGGTGGTGAAACACTGGAATGCGTTACCTAGGGAGGTGGTAGAATCTCCTTCCTTAGATATTTTTAAGGTCAGGCTTGAGAAAGCCCTGGCTGGGATGATTTAGTTGGGGATTGGTCTTGCTTTGAGCAGGGGGTTGAACTAGATGACCTCCTGAGGTCCCTTCCAACCGTGATATTCTATGATTCTATGAAAGCAAGGGGAATTATGCAGGTAAATACCTTTAAGGATCTGGGCCTAGGTACTTAACTATCACTTGTGCCTTTAAAAACCTCTTTGTGTCCCTCTCTGCCAGTCTTCAGCCTCTCTGCTGTGACAGTTATCAAGGGTGCCAGCTGTGATAGAGGGTTTTTGGCCACTCATGGGGTTTTAAGAACTCATCAATTCAAATAGGCCATTGATCAGGCGTTCGACAATAACAAATTGCAGTGACCATTACAAATGGATCTGAGCCCACCTTCCCAATCAAAATGCCCCTGAGTTTGGGAATGTTCAGATCCAGTTATGAATTTTGGGGCTTATCCCCTCTTTAGTTATCATTAACCTGCGTAGGTCTGAAATAGAGACATACTGTAAGGCTGCTGTATGGTAGGGTAGCATGACCTAGTGAGTAGGATATTGGACTGGGACTCAGGAGCTCCGGGTTTTATTCCTGGCTTGGTCGCTGGCCCCCTGAATTATCTTAGATGAGTCACTTCTGCTTTCAGCTTCAGTTTCCCCATCTATAAAATGGGGATAGTGATATTGACGTGCTTTGATATCTACTGATGAAAAGAGCTAGGGCTTATTGTTATTACACCAGTATCACTCTTCTGAAACACCTTGTCTTTGAATCGTGCATCATCAGGTCTGCTTGCTAGTTCCTCACCAGTGTTTGAGGTTCAGTGGTGCTGTGCAGTCATCCAACAAGAAAAACTAATTGTTCTGAAATATTTTGCGATAATATATATTTCAGTATACATAGGCACTGATCCAGCAAAGCACCGAAGTGAGTGTATAACTTTAAGCATGAGTAGTTCCATTTTCTTCAAAGGTACTATGCTGTTCTTAAAGTTACACATGTGCTTATGTACCCATGCCTGCTTGGTATGGCATTCTGTCCCCCGCTAGAGGCACCTAGCCCAGCCAGCGATTGATGGCTTTTAGCTTATGCGGTAGGGGCCCATACCCTAAGTTTCAGAGGTCCAAGGTTCGAGCCCACCTACTGCCAAGCAGGGGCTGTTGGTGTTACACTTAAGTGTTCTACAGGGTCTAGTGTATGTGTACACATGTGCACGACTTCTCCTTACTGACTGAAATCAAAACTGCTTGACTGCAAGTCATAGGTGCTCTACTTCAAATAACACTTTCACAGCAGAAAGATCTGAGCTGTCTTTTCCTACTAATTCTGTCCTAGCCATCCCCTGGTAGTTTGGAGGAGCCATGGTCTGCAGTGTGGAGAAAATTCTAGGTGGTTACAGGATATTCTTTCCATATTTTGTATACTTCAAGGGCACAATACTAAGCGTTTCAAAGTGTATCATTTTTTCATCAAGGGTGAAAATCAAACAGCCATTTCAGACTCACTAGAAATTATGAGGCTTCTGGAATCTATTAAAGCATAAATGTCAAAGTAAAATTAATGCTGAGTATTTTCTGAACCTTCTTGTTTTACTCCCCAATGTCTGTCTCCCTTGTTTTGTTATCTGCGCTTTTGCACAGAGGTTGCAGAGACAGAAATCTATCCTGAAAGAGACAACAAAATTATTAACTATTTTCCATGTCTCCGCAATGAACACATCGTATTTTTTCCATCAAGATAACCCTGCTTAGAAGAATGTTGTGGTATCTCAAAGAGAGAGAGAGAGAGAGAGAGAGAGGGAGAGAAAAGAAAAAGAAATCGGGATACCAGAAAACCAGAACTAAATTGCTTTCCCTTCCTCCCCCATGAATATTTTTGAATTATTCTAGTAATGCACCATAACAACAAACAACGTGTTTTCTTAAGTGTAAGTAGATTTTCTGTTCAGGAAATCCATGCCAAAACTATTTTTGAACAAGCAGATGCCAGATGCCTAAACAGATCCTCAAGTGCATTAGCCATTACACATTTCACTTCCATTCGAAGGCCGGGTCTGAAGACAGAAGGCTTATTAAGTTTTACTAGGTTGTCTGAGGAGAGCTTCCTTTTAGACCACCACTCTGTGGGAAATTGATTATGGCAATGCATACGAGGCCTTTCCAAAGCTCAGCATGTAATAACTGATTTTCCTTTTAAAGCTCTTCATATTTCCTGGCTACAGCTACAACAAAGTTCCCTCAGAGGGTATAAATCCGAGTAGCTCCATTGGCTTCCTTGCTGCTAGCCCAGTTTATATCAGCTCAGGATCTGACCTGCGGAATTTGTCTATTGCACTATTTGTAATGGCTGCCTCAGTCACAGTAAAATAGAGAGATGAAAGAAACCAGCAGGATCTACAGAACAAATCATACCCCTTGCACTGAAAAGGTTAAAAATAAATTCCAATTTTGTTTGTAACAACCAGCAGGATCCCAGCGATTCTGGGAATATTTACGAGGATGAATAGATTTTAGAGGTTGAATAAATTATAAACTTTCTTTTCTCCAGTTTCTTTCTGGATAGATGAGTTACATTTACACTGGTACCAGGGAGAGCAGAATTTTGTTCTAAATTCAATCCGTCAGAATATTGGGCCTGATTCTCATTTATCCCACGACTCCTTCACACCATGGTGGCAGTGTAATTTATGGCTGGAACAGTGCAAAAAGGCCTTAGTGTAAACAAGACTCTGGCCTGTTTTATACCGAACACACTGAAGATTGGCGGGCTACTTATTTTCTGTGTTTGCATAATACATATGATCTGAAATTCACAGAAGTGATGGTTCTGGATCAGGGCTACGGAGAGATTCTATCAGTGTCCATTGGTTTCCAGATTGTACTGATGCGTTAATCTATTCAAATACCCAGAAACAGTATGCTTATCAAAGATCCAAACTTCCTGGATACATACAGCACTGAGCTGCAAGAGATGAAATCATCTACCAAGATAGAAATGTATTGAGTCCAATATGATCAGTGTAAGTCAAAACCAAGGATCACTAAAACCCAATAAAATAACATTGTGGTACTTAGAAAATGAGCTTGGTGAGACCGCAGTTGTACCACATCCCGGCGATCAATTCAACCATCCTTAGGTTATAAAAACGTACAGTGTCATTAGAATAGGTTCCAATTTGTATGAAACCTTGTCCAGATATTGTCACATATGCTGTTATTACCTCATTAGTTATATTATAGTATAAGCTTATTAAAATGCTGCAGGGAAATGGATTTAACAATTTTAATAGATGGGGCAACATCTTAATTTTATTATGTTTCTTCCTCTTTTGTGGCCTACAGTTTCCTGGTACAGATACTACAGTATTAGTGATAGAAATGTGCATATACACTGAAGTGATACCACAATCCATGTACAGATGTGCAGTGAGACTTTAAAAAAAAATGCACTAACTTTTTAGGAGTAGAGAGACAAGGTGCGAGAGGTAATATCTTTTATTGGACCAATTTCTGGTGGTGAGAGAGAAGCTTTCAAACATACACAGCTCTTCTTCAGGTCTGGGAAATGTACTGAGCATGTCACAGCTAAATACAAGGTGGATCAGGTTATGCAGCATAAATAGTTAACACATATTTTGAGATACCATTCAAGGTGAAGTGACCCTTTAACACCCCTCCAGTCATAGGGGGAAAAGGAAGGAGGGAAGGAAGATGGGGTGGGGGTTGATAGTTGGTTACAGATTGTTGTAATAAACCATAAATCTGGTGTCTCTATTCAGTCCATGATTTTTAGGGTCCAGCAAAGTTATGAATTTAAGCTCCTAGGCTCATCTTTTGAAAGTGTTGTGCAGGTTTCCTTTGAGGATGAGGACTGAGGGGTCAGATACAGAGTAGTCACGTTGTGAAGTGTTTTCCCACAGGTGATCATGGTGTTTTTGTCTTTTATCATTCTCCTGTCCCAGAGCGTAGTGATTGTCTAGTTTCATCTACATAGTTGTTATTGGGGCATTTAGTGCACTGGAGGAGGTACGCCACATGTTGGGATAGGTATGTGTAGGACCCATGGATCTTGACAGGAGTTTTGGGGTGGGAGTTGATCATTGTAGCGGTGGAGACATGTCTTCAGATTTTTCATCTGTTGTTCTGGCAGGGTCTGTTCCACTTTGATTTGGTGTGCCCTGTTCTGCGGGGAACTTGCTTCTGATGATGATCTTGGAGAGGTTGGGGGCGTTGTTTGAAGGCCAGAAGAGGGGGTTCAGGATGGCTTTCTTTCAGAACGTGATCCCCATCAAGTATGGGTTGTAGCTGTTTTATTATATCCCGCATGGATTCCAACATGGGGTGGTAGGTGACAACGAAGGGTGTGTGGTCAGAGAGGGGTTTATTTCTTTATTGAAGCAGGTTCTCTTGGGGTATTTAGGTGGCCCTTTCCATGTTGTGAACTACTTCTCTGGTGGCATGTCATTGTTTGGTGAAGGCTGCTCAGGGAGAGTTTCACTGCACACAGTGGGACAGTGTAAGCCCGATGTTCTGTAGAGATGTGACACAAATCCATGCAAGCCAGAGGATAGTGGATGGAAGCTCCCAGCTCTGCCCCTCTGCCTGATCCCCAGGAAAGGAAGATAAAGGAACAACACTGGACAGCACAAAAGAGCACTAAGGAAGGAAGAAAGTTAACACGAGGGTCTGACTGGAGATGCTATGCAGTGCTCATCTTATTGTCACCTTTTGCCTGGTCTCAGGTCTGTGCTACAGGCTTATAACAGATCACATGCTAGGGCTTACCTCATCTTTACTCCCCTAGCTTAGACCTGTACATCCACCTCACATCTTCTGCTTAACCCATCTCACCTCCCTGTGCCCCAGCTCCAACCTGGCTTGCCGCTCCCCTGGACTTCCATCTCCCTTTGTGCTCTGCTTCCTGGCCTAGACGTCTGCTGCAGCATTACGGGACCAGTGAGTTGAGCTGCCAATACCAGCAACAAGGAGCTCATATAAAACTTTCCCTCTTGGCCAGTGATAATACCCCAGTACCAGATGTGCGCATGGGTTGCAGATGGGCAGAATGGGGACGCTACTCACTTGTTTCCCCAGTGAAATGAAACCACGTTCTCATAACCATATCCAAGGAAGGAGGCAGCACCACTTGGCAAACAGATGCCTATTAAGTGCCTTTGCTGGAAGCGTTAAGACAGGGGTGGCCAACCTGGGGCTCCGGAGCCACACGCGGCTCTTCAGAGGTTAGAGGCGGCTTCTTGCCTAGGCACCGACTCCGGGGCTGGAGCTATAGGCGCCAACTTCCCAATGTGCTACTGGGTGCTCGCTGCTCCACCCCTGGCTCTGCCCCAGGCCCTAGCCCCACTCCACCCCTTCCTCCAAGGCCCCCACCCCTTCCCCTGAGTCTACCACACCCTAGGTCCTCCTCCTCTCCCCCACCCGCCACGAGCCTCCTGCACACCACAAAACTGCTGATTGCGGCAGGCGGGAGGCGCCGGGATGGAGGGTTAGGTGCTGTTGGGAGGTGGGAGACCCTGGGGGTGAGGGGGGAGCTTACGGCGGGGGCAGCTGATGTGTTACTGTGGCTCTGTGGCGATGCACATTGGTAAATTCTGGCTCCTTCTCAGGCTCAGGTTGGCCACCCCTTGTCCCTGGAACTCACTGAGTATGGAGGGGAACAAAGTGTCCAAGTGGGGAGCAGGTCTTCTCTTGGAATTATTCTAAAGACACCTAACATCTAGCACAATTTGGGGTCCTCCCCTTCCATTTGCTCTTTAGAAGCGTTGTCATGAGTGCCAAGGAGAAGACATTGTTGCAAAAATATTGGTATGGTGGCAAATCTTTGTTTCTAGTATGGTGTCCATGCCTGAGCAGCTAATGTTTTCCAAGCCCCACTTTACTTACATGAGTAGACCCCCACGGACCTCACAGCAGTTACTCACATGAGTACAGTGTGAAGAATTACGATCTTCAGGGAAATCAACCCCCACCTTTCCCTTCTGTTTGGCGGTAACATTTACAAGGGGCACCAGGGAGCCCCATCCAGCACAGGAACACCCCCACATTTCCATCTGCCGTTCACTGTTCTCGGAAGTGAGTTCTTCCCAACCTCCCATCTGGGGCATGGCGAAGGCTTAAATCCAGCTGCAGCAATGCAAATCCAAGTTCCATGGTTTTTTAACCAGCAGGAAGCCATTTCCAACACAGCTTAGGGCTTTTTCTTAGTCATTACAAAAGTGTGAATATTACCACCCAGGAGCTCTTAGTTCCATTTTTGCTGCTAGATTTTTGCTCGGGTTTTCCCTTTTCTCCTTGGGAAAGCAATGGCTTCACATTAGACCTGCAGCCGGCTACCCAATTAAATCCAAGTTCCTTGCATCCTCTCCCCAGAGGAGGGGATACATGGGATAGAGGTCTTTTTCAGGCAGCATAGAGTATCAACAAATGATTGTTTCATGGTGGTCAAGAAAGCAGGAGACCTGCAAAATCGTTACAATTCCACTGAGAGAGGCACAAGGAAACATTTGCAAAGAACTTCTATTTTTTTATATACAAACCAAACTCTCAGGCTTCCAAGTCTTCTGGCTTTTCTGAAAAAAAGCTTTGTTACATCCCAAAAATTCTCTGTTTGCTTTCCGGGCAGCAATGTAGGTTGCCAAATTCTTTTTTTAGGATTGATGAGAGCGAAACGTCCAGCGGCGTGAGGGACTCCTTTTGCCTTTGTGCTGAAGAGCAGTCATTAGAGATAAGTTGATGCTCACACATAGAGAGTTGGCCTGGTTTAGAGAAGCACCTATTTAATAATGCTTTGCACTTTTCATCCACTGGTCTCAACTCATTTAATAAATTAAGGTAAGTATAATGGTTCCTGCTTTAGAGGGGGATAAATGACCGTAAAGAGTTAAAGTGTGTTGCCCAGAGCTTCATAGCAGAGTCAGGAATAGAAACCACCTCTTCTGTCTCATATTCCATGAACCATCCACTGGACCATCCACAGCTCCCCGTTCAGCTGCTCATCTGAAACGTACACAGACCTCTACAAGGTTGCAAAAAAAATCACCCAAAAGATGGCAGGCTGGGCATAGCATTTCTGCACAAGACTTGGTGTCAAGTGATTAGCATTTTATTCCTGGCTGTATCACAGACTTTCTATATCGCCTTCTCTAGTTGAAATTGCTGATTCAGCAAAGACAGAAAACTAGCCCAATGCCAGTTGTGTAGGCTTAGTTTGGTCAGAGAAGAAAATGAAGCATTAAAAGTAACAGTGTAGGCCCATAAGAATGCAAGAATTGTTGTATGAGGACTTGGTCCATCCAGCCCCGTATCTTGCTTCCAGCAGTTGCCGATTCTGGATGCTTCAGAGGAAGGTGTAAAAAGCCCCAATACACTATAGGGGAAATTTCTTCCTGACCTGAGCTGGTGATCAGCTTATGCCCTGAGGCATAAGAATTGATATGCTTTGTGATTTTATCCTAGCTTATGTCATTGCAGATGCAGTCTCCATCACGGCAAGCAAATACTGTAAGGTAATTGGCCACAGTGTGAGAGATGTGTTGAAAGCCAAAGGTGATTGTGGGTAAAACAAATCAAGTTCAATTATCAGTGACAGAGGACTCTGTTATAATGGGAAGACAAGGTTTGTTGTTCATGAAAGCTGTGGACGTTGGTCTTCTGCCATTTCCGTCTCCTCCATTTCTGCTATCGCCGCTTTCTGTCATTGCAATTTCACTAGCTATAGCAGCTGCTCTGAAGCCAGAACTGGTTATTCAGAGACATTTTGGAGTAGGGCAGTATAAACTATTTTAACTTAAGGAGGGATGTGGCTCAGTGGCCAAAGGCTAGTGCTCCTCTCCCATGCTTGCCTTCCAGTCTCAGTCGCTTCATGGACTAGCAACCCTGCAGAGGCAACATATCCAGTTCCTGAGTGGTCGTTATTGGGCTTGATAATGTTCACTCACATATAAAGGAAAAAGTATTCTTTTCATTGCAGGAATCCCTGGATGAAATTCCTTGGCCTGTGCTGTGCAGAAGTTCAGTCTAGATTTTGACGGCACCCTTCTGGTTTTAAAAACTATGAACTTCTCACTAGGCAAATAAGTTTTGGAAACCAAACAGTATAGTCTATTGTTCTTTAGGCTCTGTGGACTACTGGCTTATCAACTGATACCAGTAAAAAGTGAGAAGATCAGTAGGAACCAACCAATACAGGGTCTGGAAGGAGGGCCTTCCATTTCTCCTTAGAGGACAAAATGGCAGCTCCCATATAGTTTGTCTTCGAGGATGTCAAGGAAGGGAAAATGGAGATACTGAGAATGCCTACAGGGTAATGGAGGATTTAATCAGGGGGAAAACCTGAGATGGGAAAACTTACTCAGTGCAAACTCAGATGATTATATAATATGCTATATAAGCCAAACTCATTCTGAGCTGGTTCCCTGCAGGCAAGGATTCATACAGCTCAATCCGAGCATCTGTAATCAATCCATCTTGCCAGAAAATTCATCCCAAATGGTGCAAAATACCTTTTGTCACTCCTTTGAGTTCTCTTATCTGTCACTTTATCGTTCCCCCTGCTCACACAAGAATATAGTTCCCATTCATATCCATTAGCCATGTGGTTAAGATGCCAGCACTGTATGTGGTTCTGTGGCATGTTGTATGTATTGGCCGAGATAGGGAAACTGTATTTCTGTTTCTCCAGCTCTACAAACCATACCCAGAATCAAATGCTCCATCAAACCCCTAAATTCACTTTGCCCATTAGGAAATTTCCTTCCCCGCCAAATACCTTGTTAGTGGTGGCCTCCATTCAACCCAAAAGCAGTTTTTGATTGAACAAAGACGGCACTTATGCAGCTTCAGCATTGTGGTGAAAATTCCTAAGCAAATACCAGCCTCCGTTTTGTTTTGTTTTTATTTTAAACATTTCTTCCTTATTACTCCCTGCTCCGCATGTGAGAGGCCTGTAGCATCATGGGGATTTATGGCATTTCAAAATGTTGTGGCCCTCGTGGTTAGCAAAAAAAAAAAAATCCCCCTGGAATGGATGTGGCTAACCATCTGTTGAAACCGGGGTCTGTGCTAGCCTGAGCAATGACAGGGAAAACCATCTAACAAGCACACTAAACGACTCTGTACAGATCTTGCATCTCTCCCGCATCCGCTTCCATCCCCACCCCACCCACGCACACCACCTACGTGCTACTTCCGAACGGAGGATCATTAGCCCAGCGGCTGTTTGCTTTCATTGGGTTTGTGCTTGTAAAACTCTAGCCCACAGTGTTAAGAGGTTCATTTCAGTGGTGTGGTTGCTTCCCTCCTGGCGGTCCATGAACTAAGCAATGCATTCCCAAGCACACACAAACGTAATATAATATGGCCATAGAATGGTGCTTTTCTTTCCGCCAGTTCCCAAGAGCAGGGAGGGCTCATGACTATTGTTATTTACCAGATGCTTTAGGTGGGTGCAAGGCGCTGTATAGATAAATAGTGCCAAATCCCAGAAAGTGCCTGCAAGTATCTTCTTGTTCCATTTACACCACCCCTTGGAGAATTAAGTCCATTGAAGACAACACTGTTCAGAGGATCTATGGGCCTGACCCCTGCAGGGTTCTGAGCACCTCCTACAAAGTGCAGAGCATCCTCCACTCTCATTAATTTGGAAACGAATTGATTGGCAAATAGGGAGAGTTGAGGGCATTCACCATCTAGTGTGAGGTGCTGAGCACCCGGAATTCCAGTCTTTGCTTCTCACAGACTCACTCTGTGCATGAATAGTATCATGAGTAAAAGCCTGACAAACTGGACCCAGGGCAGGTGTAGGAATGACAACAGAGGATGCATGAGCAGAGATTAGTAGTGGAAAGCTAACTAAAAGGAGTACTGGGCCAAATTCTCTTCCCTTCAATTAAGCAGCAGTAGAAACAGAAAATGACTTGGGAGTTCATTAGTCTTGTTGGTGTTCATCAGAGTAGGAAGTATGCCTTTCTACCCCCACACATCCCACTATCAAGAGTGAACCAGAATGGAATAAGGTAGCATCCTGCTGCCTCCCCCCCCCCCCAGTTTTATTGTTTAATGTTTAGTGTTGATTTTGTGAGTGATTTTGTGGCCAATTCCATAGAGATGGTGAGCACCTGCAATTCCCATGGGAGTCTAGTGGAAGGTGTGTGGATGGTCTGGCCTCTCTCTTGATTTAACCCTTAGTGTAAGAAAAGTAAGGGACTAAGAATCTGATCCTGCCGAGGTGGTGACTTTATGATCGCCCCAACTCCTACTGAAGTCAAGTGAACTGCCCAGAAATTTGCAGTGCCAGGGCCTGATACTGTAGTGCTGTCTACAGCCATGCTTACTGCCAGCAGGCACGTGTGATGTGCCTACTTCCACATGAGGTCAAACCTAATAGCAATTCCCATGGTGGATCGCTCTTGAGCACAGATGTGCCGTCATGCCCAATCCTGCCAACAGACCTTTGCAGACAGGGATAATAAGATCGCTGAAATATTTTTTCCTTTTCCTTAACCAAGATGGCTGCCGTTAGAGCTCTTCCATTGGATAAGCAGCTCATATGCCCCTGTGAGTTTAAAAAATCAAAAACAAAAAAAGAGATCCATCAGCTGACAGTAAGTGAAACTGAAGCACATTTGGAGAGGAACACACATTTTTAAATGGCATAATAAAACATATATTGAGTAGGGTTTTTAGTTTATAAGGTATCCCATTGTCCCTTGGGTTGAAAAACTTGAAAGCAGTTACTTTTTCAACCTGGAAGACATTACTTTTCTACCGTAAACCTCAACTCTTATTAATGAACAGTGTGTATGTGTGTAAGCAGATAAATAATTGCATGTATGATTGCATACAGAATGTAGGGTTGAGACCTAAACTTAGTCTTAGAAGTACTTAGAACAATAGTGTGAACCAGATGGCGGTATAATCCCACAGGAGAAGATAATGCAATAATGCAGAACTTCTGGCATGAGGAGGAGCGCAGTTCTAAGAGGAGGCTAAATCTCATATTTAGGCATGATGCCTAGGCATTAACTTTCCTTTCTTAAGTGAATAGTTTAAGTGATATTTATTTTGTGAGGTAATCTTATTTCCTCTCAAAAACCTAGCGCTCGGTGTAGCGCTGCTGTGATCATTACATTCTCCTGGTTTGCCTTCTCCAGCGTATTGTCTTCTGATCATTCAGAGGCCCTGAACGTGGCAGTGGCCTGCTCCGGACATCAAAGTCAGCATGAGTACCCATCATCTTCTCGCATCATCTTTTGCTGATTCTCTCCATATTTTCCCTCCATGTTTTATTTTGACAAGACTGAAGCCACTGGGCTTTAATGAGCCTCTGTATCCAATTCATGTGGTGTGTAGCATCTGCTTACTAAAGTTGGCAACATTTTAAAAAAAAGTATGTGAGAAAGGGACAGTCTGACATTTCACATTTACTGTGTGTTGTGTAAATAGTTGATGCTTCTGATTTTCCCTCTCAAGGATTTAATATATACAATCTATAGGCCATCTCTTCTACTGGTGTAAACTGAAATAGCTCCACTACTGTTAATAGAGCCAGCCAGATTTACACCAGCTGAGAATCTGGCCGTGTGTGTGTGTGTGTCTAAGTGTCCATATACTTTCCACTATGAATAAAATTCATGGGAATGATTTTCCTGCATAGTCTCCCGGTAACCACCGGGCATTAAAAATACTGCCAACAGAGGCATTAAAATATCAGTTGTTTAACACTCAAGCCTCTGTGTTATATCTACGGGAAGGATACCTGTGTTCCCAAACGTCTGTTTATCAGAGAGGTTTGCCCAGGATTAGGCTTGTGAGCTTGTGTGGGTTTCATGGTAATTAATTTTAATAGAGGCATCTGTGTGTATTTGCAAAGCTGTAAGAAACTGATTATATCAAAGCACCAAATCCCGCCTTTGGCTGCATGCACCCTGCACCCGCTGAAGTCAGTGCTTTCTGAAAAGTGTTACATCCACTCTGACAAATATTTGCCTAGCTGTATGTACAGGATGAATATTCAGTAGCAAGGGAAATGCATCTCTTGTTTGAATATTTAACTTTTGCTCATATACGAGGGTGCAAACACAAGCCGGGTGTAATATCAGCCAGGGAGGGATTGCACCCAGGCAAATGGAAGTCACTGGGGATATTGCCATTGACTACTGTGGGAGAAGGACAATAGTGGCCTGAATAGGTCCACTCACATGAGTAAGGATGACTCACATGAGTAAAGAATCAGGCCCTTAAGTATGGTGACCAGATGTCCCAATTTTATAAGGACAGTCCCAATTTTGGGGGCTTGTTCTTACATAGGCGCCTATTAACCCCCCACACTCTGTCCTGATTTTTCGTACTTGCTATCTGGTCACCCTACCCTTAAGACTCCCTTCTGCACTGATGCCGACAGAAGATGGCGACCCGAAATCAGCTAAGCAGGTGATGAGCTGATCCTGCCACCCATTGTGCAATACCACTGTCACCTCATCCTCCCTCTCTCCAGTTCTTTGTTTCACCCGACCCTTGTGTCTTGTCACTACCAAGTTGAGGCAACTGGCTTTGTACCACCTGTCCGGACAGTGCCCAGCGCACTGCCTCTCCCTCCCCCAAGCTAGGCGATACTGTAATACAAATGTTACATCATCATCGAATCATCGGGTTAGAAGGGACAGCTTCCACGACCTCCCTAGGCAGTCTGTTCCATTGTCCTACTCTTCTTACAAGCATGACAGTTGCTTTAAAATAACTTGTGTGTGGGCCTAACTCTTTAAGGTGTTGAGTGCCGACAGCTTGCTGCCATGAACTGTCCTGTTTCCACTGTCGCCAGAGGGGAGTGGAATGCATTCGGCTCCTTGCAGGATTAAGCCCATTGTTTGCGGTCAGCTTCTCTATCTCAGTGAACGCCAGGTGCTCAAATTGACTAAGGTTTCCTGTGGGTTATAATGTATTGGCTTCACTCATGCAAGCTGGTTTCAGTGAGGCTACCCCTGTGAGCAAGGTGTACAGGATTTTGTCTTGTGTGTTTCTGTCTCTCCAACTAGGCCCAATCCTATAGACCCTTCTGATCAGAGAAAGGACTGAGGGAATGGATTCCCCTTTCATCTGTGAACTTCTCTGTTGCACACACCTCAGGCTGAGCTTGGATTTTCCACTCCAAATCCCATCAAGTCCTTCTTCCCTCTTCAGGCCTACCAGGGAACACAGATGGCACCGTATGTCAGGGAAGTCTGGGAGCAGTGCCTGTTTCAGACCTGGTGGAAAAAATCAGCCTGGCTGCTTTTAGCTAATCCAAATGGGCAGCATTCCCTTTTGTTCACAATCATGCTCGCCAGGCCAAACTTTCAATTATTTTACTAGATTGGAAGTTGAAAAAATAAAGTAATAGTAATAATCCATATGGAAGGCATGTCATAAATTAACATTCCAAAGGTTCTGTTTTTTGCAAGGGTGTTTTGAGGTCTTTTGAGCTGGGGTCTTGCCCATGTGAAAGTTTCCCTGTTGCATTTCTTCTGGATCCCCTACTGAAAAAGTTAAAAGGTTTCCTAATAGTTGAGGGAAGACACAAAAGCTCCAAGAATTCAGGCTATTTTCTCCTTTTCTCTTTTGCTGTGATGGTTGCCTGCTAAACCCCAAAATCTGGCTGTTAGCTAGGAGCAAGTGGGAAGAAGCAACATCCATGCAGCTCATTAGGCCAGTGGTTCCCAAACTTGTTCCCCTGCTTGTGCAGGGAAAGCCCCTGGCGGGCCGGGCTGGTTTGTTTACCTGCCGCGTCTGCAGGTTCGGTTGATTGCAGCTCCCAGGGGCCGCGGTTTGCTGCTCTAGGCAAATTGGAGCTGCTGGAAGTGGTGCGGGCCAAGGGATGTACTGGCCGCCACTTCCAGCAGCTCCCATTGGCCTGGAGCGGCGAACCGCGGCCACTGGGAGCCACAATCAGCCGAACCTGCAAACATGGCAGGTAAACAAACCGGCCCGGCCTGCCAGGGGCTTTCCCTGCACAAGCGGTGGAACAAGTTTGGGAACCACTGCATTAGGCTATTGTAGGGTGTTTCCAAATTAAGGCACAAATCCTACTTTCCTAGAACTCCCAGTGAAATCAGTGGGCTTTTTGCCTGACTGGCGTCCTTGGTCCTAAGTGAAATTATTCATCGCGTCCCTGGTATTGCACTCCTTTCTCAAGCAAGACTCCCATCAGGAGTTTCAGACCACATGTATTAAATTGCATCAAAGTCAGTTCAGAAGGATGAAGAACACTGAGCTGATCCTATTAGGACTTAAACCGATGGCTCAAGGGAGTGTAATAATACCAAATCTGATGCTTAGACTACTAACCCATCCCTGTCCTAGGGAGGGGGTCATATTCTGGATCTCAGACAAAGAGCAGGAATGAGGATTGACTCCAGGGATTAGACTGTGGTAGATACAGGCCTGTCTTAACTAGAAAGAAAAGGCTTCAGTGAAGATATATTTTATGTGGATTCCCAACTTCAAATGAAAATGTATTTTAAAAATAATCTACCCACGGAAGCATGAACTCTTTGACTGTGTTATTTAGCTTTTTGAGGTCTGTTAGCATTCAATGTTGTGTACGGATATCTGTTGTAATTTGCTTTCTTTGCATGAAGCTATAGTATGCAGCCTTTAGTTGGTATTGGTCCTGCTTTGAGCAGGGGGTTGCACTAGATGACCTCCTGAGGTCTCTTCCAACCCTAATATTCTATGATTCTATGACTCTTTGAGTGAGGGAATTGAAATCACTCAACCTAAACCAGGGCAGGCAGCAAAGCCCCCCAGCAACTGCTAGTCTGATGGCTCTGTTTCCCCTTCACACCTCTGTATCTGCACAATAGCGGCTCCTGGGACTGGGCCGGCATCACCCCCAGCCCATCCCCAATGCCACCTTTGCTCAGGTCTACACTAAGCAGCTCTGGAGACCCCCTCCGCAGCACACAGCTCTTTGTGGTGCAGAAGGCCTTGTGTTGGCACTCCGCTCCAGGGTGATTTCACCCACTGAACTAGAAGGTAATGGCTAGTGCCCATAAGCAGAGAGGAAGATGACATTGGTTGTGTCCATTATCTTCCTTTGCTTTTTTCTTCCTTCCTTCTTTAAAGATGCTACTCAGAGATTTCAGAATGTTTTTCATTGCTATGACTTTGAAAAGGTCAACTATTGTTAATATTAGAGGGCCCAACTGAGACTTGGGCTGGGGGGGGGGAGGGGCAGATTTTTTCAGTCACTCTGGAAACACATAGTAAGAGGCAATCCCTGCCCTGAAGGGCCTGCAGCATAAAAAGTCAAGACAGACAAAAGGTGGGAGAGGAAGACGGAGGCAAAGCAGCTTCCCCAATATCAGAGGGAGAGCTCAGACTAGAACCCAGGGTTCCTGAGTCCTTGGGGTGCATGAGCCCTAGCCACTAGACCATACTGCCCCCTTTATGCTATGCATTCTAAACCAGGCTAGTTTAAAAATAAACTACATATTCCAATGTCTGGACTTCCTTTGCCAAGTTTCACTTCAAAACACAGTTTTATGGCTTCAATAAATGACCTTGAAAATCAAATCAAATCAAATCAAATCAAATCAAATAAATAGAAGTTTCTGGTAGAAAAATCCCTTCCTACATTTACGATCCTTTTTTATTAGACTAACTAAAATACGATTTTAAAAAGGCAAACAGTCTGGGATCATTCTATGAGGCAGGGTCTGAGTCTTTGTATGTGTTTTCCAGAGTCAGGCACAACGGGGCTGCAATCTTGATCAGAGGCCTCTGAGCTTGACTGCAATACAAATATTAGATCACCATCTTCATTGGCAATGGGCAACAGAAGCAAGAAGAGAAGCTTTTAAGGCTGGGTGTTGATTCACACTTTCTAATTCAGTTCTGAGATAGTGATTTGAAGGGAAACAATGTAACAGTGCAGCTAGGTAAGGGTGTAGACTGGTGTTTCCCTCCTTAATTACTTGCTCTGTCTGGATTACAAAGAGGCTTTGTCAATTAGAACAAAAAGAGAGGGAGGAGTGGATGTAACAAGAGGCTGAACAATGTGCATTCAATGAAAAAAAAAGAAACCCTTGAATGAATTAGTAAACAGAGCAATTTCCCCTGTAGCTGATTTATAGTAATTAGGAAACTTCACTACGCATGGCTAGTATTGCCAACCTTAAATGTTCAAAAAACTTGGGTCAGGCCCCCCAAAACTCAAGAGGTTAGTATATTCATCATGAGATCGACCACACTATCTGGGATACCACAGTTATTTCCTCTTCTAAGCACAGGGGCTCTGTGTTGTAAATATTGGGCTCTGTCAGAAACCACAATGTGGCCTGTCCTTGTTGGCAAATGTTGACTTTTTAATGGCAACCACAGCTGAACCACCTCAAAAGCTTCAAAGACACCTGTTTGTGTTTACTGGGCACCTGTTGCATATTAGCCGTGCCCTTGGAGGCAGTTAACGCCCAGATTCAAAGCAGGTGGGCAAATGACAGCCTTTCTGAGTTTTTCTCTATATGTGGTTTCTTTTTAGATTAGGAGAGGGTCAGGAGCCTCTTGAGCAGTTTAGCAAGAGTCTCCCACTCTCCACCTTTTGTCCAATTGAAATGGTTCACGCTCTTCACTGTCAGCACAGTCCAGATGAAGTTCACAAAGTGGCCTTCAAGCTGTTTGCCTCTTTACTGGGGGAAGTATGGCTTTGGAGTGTGATGGGCTTCTTATTTGATGGTCTGTGAGAGAGTCCCTAGAAACGGAAACTTTTTGCCCAGATGAGGTAGTTTGGTGTGTTCAGCAGAACTCAGTTTAAGATCACATTGACGGCTGGTCAACTTGGGGAACTTACATCAGCATCGCTACGTCTCTCAGGGGCATGATAAATCCACACCCCAGAGAGACATGGCTATGCTGACCTAACCTCTGCCGGAGTAGACAGTGCTAGGTTGATGGAAGAATTCCATCACATGATCCTTAGCTCTTAAAGGTGCCTCCCCCTCTCCATTTTAACTATCAAACCTTTTACACCGATTTCTCATCCATTCCTTTGTAACCTAGTCTATAAGAACAATGTCATATGGGATCAAACCAAGGGTCCATCTAGTCCAGTATCCTCCTCCTCACATTGGTCAACACCAAATGCTTCAAAAGAAGATGCAAAATCCATATAAACGGCAATTATATACTAACATAATTATTCTAATTCCGTTGGTCTTCCCAGTGGACAAGTTCCTTGTCACATGGAGAGAACCATTTATGTTTGACCTTATAACTGCTTCAGAGATTCCTTTCTTCATCCTCACCGTTCATTTTTTATTGTCTTTAAAGTTGAGGGTGTGTCAGTGTGCTGTTAGCTACCACCCTGCAGAATCAAAGCCAAAAGCCGTAGCATCCCCTGTGAAATCTGATTGCATGCTGTCAGACTCATTTATATTAACCCTGGCTCTTAGATATTTTGGCATGTTATCAAAGGACTGGAAACATCAGAAAGATTTAATTTACAGCAACTAAGGCCTAGTAACGTGTGTCTCTTCTCTCTCTAACCACGTACTGTTCTTATAAATGTGTATTTCATCACGAAACCAATAAGCATCCTTTATTTAGGGCCCAGCCATATCCTTTATAGTAACTATGGTATGGTATGAACATTCCACTAAATAAACACAGAAATAACTACACTGCTAGGTGACCCTGGTTCTGTTTTGACCTGTCAAACTCAAGATCTGTTTGGTGAAAGTCTGCTCTGTGTTAGCAAGTAGCTGTTCAAACACAGATGCTGCCTGTGTCAAGGAGTCTTTTTTACCTAGAAAGTACAGACAAATATTGATCCTCTATTGAGCTTGGAGAGAAGGGCTTGAACAGCACAATGACATGAGATGGAGACTGAAAGGGTCTCACAGCTGAGGAATTTAGGTTACTAAAGGGCATCTTATTTGCTGATCAGGCAAAGCTTGACATGCATTTAATCCCTCTGGCCGATGTGGTCATGGAGGTTAAGCTTTAACCGATTTCTAATTAAAAGTGTTTACAGATGAGCGCTTTGTTTAGCCAACATTCATTATAAAGGACTTTACCCCGATGAGGAGCAAGAAGCCTGCTTTAACAAAACTCTCACTGCGACCCAGCTTCCTTCAGAAGAGGCCATAATAAAGTTATTATAATGACACATTTTGTGATGTTATCCCAGGTTGATGTGGACTGGGGTTCGGGGGGGGGGGGCAGCATTTCCACTGTATATGCTCTGATTTTCATAGGTTTATTTCTAACTCCTATCCAACAATTCTCTCTGGCTGGGAGCTTGCCAATTGCCATCTAAGGTCTGGGCCCAGAAGTCATTAGTTTAAACCCCAGTATAATCACGCTTAGATTATACAAGGGAAAAAGGAAAGCAAAGGGCTATAGGCTGATTTAAGATGTTTTCTGAGATTTGTGTGACTTCAAAAGGGCTCCGGTTCAACAGATGAAACGTGGTGTGTTGCAGGGGATGACGGCTCTACCATTGTCAAAAGTTTGCCCCTAACAGATGCATGCAGCATTGTGAAGTCCAGAGCGCTAAATATAATTGCAAGTACAATTGCAGATGGAATGTTTGGAAACAGCTGATGGCACGGGTATTGGGGTAACATTAGCTTGAATGTTGATTGTTTTCTACATGAGTACCTCCTGGTTGTGCAGCAATCCATCACATATGGCAACTTTTGACAGTTTGTCACAACGTTAGGTGTTCTTTGAAATTATTTTCTTCATTTTTTAGAGGAAGGTTTCCCTTAAAATTTGAAATAAAAATCCCCAGGTCGCTATCTTATTTGAGAATTGGAGCATAGTGTCCCCTGTTATACACATTGCGTGTGCATTTCCATTTGAGTTCTGTCTCTCTGAAAGAGTTGCCGTGATGTGATGCCAAGATATTACAATAGCTACAGTCTGTCATGAGACTAGAGCACTGGGTGGGAGCATTCTGAGGTGGACAGGTTTACATTCGTGAACTCAGGAGGTTATTGTAAAGCAAGAGATATGTTTGCAAAGATGCTTTTTCTAATTCCGGGGATGGCATGTGTTACCCAGGGCTGAGTGTGTGTTACAGTCTTCCTCTGCATGAATCCACATGGAAAATTGTTCTTACAGAGCTTTAGCTCAAGCTGCAGTCACTCATGTGCTTTTAGCTGTGGAGGTCCCCGGTTCAAGCCTCAGTTTGTCAGGCAAGAGGGTGGCCATCACACATGTATTATGGGAAGAGCGTATTAACTGACCCCCTGCTCCTTCTCTCATTTATGCTGGATTTCCTACCCAGTGTAATGACTATTCTGAGCCTGATGAGTCATCCGATGTAATTACCTGTGAGTCTTAAGGGTCTGGCCAATCCACAAGCAAGGGTCTAACCGGGTGACCCCAAGGCAGGTATACAAGTTCCTACAGAAAGGAGCCACTCCAGTCTGCTCAACATCATTACCTTGTTGTGGATACTCCCAGCTGCCTAACAGTTGTGACAGGCTGCTCCTGTTCCAGTCCCTGCTCCAACCATATACGGTTGCCTGGATTGTCCTGACACCCAGCTAGCAGGGAATTTCTAAAGGAACATACCCAAAGAGGGTTCTATTGCAGAGCTCTTCCAAACCATCTCACTGCGCTCTTGATTTATTGCAGTACCCCTCGCAGGTTTGTGGCTGCTTCTTGCTTTCCAGTAACTACACTGCTCTCTTAGACCCTGATCCCCCAAGGAACTTTGCACCAGAGTCCATAGCATAGCTGTCTGCAGGCTCAGAAATTTGCCAGCACAGAGCTCCATGCAGGATCAGGGTCTTTTCCTCACTGCTTTCTGCCTTCTCCATCCCCTTGATCCTTTACTTATTTGTTTCAGGGAGAGCTGTGGGGCTCCGTAGCTCACTTTCCCACTCAGCACCTATCTATCTCAGAGACTCAAAATAACTTCCCACCTGGTCAAAGGGAGTGGTCATTGCTCTTAAAAAGGAGCTGGGATTTAAAGGGACAGGTCACGGCTGTTGGCAGTTTTATCATTACAAATCTAAGACAGCTTGTATCACTTTAATTCATTTGAATGCCTACAAAACAGGGATGCTGTCTTGCACAAATTATTTATAAATACAGGATTAGCCTGTGATATAACAGGCATCATCTCACTGATAAGGTTCAAGTAATTATGGCTAACTAGCAACTGTCAATACCATACAGACCCATTGATACAAGACCATCTGGTATTTCTTCTTCCCATTGCAGACTGAGTTCATTGGTCCAGAAGCTAAAAGAGCTGTAAATATGGAACTTATTATATAAATGCTTCAGAAAATCATCTGGCAATTTAAACAAAAATGACATGATTACATTTGTTAAGTATGGTAATGAAATATGTACAAGACTCAGCTCAGAGAACTAAGTATGCTGGTGTGGACTGAGCACAGATCAGGAAGCTACATATGAAAAGGAGTATAAAAGAGAGAACATGTTTAAAAAATTCTGGGAGGAAAGATAACATTGTGGTTAAAGAGCTAGTGAGCTGGGGAATTCCCGGCTCTGACTCCCTGTCTGATCTTGGAAAGTCAAATACGCTGTGTCTGAGTTTGCTATCTGTAAAATGGGGAGAAGAACACTTTTTTTTCTCCCTCCTTTTAACTCAGAGCTGGGCAAACTGTGGGCCACATCCGGCCCGCGGAACCGTTCTGCCCGGCCCCTGAGCTCCTGGCCCGGGAGGCTAGCCCCCGGCCCCTCCCCTGCTGTTTCCCCTCCCCCGCAGCCTCACTGCGCTGCACCGCCAGCGCAATGCTCTGGGCAGTGGGGCGGTGCAGCTGCAGAGCCTGGCCTAACCCGGTGCTCGGTGCTGCACGGTGTGTGGCTGGCTCCAGCCGGGCGGCACGGCTGCCTGTCCTGGTGCAGCCACCGCCAGCCACCAGTGCTCCAGGCCGCATGGTAAGGGGGAGGGGGGTTGTATAGAGGGTAGGGGAGTTTGGGGGGTGGTCAGGGGCTGGGGGTGTGGATAGGGGGTCGGGTGACCAGACAGCAAATGTGAAAAATCGGGACGGGGGTGTGGGGGAGTAATAGCAGCCTATATAAGAAAAAGACCCCAAAATCAGGACTGTCCCTATAAAATTGGGACATCTGGTCACCCTAGTCGGGTGGTCAGAGGGCGGGGAACAGGGGGGTTGAATGGGGGCAGAGGTTCCGGGGGCAATCAGGGAGAAGGGGTGGTTGGATGGGGCAGGGGTCCCGGGGGGGGGGGCAGTCAGGACAGAGAGGAGGGGTTGGATGGGGTGGCAGGGGGCAGTCAGGGGTGGGGGTTCTGGGGGCAGTCAGGGGACAGAGAGAAGGGGTGGTTGGATGGGGCAGGGGTCCGTGGGGGGGCAGTCAGGAAGGAGAGGGGGGTTGGATGGGGTGGCAGGGGGCAGTTAGGGGCGGGGGGGTCCAGGGGCGGTCGGGGACAGAGAGTGGGGGGTTGGATGGGGCAGGAGTCCCAGGGGGGAGGCCCTCAGGGGGCGAGAAGCAGGGTGGGGTCAGATAGGGGGCAGGGGCCGGGCCATGCCTGGCTGTTTGGGGGGGCACAACCTCCCCTAACCGGCCTTTCATACAATTTCTGAAACCCGATGCAGCCCTCAGGCCAAAAAGTTTGTCCGCCCCGTTTTAATTGTGCTGTAATCTCTTTGGCGCAGATGCTGATCTTGGGTAGGGCCTTTAAGCAAGAGTGGAGTGAATAATTGATTTTTCAGTTCAGGGGCTGAATCAAAACAGCTGGAAAAAAATGGTTTGCGTCAAACAGAAATTGATTTTTTTTTATTTGTTTTGGGTCATTTGGGGGAAGGTTTTCACCCTTTTTGTGTTTATTTTTTTAAAGAACCGAATTTCAAAAGGAAATGATATTTTGAAGCGAAAAGATCGACTCAAAAGGTTTGATGGTTTTAAATTCCCTTTTCCTGTTTTTCAGTGGAAAATAGCTGCTGAATGTGACCCACATTTATGAATAGTTTTAGTGCCCCAAAAATTCATTTTGCAGTTAATGTACTGTTTTTATCAATGACAAGTGAATGGATCCTTTCATTTAGAGATTGCATTTTATTAGGCAGTGACTCATTTCCTTACCTTTCAATTTGTATCTCTTTAACAGCAACAACACTTTATTTAGTGTTGGATGCTAAGTGTGTTTTTTCTCTGTCTTTAATATACCTATAATCATTGGTGAACAGGTGAGCACAAACTGGGAGAGAACTTGCTACGGCTCTGTGGCTATAGTTTGATGTGTCTCAGATCTGGTGTTTTTCTCAGCCTCTACCTGGCAATGAATTTGCATAAGGCTTTACTATTCAGTTTTGCAATTCCCTAGTGACCTTTAGGGTGAAGTTGTGTTCCACACTGGTGCCCCGTCGGCAAAGAATATGCCTGCGAAAGCCTGCTTAATGCCAAATGACACTTAAGGGAAATCTTCACTTTCAGCTACGATATTGCAAATTACTGAATGCCGCAGATAAAATTACCACACGGTTCTTCTAAAAATACCTACCTCTGTCATAGTCGTAGGAAGCTTCAAAGGTTTGCATCGAGGGGATCTGGGAGATTAATTTCCGTTCAAGATGCAATTTCCGTATTTAAAAGAATAATTTAAACGCTGCTGTAAAAGCTAAGTTTTTTTTGAAAAGGAGGGTCATATGAACTAAGGGCCATGTGCTGCTGAGAAATTTTCAGACTTTAATATTCTAATATAAACAAGGACGACTGGATGGATCAGGGATTGGTAACTGTATACTCGTGCTTTTTTCCTCAACATCGCTGGTTCCAAGGAAGCTCTCCAGGCATGGAATGTCCATTGAAGTCAATGGACGACAGGCAGAATCAAGTTACAGATCAGTAATGGTTGAAAGTCAAGATCACCTGGTTGTTTGGTGGCCTGTCATTATGTGTAATAATGATTTAGTGCAGTGGTACCTAGAGGCCCCAACCACCGGGAAAATTACCTACCACTGACAACATGTGCTAGCAAAATTTGCCACTGTACTGGCTCTGGGAGCAGTTGAACGGTGTGTGTAAACCAGGTCAGACTGTTCAGCACCAACCAGAACCACAAGGGAGCTCCAGGATCCTGCAGGATCACCTTGCGGAGTTAGGGTCTATGTAAGTACCAACCACCATGACAATCAAAGGTCATACATTTCACGCCAGCTGAGAATGTGGCCCCGAAGTGAAACTGACCAGACTAGACCCAGTGCCCACACTGAGCATAGTGCAAATAATAGACAAACAGCAGAAGTGATGAAAAGTACATTAGATTTGGACATTTCCTTCAGTGTCATTTTATTAACACAGGCAAACAGAACCAGTAGCCAAGATCCAGAAGGCATTTCCAATAAAACTAGGGCCTCAAAGCTTCTTGGGACCAAAACCCCCTAATCCCAGATATCTTCAGCTGCCTTTTTGATCTGGTTGAGTGGCCTCCGTAATCTATCTGAGACTGGAGCGTCTCAAACATTTTTCCACACCATTTTACAGACCAAGAGTAAAGGTTTTGCCAAACCTTCATTGCAAGACCCACATGACTTAATGGAAATCATTTCATATACAACTCCATTGTGTATTGCTTGTTTGAGCCCAAGGTTCATGGTATTGCCTGGATCCTTGCTTTGTTTCTCCCCTTGCCTCATGCTATTTCATTTTAAATGATGGCGAAAGATGTGACAGAAGATATGAACAGTATAATATAAAGATCTCCAGTCTCTTAGGGCATGTCCTGGAGTTTGGAACCTCCCCCCCCCCACTCCCGTTTAAGGGGACTACATTAGTGAGGACTAGGGACCTTTAAGTTTGCACCCGCAGTATCCACACGGGGGAGTTACAGAGTAGCATTTCGGTTCGTGCTGCAGTTCACACCCCCAGTAGTCCGAATTGCTGGGCAGTGTAGAAATGCTTTTAGAATACATTGTAGAGACAATCTCAGGCAAGAGACCAGACGAACAGCTCTGAAATTCAGTGGTGTGGAATGTGTCTTAACCTGTGAGCGTCAGTAGCTTCAAAATCTGAGGTCGGTTTGGATAAGCAACCAAAAGTTTGGATGTTTATCCATGCTATACAAGCTAGAGATGGGCCCAAGCTAAAACTTGGATCTCAACACCCTCAAATTTTGTGAATGTTTTGCCTCCTCGGCCCAAGTGCTCATTCACACTCTTCGGTCCTGCAAAACTGAGATGGCAACCTTGAGGGGATAAAAATATTTAGCATGTTTCCAGCGCTTTATATGCTCAACTCTGTATAGACTGTAACAAATGTATCCTTATGAAACTCCTGTAGGGTATGTTCCTATGCAGATGCATGCACAGTGCATACCAAGAAGTTTTATTGGATCTCCAAAACCTAGGAGCAAGTGCTACATATTCATGAGTGCCATCTACTGGGTACCTTTATATATTAGCCGACTGTTTCCATATAAAGACATTTTTTCATTTAGAGAGCCCTCCTGCAACATTTTTTTCCTCTAAAAGAAGCTGGCTGATTTCAATAAACTCGGCAGCTTATTTGCCCTTCCACTTTGTGTGATTCCATCCTTCGTTCCTTCCTTCCTTCTGCCGTTTGCCCTCTGGAGATTTTTTTTGAGTTACTAGATTTTGTGGTACCACCGTTGCCAGCCCCTAAGCGTTACCAGTATTTGAGTCTGCTCATAGTCATTGCCAGTTTCCTATGCCAAGAGCACTCCTGTAATGGTAGGTATGGATCATTGTTCCCATTTTACAGATGAGGAAACTGAGTCAGAGGGCAATATCTTGCCCAAGATCAGACACTGAATAAGTGACAGAAGTGGAGTTAGAACTCAGATGGGGATATCATGGATTTTTTTTGGTTCACTTGTAATTTTTTTTTTGGCGGGGGGAGGAAAGTTTGGGATTGAACTGAAAACCAATTATTTTAAAAAAATAGTGAATCAAAAAGTCAAAAAAGTCATTTTGGACTGAACATTTAATTTCATTTTTGAGCATTTTAAAAATAAAACGGAAGAAAATTCTGAAATGAAAAGTTGTTTAGAATTGGAAAAAATCAAAACATTTCGTTTCAAAAGTGTCTAAACGAACCATTTAGATTCTCTTGGATTTTTCTTTTTAACAAAACAATGTGGTGACATTGACATGAATTCAGGAAATATTTCAGTGTTGCTGAATCTGCATTTTCTACAACAACAAAATGTGGCCAGAAATCTTTGTCCAGCTCTACTCAGACCTCCTGACTCCCAACTCTGTGGTTTTTTTTGGGGGGGGAGGAAGAAGACAAATCCATAACTGTACAATGCATCAGGTCTGAGGAAAATACTTTTCTCTCGGCTCATTGCTGCTACATGTGAACAAAGAAATCACACGGGTAGATCAAATTTATGAAGTTGCCCGGTGATGTGTCTGGGTGGTTAATAAAAGAAAATTAGCCTGCAGTGTGTTAGCACATATTTCACTTTTGTCACGGTGCAATAATGAACCTTGTATCAAAGTCTGCGATGCCTTGTGAGTTTTATATGCTCCATTTCCTACACGTTTAGAACAGTGGAACCAATTTATAATGTAATGATTTTTCCATGTATAATTTCTTTCTGATTAATTCCATAATGTGGCGTTTTTACTGTGTCCAGGGCCAAAGGCAGCCTCATAAAGGATATGAAAAGGGGGCGGGTTAAAATGTCTTGTTTAAAAAAAAGAGTTTGAGCAATTTGCTAGGTGCTCTTTACAGGCTAGATTACACCTCGGATTTAGCAATGTGTTGCAAGGGACAGCAAAGAGATTCCCCCTCTTTACATCCCCTGCATGGGCTACAAGGACGTTCATCGACACATGCAGGGTTATGAAGGGCTATTTGCCTGTTTACTCATTCCTGGGAGCAGGTGGGTGGAGAGTGGGTAGCAATGGGTGGTGGGAAAAGGAAGAGCCTGGGGTTCACCCGTTCACTCGCTGGCCAGTCCCTCAATGGGAGGGGGTCGTAACTTATTCCTGGGGTAGGCCAGCAGGGATTTCCTACCTCCTGGGGTGCAAGGAGGAAGCAGGGGAGGAATTACGACTCAGAAGGGTGTCTCCGACTCACACTGCCTCCTAGTGTTTTTCCTGGGGAGGTGAAACTTATACTCCATCCTTTGTCCAGGGCTGTGTTTCAAGACACATCCTAGCCCTATCTATTCTAATTATCCGAAGCTTTGCAAGCAGGCTTATTTGTCCTATCCCTGTCCTTCCCGGCTGCCTAATTCATTGTGTGATGCAACAAAACCATTGGAATAAAGCCCTGAATCCAAGCCAGTCAGAAATCGCCATTTTGCTTGAGAAGCCTGATTCTGTCTCCATTGAAGTCCGTGGCAAACAGATGCTTTACAGGTGATGCATTTCTTTTGCCTGGACCTCTATCAGCTTTTGCAGAGGAGGGGGCTGAAGGATATGGTGGAAGGTGGAGAGAGAAGAGGCACAGGGAGCACCCGGCCTTAGAAAGACCAGATTCATACATCTGTGGCCCCCTCTCTATTGATCCTTGCGCTACACAGGATCATTTCCCACCATGGATCTGAGGGTGGGTATTGAATCCTGAGGTCCCAGCCCGCTGAAGCTTAATTAATTTTTTTTTTAATAACCTTGCCTGTATTTTGTTAAACTGGAAAGAATTTAAAAGGCACTGATTGTCTCCCAGCCGAGGGCCTCAAGCTTAGATGGCTGTATATCAAAAGCCATTTAAGACGCAATGTATCCTGCCAATAGAGTAATCTAAGAAGCTTAGCCTCAGGAGAAAGCTGAGAAACTGTCCATTTCACAGATTTGATGAGCCAGATTCGGCCCACTTTCATAACTCCATGGGAAAAACAGGGTGGGGAAAAGGAATAGATCTGTTTTAGCTCCCTCTGACGCTCCCCATTCTGATTTATGCAGATTTACCTTGGGGTAGACGGTGGGGAGAATAAACCTACCCACTTTCCTTTTATGACGTTTTCTAATTCGATGAAGGGGAAATGATCCTGGCAATAGAAGCTGCATTTCACACATGTGTATATAGACTGTCAACTTTATTCTATTGCACTGACTACAAACTGCTTTAGATGCCATTAAACTTTCTTTTCTGCAGAACTAGGTTGAAAGTCAACTTTAAAGAACCATTGAAATTTCTCTGCAAAGTGTAAGGAAAGGCAGAATTATTTTGAAAAATATAAAACAATCTCTTCCATCAGACTCGAGGGCAGATGTGGTCACCGCGACTTTATAAAATCAACACCTTCTAAATCAATGTATCTACTGTCTGGTAATATTATTAGATTTCCGGAAGAGGTGGGTTTTTTTTCTGAGAAGTCTTTCCTGCTGATTAGCACTGTGTAGGTTTGAGGCAAACTCTAATTTTTACTGAGTGGGGTAAGTTACACAAGTCAATTTTCCCCTTTCACAGCCAGTCAGTTCAAAATGCCTGCTTCATTTGTCTTTATGAGTCGGTAAGTTAGATACCTTCTGCCTGCCAGCCAGTTCCAGACACTACAGCAGACCAGATTATGGGCTGCCTTGCCCATCGTCCCCATCTGGGTTTGCTTCCCCCACGTTTCTGCAGCCAGTTGTTCTTTGGAAGCAGTGTGGGTCTCCCATGTGGAGGCTTCCCTTGGCCCAAGCCAGCCGGATCTGTGTTAGGCTGGCCTTGCCTAGAAATTGTTTGTTCCCTAGAGCAGTGTTTCTCAACCCTTTTGATAACAGGAACCGGCTTCCTTCCTAAACTACATCAGGGAGATCTCAGGGACCAGTGCTGGTCCATGGACCAATCTTTGAGAAACACTGCCCTAGAGTATGCTTGTCAGCCTGCACAGGGAGGCTGATCCTGGTCTCATTAGTATCAGCTGCATCTTACTTAGACACATGAAACACGTTGGGGATGCAGTGAGTTTTACTGAAGACTGCACTAGGCTGAGAACATGAAGACTTCAGGTTTTTACTTCCAGCTCCATCACTGACCTTCTGCATGACCTTGGGCAAGTCATTTCATCTCGTTGAGCCTCTTTCCCCTCCCACCCTTTGTCTGTCTTGTCTATTCAGACAGTAAGCTCTTTGGGACAAGGACCATCTCTTACTGTGTCTTTGTGAAGCACTGACCGGGTTGGGGGGGCGGTGTTGGGGGCCTTAATGTGCTAACATAGTATACATAGTTGGTAATCACTTGCAAACTGTTGACTCACTGCTAGTGAAGACTTTCCCAATCCTGGATAAATAGGGATTCTCTGTGTGCAGGGAAACTGCTCATCTCCATTCTGGCTGTGTCGGGTATGCATCCGATGAAGTGAGCTGTAGCTCACGAAAGCTCATGCTCAAATAAATTGGTTAGTCTCTAAGGTGCCACAAGTACTCCTTTTCTTTTTGGTCAGACCTGTGTTAACCATGGCTAAACTGAGAATGGCTGTTTGCAATATCTTGTGTGACACATAGCAATAATTTAATGCATTGTGCTGCCATCTTTGGCCTTGGTTTTTAAAAGGGCATTGACTTGGCCTCTGATTTTGATTTTGTGCCTTCAGCTACAGTGATTGTGGCGAGGTTTATCACTCCGGGTATGGCTACACTAGAGCTGGAAAGCGTCAATTCCAGCTTGAGGAGACATACCCGCACTAGCTGTGACCGAGCTAATGTGCTAAAAACAGAAGCGTAGCTGTGGCAGTGGGAGTGGTGGGAGGGGCTAGTCACCCCAAGTACAATCCCATGTGTGACTGTAAGTACATTCTTGGGGTGGCTAGCTCCTCCCACTGCTAGCACCGCCCACCCATAGCTATACGTCTATTTTTAGCATGCTACCTCTGATTGAGCAAGCACAGGTATATCTCCTGAACCTGGAACTTACACCTTCCAGCTCTGGTGTAGACATACCCTGAGCCATCAATAGCCTGATTCTCAGAGATGCTGAGCACCCAGGTCCAGATCCTCAAAGGTATTTAGGTGCCTAACTCCCACTGGAATCACTGGAATCAATCACTGGAATCACCTCTAGTTCCCACCCAAGTCTACTAGTCGCACTGCATGTGCTATAAAATGTGCCCATGTTAATTTGCACCTCCACAGTTGTGCCCACAATTACTTCCAGGTCCAAAGTTTGCAGGCATAAAATTAGAGGCCACTTTTCAAAATCAGGCCCTTTCCCTTTAAATCATCCCCCCTCCGTGTGCTTTCAGTTTGCGGCATGCTGAGGTTGATGCCCAGGAAATGGAGACTATGACATCGTGTTTGTGTGGGTGTATGTGTGTAATATCTTTAATATGAAACTAGTTGCCACTTAATTATAAAGGCTAAAGACCTCCATTCAGTGTGCTGCCTACAATTTATGAGTCTCCGCTCCCCCAGACACACATTACAGCTATGCTGCAACACCCGGGTGACTAACATTCCTCTTTAATTTAATTTCCTTATATAAATAGCTTCATTAAGGATCTGTTATACAGGCTGAGAAAATAGTATTTGAATGGGTAAGACTAAGTCATTGAGTTCTGTACTCTGCTACTGTTACAATCACGAGCCTGTCTCCTGCAGAGCCAGAGACCAGTGATAACCTCTCCCTCTGCTCTCGCCGTGTAAATCAGGGGTCACTCCACAGAAGTCCAAGGAGTTGCACCTGAGTTAAAGTCAGAATCCGCCCCCTCTTTGCTTTCCCCATGAATCTTGTCCAGAATACTAGCCTAAGAGGAAGGCTTGTCCAGTGGTTAGAGTCCTAACCTGAGCTGTGTGCGACCTGGGTTTAATTCCTGCTCTGCCACAAACGTCCTGAATGACCCTGGGAAAGTCACTTAGTCTCTCTCTCTGCCTCAGTTCCCCATCTGTACATAAGGGATGATAATGCCCTACCTCACAGGTGTCTCGTGGGAGTCAATACAAAAGAAAGAATGGTCCCACCACAGGTATGACTTCGATCTCACAGTGGTTTAGACTGAGCCTTTTGCAGTTACCGTCTTCTCCCTCTGGTTTGTTCATTGTATCTCCTTGTTCTCTCTCATCATGGGCTAAGGGGACAAGTCCTTTAGGGTTGGATCTGTCTTTTTTTCATGATGTGGATGCATGCAGCACCTAACACAATTAGGCCCTCATCCCAGTTTTACACCCTAAAATGACAGTGGATGCATTTTATAGCATGGAGACATCAGTGGCCTGATTCTCAGGCGAACACCCAGTTCCCACAGAAGTCGCCGATGGTCGCCTTTAGCCACTATCGTATTACCTCAAGTGTTGGGTTCAAGCATCCATTTTTCTCTCCTACGGCAGATCAGACCAGCACGGCAAAATTAGCAAAGCAACATGAATAATGAATTACAGCCTCCTACCCCGTGCTGCTGATGGCACGAGGCATAAATGAAATGGATGCATGTAATTACACAAGGACCAACATATTGATCTGGCATTAGGCGGAGTTCTTTCTTTTCAAAGTCCCTTTTGAAAGACTTACACTCCTGCCAAAATAACAGATAGAAGCATTGTCCGGGAGATGGATACTGCTGATGGCTTTGACACTTCTAAACCTTCTCTCCCAAGATCATTCTGCTCCAAGTATATTTCAAGGATTTAGTAGGACTTAAGGAGGATTAGACATTTATATGGATACCACAGTTATAATTGTTTTATCCTATTTAATGTAAGGGATATAAACTCTCGTGCTCCAGGATAAGAGCCAACTGCTAACTGTCTGGGGTTAGGAAGGAGCATTCCTTGTGGGCATGTTCTTGCATAATTATCCATTACTAGGGATTTAGACCTTCCTGTGAAGCATCCAGTCGTGGTGACACTCAGAAACAGGATACTGAACTGTATGGCCCCTAGGTCTCATCTGGTGTGGTGATTTCTATGCCCTCTAAATTAGTCCAAGAGCATGTCTCACACTTTTTGCTTGGAGATAGGACTGCATTGCTGTCGGAGCATATTGCTTTGCCTTACAGCCATGAAAGGGACTGAGTGATGATTTAGGCCTCTTCTTTACTTTCTCTCATTCCTTTCCTTGGTGACTAGAATGAGACTCTTTTTCATCCGTGGGCGAGTTGGGAGCCAGACCCTGGCTCAGCTTTGCTGTTCTCTATTGGGGCACTTCAGAAGTGCTGGGAAATATTGCCCTTTCTCACAGAAGATATGTTACAAACGGGCAGTGTTTTTCTCAACCCCCCCCTCCCCCCTCCGCCCCATCCTATCAGCAAGAGTTGATCCCGCTGGGACAGAAATACGGGGGCTCTGCTGACACAGTGAGGCAGGGTACTTCTTACCCCACCTGGATAGAATGGAGTGGTTCTCTTGTGGGAAAGAGGATCTAGGCTACAGGTTGAGGAGTCTTGAGGGAGGAACCCTGGGAACAGCCAAGCATTCAGAGAAGTACTTGAGTTGCTCTTTGTTATCTTAGTGTTGTTTCCTTTGCTGATAAACCCAAAGCCCAGGATGATGAATTTGGGCTTGATACATGAATTGGTTTTGTGGAGCATGTTGGGAAAGTCATCCGCTCCCAAGGTAGAGATGTATAAGCTCGACTCTACCCTCTCTTCAGCGCAAGATTGCCCCCTTACACTGTAATACTTTCCAGGGCTTTGTCCAGGTAAATGATCCAAGCGATGGTGCTTCCATCACTTCCCCTGGAAGCCTGTTAGGATGTTTTTCCCTAACATCCAGCTTACATTTCCCTTTTCGTTCTTTCATCTCATTACTCCCTTTTTGCATGGCCCAAAGCATCAATTATTTCCTAGCAAGTACATTTCCCCACTAAGCAGCCCACAGAAATCACGACTTCAGCCATGCATGTTTAATCTCCGTGGCATGGTGTTATTGTTCTCTCTGTTTCATGCTCCAGGAGGAAGTGAGTGATTGACGATGGGCATAAATGCTTAGGGGGTTAAGTCTTTAATGTGTCACCAGTTTTAATTTGTCCCATTTGGGCCTGGAGGGATATGCCAGATAATTGACAAGAATAGTGCCCCATGGCCAGTGCTAATCACTGCTGGAAATCTGCTACCACTGCATCTGCTTGCATAGCCCCAAGGCATGGAACACCAGCAAAGGCTATTTTCTCCATACAAATGTGGGCATGCATCTCTGGTGGTCAAGGAGAGTGAGCTCTCTATTGGAATCGGCAGTATTAAGTATTCACCCCCTTTCCAATGCCCTCTCATGTCATATTTTCTCTCTTACTAAACAGTGCTATTTTTAGGAGATCTTTAGCAAAGAGCATGCAGTGGTACCCAGCTTATTTCATTGGGGCCCTGATCCAGCAGAACACTTCAGCAAGTGCTCAATTTTAAGCGCTTGGGTAGTCCCAAAGACTTTCCTGGGATGGTTCACATGCCTGATATTGCTTTGCTGGATCATGGTCTAAATTCGCTCCCTCAAAATGAAATAAGCAATTAATGAAAACCCAATTTCTGGTTCATGTGTGCATCCCTGAACTGTCAGTACACATTGTCTGAATTACGCAGCTCAGTCTGAGACCCAGTTGTGGATTCTGAAGCTACATAGGTCAGGAGTGTTTGGGCCCTGTCTTTTTAGTTCTTTTCTAATTGAGAGTGAACGAATACATGAAATTTTGTGACAGAATTGTGCAGTTTTGTGACTCAGAAGTTACATTTTGCAGGGGCACATGTGAACATTCTTCAGCTGATTTATTTTGGTACTCTCCAGCGTTTGAGATGGGGATTTTAACAAAGCTTCAAACTCAAAATGAAACTCAGCCAAAACCACTAGATTTTGCCAGATTTTAGGTAGAAACCACTCAAATTCACTCAGTTTTCATCCCAAACCATAACTTGGCCCATTTTTACCTGCCAGCTAGAGCAACCTTGGCTATAACTCAGCGGAAAGGTTTAGGAGTGTCGCTGGATTGGCCTCAGTTTCAGGTTGGAACAAAACCTCTTCCTTTTGCAGAGATCATACTGTGATCATATTTGTAGAGATCATAATGGACTGTTTCAGGCATAGAAAGTTGGGCAATTAAATCCCTTCTTTGGGTTTCAATGTACACAACTCATAGATTGCCTTTGTATTTTCTAAACAATCATATTGTTAACCTAATTGAAGACTATAAATCATACCCTAAACTAAACAAGAACAGCTGACTCTAGGCAACTACAAGGCAGCAGATGTGATAGCAAACTGGCTTTTCTAGCCACACCTTTACATTTAAGCAAATGTGGAAAGTGCTGGGATACAATTATAGATGAATTCTTCAGGTCATCCTTTGCTATCCTGTGTGAGCTGGGTGATATTTTTTTGCTAGCTAGAGGCCCAGAACAACAGTACTTTGCCCATATAAAAACTGATCAATAAATAAGAGAAGAACCCATCACATGTTGACACCTTTAGCTCTAGAATGTTTATGGTGTTGTGATATTAGCAGAGATTATGATGTAGCCGCTTGCATCATGGTGCTCATTACATCCCTGCTGCTCAAAAAGGCATTGGAACCCCATGGAAGTGTACAGCCCATGTGGAAGTAAATTGTGTTTAGTAAAAGACGTTTTAATGCTCTGGGAGTGGCAGTGTTTATACCATGGAGACTAGGCAGGGAAACATTGAAGTGGCGTTCATTGTTCAGATGTGGTGAATTCTCACCAAAAAGGAATTAGATCCTATCTAATGTGACTTAGAGAAAAGGAAGGAAAGGGGAAGTGTCGCTAAGAGATCTGGGGAGATTTAGCTCGTTAGATGGCTTGTTCAAACCCAGCCCATATTAGCAGTAATCAGAAGTTGCTACTAAGTGTATTGGGCCTTGCTGTATATAAGATCACAGAAACAACTGGTGCATTTGCACTTCCTGGAACCTTTCTTGTCACTCTCAGTAATAAGAGATCTACTGAAAGTGAACGTGATCACTGCCTAGAGATCACAGAATCCTAGGGTTAGAAGGGACCATAAGGGTCATCTGGTCTAACCCCCCACCGAGCTGGGCCTTCCCAATTGGGACTGAGGTATAGAATCATAGAATCATAGAATATCAGGGTTGGAAGGGACCTCAGGAGGTCATCTAGTCCAACCCCCTGCTCAAAAGCAGGACCCATACCCAATTAAATCATCCCAGCCAGGGCTTTGTCAAGCCTGACCTTAAAAACTTCTAAGGAAGGAGATTCCACCACCTCCCTAGGCAACGCATTCCAGTGTTTCACCACCCTCCTAGTGAAAAAGTTTTTCCTAATATCCAACCTAAACCTCCCCCACTGCAACTTGAATGGGAAGCAGCAGTCAGGAAGCAGGGCCTTGCAGCAAAGCCAGTCTCCGAGCAACCTAACTCAGCTGGCCTATAGTAGGCTGCCTAATTGGCTACATTGCAGCTGGTTGCTTGGAAAAAGCCAGCAGACGGGCTCTTAGCCCCAGCAGCAGCAGCTTGGCAGCTGTTCAGAGCATTCACCCATGGCTGCCATATGTTGCCTGCTTGTTCCCGGCCCTACTCCCGCCTGGGACCCAGTCGTGCTCCCAACTTGCTTCATACTGACTCCAGCTGTGACCCGTGGCTCTGGCACCTGCCCTCTGACTCCAGCTCTGACCTTGGGCGTTGATTCCTACCCACTCCTGCCCTGACCATTGGGCCTGACTCCTGATCCAGCCACTAGTTATGACCGCCCACGTTCTGGTTACATGACAAAAGGACATGAGGGCAGTTTGCAATGTAGTTCTAAAACAGCATTATTAACTTTATACCATCACCCAGAGGGCCCAGCTGAGACACATCATTCTAAACATTAAAAAGAAAAGGAGTCCTTGTGGCACCTTAGAGACTAACCAATTTATTTGAGCATGAGCTTTCGTGAGCTACAGCTCACTTCATCAGATGCATACCGTATGCATCTGATGAAGTGAGCTGTAGCTCACGAAAGCTCATGCTCAAATAAATTGGTTAGTCTCTAAGGTGCCACAAGGACTCCTTTTCTTTTTGCGAATACAGACTAACACGGCTGTTACTCTGAAACCATTCTAAACATTGTACATTCACAGAGCAAGACACAATCTCTGCCCTGACAAAGGAGAGGCTAGAACTGTTACATCGTCTCCATTTACCAGTTTAGACTCAGTGCCCCAGATTGTTAAAGGTATTCAGGCACTGCTCAGCTCCTAACTGATTTAGATCTCATTTTCAAAAGGGATCTAAGCACGTACGAGTCTAAATCCCATCAACTGTCAATAATCCAAGGATTTCAACCTGGCACCTCTCACCATCATTAAATCTACCTTAAAAAGCAGGAAAAAAAGAGAAACAATCTTCTGGATATTGTTTTTAGGTTTTGCTTGATATCTTGCAAATAAATAATTCTAAAATAACTATTACTTGCCTTTTAAAGAAAAATCATTAGACCCTTGGAAAGAGGCTTTTATCCTGAGCCATATTAAAATATATCAAAATGTTTGTGGTTATGTTTTTCTCAAATGTATCTGTTGTTTTTCTGTGAAACTGGGAAGCACAGCTTGCCAACTGCTCTCTGTATATTAGGACAATGACATAAAAGAGCATGCTAGAAAGTGAGGTCACTCGTGACCTGACTTTAACAGGAATGAAATGGCCAATTTCATGTCAGGTTCATGCTAATAAAAGACAGCCCTCCTTTCCCTTTTTATTGCCCCTTGGACGCTTGGCGCACAAAGAGTCTGGTGCTGCTTCCAAGTCACAATGTGATGGAAAATGGAAGATATTTTAACCACTTGAAGCAACATTTCCCTCTCCATTCTGTAGTCTGTGGACCACTCCTGTATGTTCTGCCCTTCTTCCAGGCTTAGAATGGCTGGTATAGAGTGCCCTTTCTCCCCCTCCACCTTAGCTAAGAAAGAATCATAGAACAGAATCATAGAATATCAGGATTGGAAGGGATCTCAGGTCATCTAGTCCAACCCCCTGCTCAAAGGAGAAGCAATCCCCAACTAAATCATCCCAGCCAGGGCTTTGTCAAGCCTGACCTTAAAAACCTCTAAGGAAGGAGATTCTACCATCTCCCTAGGTAACCCATTCCAGTGCTTCACCACCCTCCTAGGGAAAAAGTTTTTCCTAATATCCAAAGAGAGGATATCTCCATTAGATTCCCCCACCTTTCATATATTGATAGTTCTAGTCCCCACAAACAATCAAACCACATACATGCCTGTCCTTACTCAGACCTCTTCTTGTATGTTTCCTCCTACTCCTTCCTCTTTTTTAGGTCAGATCCGCAATCGGTCTTCAGTTGAATTGAAGTCAATGGAGTAAGAAGTCAAGGGAGCTATTCTGTTTACGTCCCTTTGTCAATCCACTGTCTTTTTGTTAATTGTAAACTCTTTGGGACCAAGTCCATCTCTCAGAGCCTACCACCACGTGGCCCTGATCCTCTTGGTGCTACCGTCATAACAATACTCTTAATTTCACCTTGTGTCATCCTATCAAGGGCCCGATCCTTTGTATTTTGCTTCACTGGGACTTTACCCTGAATAAGGGCAGAGAGATCAGTACAATTTTGCTTACTCGAAATGTGAGATTGAGGCATCATGATGACAAATGCACTGGCAAATAGGGTGACTGCATCTTGTGTCGCAGAGACAAAGCGCTGGTTAAAGAGTTACAGCAGCTGAGATTTGCTGTTCAACTCTTATGCTTCTAGCTTCTGCATCACTGAAGGTCAGGCTGGGTCAGTGTTTCCTTTATAAACTTGGTTTGTTTTTTTTTTTCTTTTAGGGGGTTTCTAGTTTAGCTATAAAAATTCCCTCTGAAACCCCATTCAGCCTGAATTTGATTTGGGGCATCAGGAAGTTAGTGTTGTTGTTGTTGTTTTATTTTATTGTTTGTTTGTAGCTTCAACTTACTTCAGGTGAAACAAGTTTAAAATACCTGCATTTGTGATGTCAGACCTTCTGTTATTGGTATAACTAGACACAGGGTGGATTTAAGCAATGCAGGACCCCATCCTGTACTCCTTACTCAGGCAGAACTTCCACTGACTTCTAGTGAAGAGTTTAAGGTAGGTCCCTATGCCTGGCAAAGGATTAGTCTGAAAAGGCAGGGTATTATATGTTCCATTACACACGCAGTGACCACCTTTCATTGTAGCTCTGGTGGTGCACGCTCTCTTTATGTAATGCTATCTCGGGCCAAAGCTTGAAGCATAAACTTGATCCTGCAAACCTGTCTCATGTTCCTAGTCTTTGCTCATACAAGTAAGATCAGGACTTCACACTTGACCTAGAAGCACCACCTCTATGGGCTGAGAGTGATTTAGCTTCCAGACCCATTCAGTGCTGAGTCTGTGGGTCAGTTCTCCAAGTAAGCATCATCTGATAGGTGCTAGTTTGACATGCCAGAGTCTCCGAGACTTTAAGGCCAGAAGGGACCATTGTGATCATCTAGTCTGATCTGCACATCGCACGCCACAGAACCTCACCCACCCACTCTTGTAATAGGCCTCTAACCTCTGACCATGTTACCAAAATCCTCAAATCACAATTTAATGACTTCAAGTTACAGAGACTCCAGCTTTCACTCTAGTTTAAACCAGCAAGTGACCAGTACCCCATGCTGCAGAGGATGGTGAAAAACCCACAGGGTCTCTGGCAACTTGACTTGGGGAACTCCAGATACTTGCAAATATAGTGATCAGTTAGACCCTGAGCATGTCAGCAAGACCCACCAGCCAGACACTTGGGACATAATTCTCTGCAGTAACTCAGAGCCCTCCACATCTAGTATCCCATCAACAGCAGCTGGGGATATTTGTTTCCAGCAGTCACAGACGGGCCACATGCCATTGCAGGCAATCTCATCACACCATCCCTTCCATCAAATTATCAAGCTTAGTTTTGAAACCAGTTAGGTTTTTTGCTCTCACCGTTGCCCATGGAATGCTGTTCCAGAACTTCACTCCTCTGATGGTTAGCAACCTTTGCCTAATTTCAAGCCTAAGCATATTAATTCACAGTTCACATCCATTTTCTTCTTGTGCCAGCATTGGCACGTAACTCCAGATACTGCCATTTGTCATTCTTTTTCTAATCCCCAGGAGACTTGAAAGCACTGAGAATATGCTTCCGTCTTCTTGTCATGGACTGCTTTCAATTCACAGGTTTGAAAGACCTGAACTACAAAATTCAGACATGCTCTAAAATATTAGGGTTAGAATTAGGCAGGAAATGTGGGATTTTTTCCCCTTGTTTTTTTTTTTTTGTTTTGTGTTTTGTTTCTGTGAACAAATTTTCATGAGAACAAAAGAGCTTTCATTTTTATCAAAAATTTAAAAACCAGAAACTCCAAAGCTGCCAAATTTCAGTTTTTTGCAACCTAAAACTGAAAAACTTTAAGCAGATTTTAAAAAACCAAAATCAATCAGGTTTTTGCAGAAAACGTTGAGTTTTTCTGCGAAACCCAGGACAACATTTGCCAGAGTTGGACATTTTCCATGGACATTTCTATTTTGATGGAAAAATAATTTTACACTGGAAAAAGTGTTTTGAATGAAACTTTTCAACCAGCTGCAGTCAGGGTGTTTGGGTCAGGCCCATATCTACTCGTGACTGACCAGGAATGTTATCAGGGAAGACAATTGTATTTTAATTCTGGGAGTGTTCGTGGCCTTTCCAGATGAGGTATAGCCTTAAACACTGGTTGCTCTGGCTTCAGATATGGGGATTTCCTTACCAACCTCTCCATTTTCAGCCATAGAGCTTTTGAGAAGCACTCCTAGTGACCACTGATTTTCTTTCTCCCTGAAAGTATTCTTTCATTCACATCCCTGTCACCCGTGTTAACGTCTTTCCTGTGTTTTCTTGGAGACCAAGACTGGCAGCCAAATTTCCAATCTCACCTGCCATGTTTCTCCATAAGTTTCTTGTACATTGTTGCTCATCACTGGCAAAATCAAAAGCTGATGTCACCAGTCTATCATATACGTGCCTTGGGTCTATTTATTGAATTTTTCATCACCTAGTAAATATCTAGCACAAACAATATCAAACTGCAATATATGTATGTATCTTTACAAACTTTCTTCGTTTTGTCTAAAATTCCCTAGTCCTGACTTAGGCCATATTCCACAGGCAATCGCTGGGAAATCACTTAATAGCTCAGATCCTTAAGTGTTGTAAGTCCAGGTAACTCTTTTGAAATCAATGAACTCTATAGTGATTTGACAGCTCTACATCTGGCCCAATGACTTTTGTAGAACCTGAAGAGAGCTTACATAGACCACAAGCATTCCAATAGTTAATTACGCAAAGGAAAATGTAGGTTGTATCCCAGGAAAATGTGCGTATCCCCAAGAGTCAGAAGAAATGGAAGGGATACAGCCTTTGAGACTGCACTATAAGGAACTAATTAATTATATTAATTACTCTATTAACCAGATGCTGCACGTTCCAGGGTGAAGAGCACAGTAGATAGCTAAATCGCTATGCTCATGCAATGCTAATGCTCATGTTGAAAGCTGGCCAGTTCATGGGATTTCTAGCTCCAATTCTAGTTCGGCTAGTCTGGTATCCTGTCCTCCTCTGCTCTACTTCATCTGTGTGAACAAGTCACAAATAAATTGGTTAGTCTCTAAGGTGCCACTAGTACTCCTTTTCTTTTTGTGGATACAGACTAACACGGCTGCCCCTCTGAAACAAGTCACAATGAGTAACTGATGAGTTTGCCTCCTTTTTTTCAGCTCATGAAATATCCATCCACAAACTGTGATTTCCTTAAATCTATTCATTCTTTTAAAGAAGCGATTCAATGGATATGAACAACAGTTCTCTGGTGTTTATTTGCTATTATCCTTTTGAGCTGTGATTGGTCAGATAAGTCACATGACTTTATTTCCCTTCCCTGATCCGACAATCGGGCAAACACTTCCGCAGATACTTACATGTGGGAACATAGAATGTGTTTTCCACTGGTATTTGTGTATGCAACTTTGTAATTCACTTTCCTTGATCCCATAAAACTGGATGACCTAAATGGGTTCAGGAAATGAACCCAAAAAGGGTGAGAACATGACTGCAGCAAATTTGTATGAAAATAGAAAGTGAAGTTCACCCCTCTCCAGAGGGCCAGCCCAGGGCCATTGCACTTTTGCTGGTCATTCCCTAGGGGGGAATTTCACACAGAATGAATATTCAGGGGAAACGTGTTGTAGTGTTGATTCAGGTACATGCAGTACCCTGGCTAAAAATCCAGTTTATGCCAGACAGCTGTTATTTCCACAAGGTTCTCACCACAGTGCTACCCAGCCACGGGTCGGAGCACCGTTCTGTCTGTCTGTTGTTCAATGGATCATTTGTCTATTCTTCAGTGGTTTCACATGCACCATGTCATCAAAATGTAGCAGTTCAGCATGCCACAAGCCAAGTTTCCATCCATGTCTCAGCTTTAGACTTAGCAACTGGTCCTTCCAGGTGCAGCTTTGGCTGGTATAGCTTGGGCTTCCAAATAGCCCTTCAGCTAGAGCAGTTTCCTCTGCACTGGATGTTCACGGCTGGGCTCTTTGCTTCTCTTCCAACTATTCTTGCCTCCTCTGTGCTTGCCATATGTTGAGTGCCAGGTTCACCTCTCTTCTCATGAGTCCTAGTTTCCCTCTGTGCTTAAATGGAAAGCCTTTTCTTGTGCCAGTCATTTTGTGCATCTGCTCTTTGAGTCAGGGCTCTGTCACTCTGCTTCTTCTGCATCCCATGGCTTCTTTCCTAGTCTTTGTGGATGTCCATTCTAAACCGCACTCAATCACGCTCTGTCTCTGATGCCAGCACTTTTAGCACAATGAACCACATCCTGCACCAGAGAAAATCCATTGAAGTCAATGGGCTTGCATCAGAATAAATGAGGGACAATGTGTTTGTTCTTGAAGTTAAACACAACAGCTTTTGTAATGAATGGGACACTCAGCGTTGTTCATTCTATTATAGTGGAACATGTAGGAATAGGGCCATATCCCTTTAAATAGCTTGGGAGCCCTTTTGGGCACTCACCATGTTGTATGTTTTTAGAAGCTGCCAGAAACCCATCAGCACAGCGGTATGTAAATAGCTAGATCTAGCATATTTGTGAATAGTTACATAGTAAATACTATGGTAGTAAACAAGAGTATCTCAGACCCAGCTGTGCCCAGGTGGTTTCTTCACATTCTTTTTATACAAAGAGCAAAAGACCCAACACTTGCCAGGTTCTCAAAATAAGGATAGTAGACATCACAAGTCTGTCCCTTGGCTTCCGATTGCACATGCCATCTGATCAGCACAAAACTTTTCGTGCTTTCCCTCCGCCAGGTATGTAATCATGTTCGGTAGTAACAAACAGTGAGAAGGATTGGACTGTCTAAGCGTGAGGAATTAAGGAAGAATGTAAAACATGGCACATTGACTAAAGGTACTTGGAAGGCATGGAAATAGCTCCTAAACCAGCCATCCAGGACATGAGTATTTTTTCCATACTGTTTTCATTATGAATTATTTTTGACTGCATATAATAACTACCAGGAAAGTATGTGTTAGTTATCCACACTGACCTTTTAAACTTCCAGGAGAACTCCGTATTTTCTGAGGCCCCTTGTATGGCCTATTAATAATTATACTCCCCCCGCCCCCCGAGCATCATTGATTAGTTCAGGTTCTGTTTCACGCTGCTTTGTATGGTGGTTGGTTTGTTTGTTTGTTTGTTTTTGTTTTAAAAAAGGTCTCTAGAGTTTCTGTACACTTTTTTTTTCTTCTTATGTTGAACACTCCTTGACTATAGATCACACCATTTTCTTAGCATAGAGTTTGGGTCATGTTGACTTGTCACTGAGCAGTGGCTCTGAAAGCTAACGGAGCGACAAGTTGAATATATAAATTTGGGTGGAAGCAAAAACCGGGGATCAGATATTGCAACTGGATTTAAACTGGAATGGTGAGTGGTAAAGCAAGAGGTACGGCTGTACATTAGTACTCCGCAACACAACCCAAGCCTGCATTTTCATTTCTGTTAGCAAACATTTCTTTGTGAATAAATCTACTTTCCTGGCTGTGCTGTGTTAGTACTTTAGTTTCATTAAAGAGCCTGGAAACACCCTAGTGGCTCAGCCTGAGATATATAATACTGCTAACACAGGTTTGTTTCATAACCCACAAACTATTAAAAAATATTAGTGTCCCCCTGGGAGTTCCTCTTAAAGATTCCCTTTCTCTTTCTCTCACTTTCAGATCGGATCTCAGAGAGCCAGCAATAATGCAAGGCAAGCTGGATTTATCCAGTTAAAAAAATTAGATCCCAGGATATTTTAAGACTTCTGAAAACTTTCACAGGCTGAATGTTGCTTTGTGTTCCAGTTTTTGTCCAATGCAAATAGCCATTATGGAGAACTACTGAAGGAATGTGTGGTCACTTTGAATGGTGGGTTTTACCTTTTATAGTGAGATTATATTTTGTTGGAAGTGAATTCAGTCTACGACTTTGTAACTAGATATACTAGTCCTTTAAGATGGAGCAGGGAACACTCCAGGGATACAGTTCCAGGTATCCAGTTCGGTGACAAAGGAAACAGCCGCTGAAAGAGAAGTAATATTCCCAGGACAGCAGTTTGTAGAATGGGGGAAAAAATCGAGGCTTCTGATGGTGTCTAGGGATTAACATGCAAGCTTTGAAGTGTGGGCAGGTCAATTCTCTCTCTCTCTCTCTGTCTCTCTCTCTCTCTTTCTCTCTCAGCCTGAAGGACTTCTGGGAAATGTAGTCCAAGGAGCTGTTTGGATTTGTAGGTCTCCAATGCAAGGCATGCCAGAAAGCAAGGCAAGATGTAATAAGCTTCCTCTCTCTCTTAATAGGAGAGACTGCAGATGGAGGTGTTGGCAATCCCTCCTTGACAGGACGAGATCTACCAGCTGATGTTTTCCTTTAAGTGGCAGAACTCTGTGGGGGAGAATCTGGAAGCTGCAGGACTGTCTGGGAGGACAGAATTTTGGGGGGGAGGAGGAGAGAGAGAGTGGTGTTTGAGCTTCAGTAATAAGACTTTTTTCAGGTTATTTGTTTGGACTTTGCCACCAGATCCCAGAGGAGGAATCCAGACCTCTGGGTCAAGGAAACAACCCTTGGGTCTCCAGAAATGGGAAGCCCCCAACCAGGAGCCATATTGTTTATTTGTTTTTAAAACAGGTGCAATGGGTATGGCATTAGGTGACCGTTGGCTTGGTACTGATCCTTATCAGTGGTGCCCTCCCTGAGGGTGCTCTCCAGAGTTTGGCTGTGATTGTCCCTTGGGCTCAATGCCTTCATATTCTGGTCAGCCTGGGCTTGACCTAAGGGTTGCCAATTCCCAGTGCCTTATAATCTAAATAGATCATAGAATCATAGAATATCAGGGTTGGAAGGGACCTCAGGAGGTCATCTAGTCCAACCCCCTGCTCAAAGCAGGACCAATCCCCAATTAAATCATCCCAGCCAAGGCTTTGTCAAGACTGACCTTAAAAACTTCTAAGGAAGGAGATTCCACCACCTCCCTAGGTAATGCATTCCAGTGTTTCACCACCCTCCTAGTGAAAAAGTTTTTCCTAATATCCAACCTAAATCTCCCCCACTGCAACTTGAGACCATTACTCCTTGTTCTGTCATCTGCTACAACTGAGAACAGTCTAGAGCCATCCTCTTTGGAACCCCCTTTCAGGTAGTTGAAAGCAGCTATCAAATCCCCCCTCATTCTTCTCTTCCGCAGACTAAACATCCTCATGTGTTCCAGTCCCCTAATCATTTTTGTTGCCCTCCGCCGGATTCTTTCCAATTTTTCCACATCCTTCTTGTAGTGTGGGGCCCAAAACTGGACACAGTACTCCAGATGAGGCCCACTAGTGTCGAATAGAGGGGAACGATCACATCCCTCGATCTGCTGGCAATGCCCCTACATATACATCCCAAAATGCCATTGGCCTTCTTGGCAACAACGGCACACTGTACACTCATATCCAGCTTCTCGTCCACTGTCACCCCTACGTCCTTTTCTGCAGAACTGCTGCCGAGCCATTTGGTCCCTAGTCTGTAGCGGTGCATGGGATTCTTCCATCCTAAGTGCAGGACTCTGCATTTGTCCTTGTTGAACCTCATCAGATTTCTTTTGGCCCAATCCTCCAATTTGTCTAGGGCCCTCTGTATCCTATCACTACCCTCCAGCATATTTACCTCTCCTCCCAGTTTAGTGTCATCTGCAAACTTGCTGAGAGTGCAATCCACACCATCCTCCAGATCATTAATGAAGATATTGAACAAAACCGGCCCCAGGACCGACCCTTGGAGCACTCCACTTCATACCAGCTGCCAACTAGACATGGAGCCATTGATCACTACCCATTGAGCCCGACAATCTAGCCAACTTTCTATCCACCTTATAGTCCATTCATCCAGCCCATACTTCTTTAACTTGCTGGCAAGAATACTGTGGGAGACTGTGTCAAAAGCTTTGCTAAAGTCAAGGAACAACATGTCCACTGCTTTCCCCTCATCCAGAGAGCCAGTTATCTCGTCATAGAAGGCAATTAGATTAGTCAGGCATGACTTTCCCTTGGTGAATCCATGCTGACTGTTCCTGATCACTTTCCTCTCCTCTAAGTGCTTCAGAATTGATTCCATGAGGACCTGCTCGTTGATGTATTATCCCTATTTAACAGAAGGGAAACTGAGGCACATAGAAATTAAGTGATTTGCTCAAGGTCATGAAGGGAGCCTGTGGCAGAGACAGGAGTTGAATCCAGAGCTCCTGAGTCCCAATCCAGTATCATATCCACAAAATCATCCTTTCTGGAAACAGGAGGTCTAGAAATCCCTGCCTGAATCCTAGTCATTTTGCCCAACGTTCTCGTTGATTTCAGTGAGAGTTTTGCATAAGACTGGCAATATTGGACTCCACAGGAGAATCATATTGTGAGATTTTTTTCAGAACAAGAATCAAGAGGTCTGGGGAAATGCTTGAAGAAACACCTGAACTTCAGAATCCAAATATGAACCAGACTTTTCCACCTTTCTGAGCATCCCTCATTGCAAACTGTGGTAACATTCCTCCGCATTTCATCTATTATCCTTGTATATGAAGGAGATACAGTAGCACTGTTTGACACAGAAGAAATTAAATTTAGGTGAAATTCCCTTTCCCTGAATCTCTCGCTTTATTTCCACCAGACCTGCAGTTAACAACTGGCAATGTTCCATTTTCAGACTCTGTGGCTCTTATTACAGAGGCCATGGGAGTTAAAAACAGTCTCTGCACATGCAGGATACGCAGCAACTTAACCCATTTCTCTTTGATTTCCCTCTGCAGTGCTGGCATTACAGATGCTGGACAGAATGTGTTAGATGACACTGGTTTTATTTGTCTTCCATACAAGTAAGAAACACATCTACTGACATCTGCTTGGAGCCTTTGGTTTCAGATAAATGTAACACATCTTTGATGAGGAGCTGGCCTCTGCGTAAGGCTATGTCAAAATCTGGCAGCAATGAACTAAGGGAATGTGACATCACAAAGCAACTCCACTTTAATCAGCCGGTGTGGACAACACACCTTTACCATTAGGTGGAATTCAAACCCCTCCCTCTGTCAAGGCATCCTTTCCCCAATTACAAATCCAGCTCTTTTTAGGATTCAAATGAGGTCAACTTTGCACAGCTTGGAACTAGAAAAGAGCAACTCAAACCTCTGTAGTGATTCCATATGTTAAAGTTTCAACCTAAAGCCTGCAGTGTAGCAGTATGTGTTCCCTTCACAGCACTTTGATCGTTAGGGTACTCTTGGTTTCTTTTTTTCCAGGCTCAGTCCATGGAACTCAGAAATTATTAGAAAGTGAAACATGTATTTCCTAAGAATTACGGTACCTTAGCAGGTTTCAGAGGAGCAGCCGTGTTAGTCTGTATCCGCAAAAAGAAAAGGAGGACTTGTGGCACCTTAGAGACTAACAAGTCCTCCTTTTCTTTTTGTGGTACCTTAGCAATGTTACTGAAATATAACTGGATGGGTTTTGTGTGTCTAAATAAATGTCTAACCCCCACTTTAAAGCCAACACTTTGAATTTCAAGGGGCAGTGGTGGTTTTGGCATCGGCTTGCTGGATCTGAACCTGTCCTATAGTTTTTGGTTCTAGGTCAGGTTCAAAGTTGGAACGAGCTAGCTTTTTAATTCCAGTTTGCATGTGGCTCCGAAATGGCTGATTACACGAGATTATGAAAACCTCTCCAGAATGGCTCACTTGAAACTTCTAAGACCCTGAAGGCAAACCTTGTCCTGATTCAGTTTCTGCACACCTGCTCCTCAGCCTACCCCTCTTTACTGTCCTCTATGTTAATGAAAATATATAAGATTTCCATTATCTAATTCTTTATAAATGCCATCTAGGAAACCTTTTTTCCAAGAGTTCTATAATGTATCCCCTGAAGGAAGTGACATCTTAAGGAATTGACTTTGTCCCTCCAATACGGCCCAATGTAAACATAATCAGCAACATATAAACAGAGCTATTGATACTAATGCTGTAAACTCTCAGTCTTTGGCAGGTGGTGTGATCACATGACAGGTGGATTAGTCTGCATCCTTGAAGGTTGTGGCATAACATATTAACTTCTTATGGTGTGGAGCAATCATAGCAGCTAGACACGTAGGACCCGATTCTGAGCTCAATTACACTGGTGTAAATCAGGAGAGCTCCAATAAGCTAAAGGCATCTGTATTTGGTGTGAGTAGAGAATCAGGCTCAAGGTTTTAAAAAATGGTTAGAAACGTGCTTAATTGTTTTGGAAAATAATAACAACTTGGAGCACAAGGAATTAGCTTGCAAAGGCTGTACAAATCCAGGGTAGCATCTCCAATGAATTTTAGTGGCCTGATGCAGGGAATAGGAGACGCTCAAGATTTTAGACGTTCCAGCAGAGCAGAGATGGGGGCACTACTCATAAAGCATGTAAAAAAGCCCCAAAGTACTAGCCCCAAAGTCCCATAAATCCTCCCTTCCAAGAGCAAGGAAATCCACAGCTTGAAACACATGAAACCACCTGTAAGGCACTTTGGAAACAAAACAAAACAGAGAAAGTCAAGCGTTTTAGAACATATCAAAGAGAACATTTTGGAAAAGAGGAAAAAAACCACTCTGTTATCAGAAGGGCCTGAAGTTTCCACTGCAGATTCCTCATTTCCAGAATATGAGGCTAAATTGTAGACTGGAAAACTTCCCCAGTGTTCTCTGTGCTAATTGGAAGGTCTACAAGCCAAGATGGGCTTATTGACTCATTTCAGAGTAACAGCCGTGTTAGTCTGTATTCGCAAAAAGAAAAGGAGTACTTGTGGCACCTTAGAGACTAACCAATTTATTTGAGCATAAGCTTTCATGAGCTACAGCTCACTTCATATAGTCTCTAAGATGCCACAGGTACTCCTTTTTATTGACTCATGTCACTATTGACACTATTGTCACAAAAGCTGATTAACCCCCCCCCACTGTCTTTTAAATGGAAAATTGGGGGTTTGAACACGCATGTTTTCACAAAACCTGTCTGCTTTCTGAGGAAAATGTTGAGTTTATGGCAAAATTTTCAGCACAAAAGGTGGTGTTTGTGTGTGTCTGTGTTTGGCTGAAAAGCTTTCCTTTATTTTCAATGAAAATTTGAAACTCGCCCTGGGAACCATCCACCCCCACACACCATTTGCCAACCAGCTCTAGTGTTCAGCTCCCTGGGCAATCTTGTCATTGTCAGAAACTAAAGGGCATTTTTGGTTATGCGTTTTTAGAAAAGGGGGTTTAAACTAGCCATACTGCAAGAAAACTGATACAGGCAAAGGGGCTGGCATTCTTCATGGGGCAAAATCCTGATGTTCTTACTCCCAAGCGGAGTGTTGCCTGAATAAGAACTGATTTCTGCCAACCTTACTAACCAAGTAGTACTAATTAATGACACTACACCCATTTAACTCTACTCCTCGATATCCCATCTAGGGTGACCAGAGAGCAAGTGCAAAATTTTGGGAAATGCGGTAGGGGGTGATAGGAGCCTGTATAAGAGAAAAACCCAAAAATCGGGACTGTCCCTATAAAATCGGACATCTGGTCACCCTACACTGAACCCATTGGAACTACTTGCCAGTGTAAGTCACCCCAAGGCAGAGGGGTGAAACAAAGCAAAAACATCACTTATTTCCTCCTTCAGCCCTCAAACAGAGGGTAAGTGGTGTGTGTGGGTCTTGTGTTGGCCCTCTGCCGAGGTGTGAGCTTCACCCACATGTGAGTTCCCTGGCTCTTCGGACATGGTGGCCAACGTCTTGGCCAAGACAGGAAGAACTGAACCAGGGATCTCCAGAGCTAGAAGAATGGGCTTACACAGCTGGAGCTAAAGAACTGTGGACCCCTAGCAGGTGCTATAACGCTCATATCCTCTGTGGATTTGGCACAGAAAGGGACCTATAACAAACACTTGCAGTGGGTTACAAAAGCACTACTCAATGGGCGAAATTCACCCAAACGTAGATCATAAGGTCTATATACCCCATAAGCTCCCTGGGCTTGTGCATGGATTTGAAATGCATTCAGTACCAGTAAGGGGTCGCAGACGCAAACCCTGGGTAAGAGTTTCAAGATGTGGTCCAATAACTGGGCCTTCAGCCCATGCCCTTACTCTTTGTACTTGAGTTTAACACCACGTACATCTGGTTCTTCATAGTCTTCCCTTTCATGTGGCGGGAAGTGTGTTTCGATTTTGCAGAAGGCGTTAACAATCCTGACTTTGTTAGAATGTTTATTGATATCCTTTCTGTATTTCTTTCCTTTAAAAAAACATTAATGCATTTTAAAGATGTATTAATTACTTTGCTTCTGTTTAAATTTAACAGCGTTTCCAATCCACCAGACTTGTGGCTTTTTCAGCGCCTTCAATAAGTTTTGTTGGTTAAAAGAGGGGAAAACCTCTGCTTGACCGACTGTTTTAATTCCCTTCTCAATTTGCCCTTTCTTTTGAGCAAATCATGATGTAAGGAGACTTGGCCAGATCGCCAGCCAAAAAAATAAAATATGGAAAGGGAGCTTGTGAAACCAGGAAAGAAAAATACCTCTCAGACTTTTTGCCTATTCAGAGGCTCTTTTGAAATTGTCTTCCCATCTAACATGTCATATTTCCAAGCAATTAATGTTCTTAACCACAGCCGGTATCATTAAGAGAGGCTGAGGAGGGTGCCATGGTTTGGTTTGTATTAAAAATAATCCCTCTTCCTTTTTGACCTTTTCAAAGGTCTCTCTTTAGGCTGGGTGCTGCAGCTATGAATACATGATGGCTTGATTTATTTAATGTGAGGGAGCATCTTGCAGTTATACAGGGCATCTGATTGTAAGGATCCCAAAGTGCTTTCCAGCCAATGACCTCGAACTAGTGCTCCATGTGAGTGAAGGAGTTTGTGCTAGTGGACCAGATTGCAGGATTGAGGTCACTGAGTGCGGGGAAAAAAAATTGCACACATAAGGCTTGCTATTGTGCATTTTAAAGTCAATGACAAAAATCCCTTCAGCTTTACTGGTGCAGGACCTTAGCCTAGTAGACAGTCTTGGGCACTTCTTTGCTCTCATTGACTTTTGGCAAAACTGAGCATGGAATCTGGTCCTCTTTCAAGATAGGGGGAGCATGCGGTACAAGCTCCTCTTCTTTAGGGCTTGTCTCCACTTACCAGTGGATCGACTCTGCGATCGCTCTCCCGTCAACTCTGGTACTCCACCGGAACAAGAAGCATAAGGCAAATCGACAGGAGAATTTCTCCTGTAGACCCAGCACAGTGTAGACATCACAATAAGTCAACCTAAGGTACGTTGACTCCAGCTACTTGTATAATAATAATTAAGATAATTAATAAACTGATATGAGTGCTCAGGTACCCGAGTGATGGCTACAGTATGGTAGGTAGTATTGCTTTGTACTGTTATACACCTGTCATGTTCCAGCCCAAGCGTGGCTGCATTTCAGTTGTGGATTAAGGGATTCCAATCTACATGATCTTGAAAGCCCTGTGGGACTGTAGAAGATTGCAGGTTCTAGACACATATAAGAAATTGTTAGTGTTATTAAAATACAATGCAAGTAGATCCACCCACTCAAAACTTATCAATAATTAAAGCTGAACAAAAAAATTCAATGGAACAGTTTTCTGTTGGAAAATGCAGTTGTCAAAATCAAAACATTTCTCAGGAATGTGTCAGTTTCGATGACATTTTCAACAGGGAATTAATCGCCTTGATTCTCTTCATTTTTAATAAATGTCAATGTTTCGTTTTCATCAGGTGAAAACGTTTTGGTTCAACTTTATTGTTTTAATTCATTTCATTTTGACTATATTAATTATTATTTTCTAACACTGAGAAACATACCTTATCAAAACAGAAGATTCAACAGTGTTGAAGCAAAATGTTTTGATGGTCCCAAATTCAATTTGTTCAGAATTTTTGATCCATGGGAAATCTTAAAATTTTGGCTTTTTTGTTCCAACTTGGAACAAAAACACATCTCAAAATGTTGGCATTTCCCACAGAATGGAAATTCCAGTTTCCAACCAGTTCTATAATTAATGTTCTTCCACCCACAAGCAGAACAGTGGAACGTTATGTGCTCGTTGCTGGAATAACAGTCAGCTTCAGTCCATCTCTAGTTACAAGAAGTCCAACATTTTGAAGCAGTGGGGTAGGTTCTGTTCCCCAGCTTTGCCATTTTGCTGTGCTCTAACAGTGCAAAGGTAATGGAGAAGGGTAGATGGGAATTCCCCTGATGTAAGGGAATCTCCATGGTGTGTAAAGTTGACATAGTTCACTCTATACCATCTAGTCAGAGGTGGACTACAATGTGCTCTTGCCAGGCCCCTCCTGTTCCGGTGCCCCTGGCTCTTGCAATGCCTGACCAGAGAGGCTCCTAGGGAACTGCTTTAGCTGGAAGAACTTAGATCTATCCTTAGTTATGGCCAGAGGGGGACAAAAATCATGGTAGTAGAAAGGTGACATAGAATGAAGCTTGGTTGAAACCAGAGATCTATATGCCTATTTTATCTTCCTTTGTCCACTGATGATACAATAATGCTTTCTTTGGACATAGGAATATACTTCTGTGCTCCCTCAATTCAAAATCTAGCCATTCCAGGCAAAGCAGAGGAGACTATAAGTTCCTTTCCTAAGACTTCCCTTCTTTTTGACTGATATATAACTGCAAGAGACGTCAACTTCTGAATCCTGTTGCATTGGGTAGGCAGGGGTGGGGAAGAGGCAGAGAATGTTGGTGCAGAATGATTTCTGCCCGCAGTGAAGACTGTGCGCTTAAGTGTAAATTGTAAGAGGAATTAGAAGGACGGCTCCCAACTTGCCCATAGGGAGAAAGGGGTAGACAATTGTAGTTGTCAATCAATTAGGGGTGAAAACAGCCGGCAGAAATGAGTGCCCTTTTAAAGTCAATTTCCTCTAGCAAAGCCTACCCTCAGCTCCTTAGAACAACCCACAACTCCTAGTACATGAAATTTTATAGCTCCTAGACTACAGGTAGAGAGTTAGAGAGGAATGTGCAAGAAATAGTTTGTCAAAGGGAGATCTGATTCCTCTTTCAGTGCAGGGTTATGTTTTTCTCTCCTTGTGGTTATGAAGCATCTAATATAACCAGCATATGTGGCTGGTTATATTATATGGTACATGCAAAGTATTAATTAAAACCAGCATCCCGGTAACTGGCATCTTGGCCTACGGCACTGGAAGCTGCCATATTAATCAAGTGCATCCGTTGCTGAAAAAAAGTTTAAATCTAAAGAGCCTGATTCTCCTTTTGCTTGCACTGGTGTAACTCCATTGAATGTAATATTCCTGATTTATGCAGGTGGAGGTCAGAGGAAAATCAAGTCCAACATGAAATTTAGAACTAGTTTCTAGTCTGTTGGCAACAGGAAGGGCACTTGCTCTCGTGTTTATAGAAGGCACCTGTCTCCGTTTGTCGTTTAAGAGCTGCTGTCAGCTTCTGATCCTATCTGCTAGGAAGTCCATTCATGATGGTTACTTAATAAACAGAGAGCGTGTATATAACCCCCTCGCATCTGAGGAATCTCAAAATAGTTTGCAAAATTTAATGAGGTCACCCTCACAATGGTGAGGTAGCTCATTGTGATCATCATCCTCATTCATTAGCTGAGTTTCAGAGGTGCTGAGCACCCACAGTTTCCCTTGAAGTCATGAGGGCCACTCGTGCTTGAAGTCACTGGGAAGTGGGGTTGCACCACACCTCTGAAATCAAGCCACAAGTGAATCGCCCAAGGAGATACATGAGGGCAGGGACTGAGGGAGATTGACTCCCTGAAATGTCAAACTGTTCTGTTTTCCCCTCTAGTTTGGACCCTAGTTCTGCCAAACTGCCATGGTATGCTCCACGAGAATTCACATCCCTCGTCTCAAGATGTTTGCACGCAGTTGCGTCAGCTCCCAGAAGGAGATCCCGCACGACGACAGGCAGGGTCAGCCTGACAACGTGTGAGAACTCCACAGCGAAACTGGGCCCCAAGTGACTGGACAGAGGGAGCTATCAGGTCGTGAGGGAGATATCTTCCCCTTTCCATCTTGCTGCCTCAAATCTGGTGAAAGGTAGATCTGTGAAAAGCTTGCACTGCCTGACTGCTCCCTCCAACATCCTCATTGGAGCTGCGGATGTTGGAGGGAAAAATAGAAGCAACCTTTGTAACTAGAGCCAGCCCCTACTTGTGACATTTTGGATTTATTCACAGTTCATAGAATACTGTGCTCCTGGTTGGGTCATCATCAAGGAGGATCAAACGTGGATTTCTGGATCTGAATGCACAGGCCTGTGCCTGACTGACAAGACCCACCTCTGTTCTCCAAAGCTGTAACAGGCTCATCAGCCTTTAGGGGTGTAGCATTACCTCCTAGAACTCTGATCCAGGGTTCTGACTCAGTTCATTGTACAGAGAGGTCCAGATCCAAACTTCTTCAGGATATGGGGTGGAATAGGAGGCTTCAGCTTCTGTTACGAGGGGACAATGTGACACTACCCATTGGCTGTGCACTCTGTACCAGTCTCAGGGAGGAGGGGTCGCACAGGAGCTTCTACCCTGGCCCTACATCATTAGATTTCCTACACTAATGATGCTCCGGTGGCATGCCATGCCAGCCCCAGTGAGCCTTTATGTGGATGGTGTGGCCAGAGCCCAGCCCAGGATCTTTTCAGAAGCATCTTGAGAGAAAGGAAAACAGAAGAATACATCCATACAAGCTGCTCTATGAGGGCATATTAAGACCTGGCTAAGCAGCACTGTCCTAGGGAGGTCACGGAGTCCCCCTCACTTATAGCAGACTTGCATTTGGCCCATGGCATTTAGCTGTGCTGTGCCTTACCAAACCAACAATGGATTTTTGATGCAGCTTCATTTGCTTAGTTACATTCCTGACGTCATTCAGGAAAATTAACGTTGACCTTTTTTGACCCAGACTATGAAAGAAAAGCTAAGATTCTTTTTTCCCTGCTGCTGGTATCCGCTTCCTCCTTATTGTGAAGGGAAGGATGCCGGGGAACTTGCCACTTGGCGTGAACTGAGAGCACTTAGACTTTTATTGACTGTTTATGATGTGACATAGTGATAATGGTACATTATTAGTCACTCAAGTGGGCAGCCCCAGAGCTTTCTGAACAATAAAAATATATATATGAAGAGAGAGGAAACCTATAAAGTCACCAAAGTCTTGAAAGTCACCCTTAATCATTCATCTCTGCATCCCATTCACCCATCACCCTCCCACCCACTGACACTCCAGGCCTGCATTCACAAGGAACTGCACACCTGATTATGCTATTAGCTACACCGGTGTAAATGAGTAATGACCCCTTGAAATCGCTGGCATAAAGGAGAACGGAATCCGGTTCTGTTCCATTCAGATTCACTTAGAGCTGGATCCAAAACCAGTTGAAGACTTCACTGGGCTTTGGGTCAAGCTCTGAGAGTGGTATTTCCTTTTCTCCTTTGTTTTTTTTAACATTGAGCCCAAGTCTTCATCAGGAGTTGCAGCCCTATAAGTCATGGCAAAATTCAACCTGTTGCACAGGATCCTCACTTGGGACAAATTGACTAACGTCCAGATTGACATAATTGGGGCTGTGCTGATCACCAGCTGATCCTCTGAGTTATTCCATTTGTCTGTAAAATAAACACAGAGGCTCAGAACTCAACAAAGCTTAGAGGCAGGATGTGGAGATGAGGGATGTCCTTATGCCACCTTTTGGCTCCATGATCCTGGAGCTGGCTGGGGACAGGATTGATCCCCAGTGTAAGTTAACGTAGTCTCTATGGCTGCTCTAATGTACACCTAGCTTCCCGTGGTCCCAGGGCTCCGTTCTGGTATCCAGGGATCACAAGAGAGGGATGCTCTGGACAAAATCATCCAATTTAGCTGGTATTATAGCAGAACAGCCTAAGCAGAGGATGACATCCAGTACCTCTAGCCAGTGTGCCAGCAAAATTGTGCTTTAAATATCTTGTTTATTACACTTCATGAGACTGGACATTGTATGTGTCAGGTAACTGTGGTCTACCTGGATTGTGTTTGTGGTTGGGCACCTGGAATTCCTGGCTCTGCTACTTGCCTGTTATTTGGCCTTGGACAAATCACTCATGTGATAAATAGGGAAACAATCCCAACCGCACAGCAAGGCCAGATCCTCAGCTGGTGTAAACAGGAGTATCTCCTTCATAGCTTCAATGGAGCTACAGCGATTTACACCAAGTGAGGATCTGGCTCACAGCAAAACAGTCTAAGTATTTATACTTTCACTCCCAGGTTTTGCAGCATTGAGCTCAGGTGTCTGACACACAGTTCCAGGCAAGGAAGGATTATGACAAAATACCCCTCGAAGAGCACCAAAGTTGCACAGCTCCATACATTTATGGCAACAGGGAGACAGTTAAAATTAGCATCAGACGCAGCCGTCACAGAGGAACCTGTGAAGATATCTCTTTGCATCACAGTTGGTCCTATTCACAATTCATCCACAATCCACTCTGTCCTAGAGCTCTGAAGCAGACCTGTGCTCTGAGTCCATTCTCCCCTTAACCACAGCTTTGAAAATTGACCTCCTAATGTTTAAACAAGACCGCTGCACAGGAATTGTGCACGTGTGCACAGTGCTGTGGGAGAGGGCCAGCGAGGAATCTCAATTACATAAATGGAAGTTTTTCAATTCAAGGGCTTTCTGGTACTTCCTGATTCTGACAGGGTCAGAAAATCTTGCACAAATAGTCGTTTTTGTAATATTTTGGTGTGTTTGATCTTGGACAGGACCAGGAACGGTTGAGAAATTATCTTTTTTTTTATTTCAGTCCTAAAAGAGATTTTGATTGTATTTTGGGTACAGATTCAGATTGATTCTTCCTTTATCTGAGCACATTCCTGTACTCTTAATTCTTCATAGAAGTATCTCTAACTGTAGGTCATGTACTTTACAAGGGTTTCATGTTCCTTCACTTGGAGCCAGATTATGGTCAATGGGTCCGCTTGTATTTAATAATTTTCTCTCAGGTAAGTAAGTTAAAGGATTCACCATCGAGTTTTTGGTAAATTAGGTAGGAATCAGAATCTCTGTGTTACGAGTTCATCTGATCCTATTACTCGGGGACAACATAACTGAGTTGTTAAAACATAAGGCAGGAGATGCTTCACGGCTCTGTGCCTCAGTTTCCCCCTCTGTAAAATGGGGATAATTCTACCTCTATCTATAAAGGGAGGGCATGAGTCTTGTGAAACACTTTGGGTCAGACCCTCAGCTGGCATGAATCTGTGTAGTCCCATTGGTGCAACTGAGCGTGGCTCCATTGACTTCAGTGTGGCTATGACTGTTTATACCAGTTGAGGATTTTAAACCCCTGTAAGATTCACCTGACGTCAGACTTCTAAGTCCTCTTTTCTGTAGCATCACAATCATCTGAATAGCAAACCATTATGATGTCACAACAGGGATTATGGTTTCAATTGAGGAACAAAATGAGTGCTGGGTAATAATAAAACTACTTCCTTGTCAAACTTTGGAATTTCTACTTTTCATTTTAAGACAGAATATGGGTTTTTTTTCTTCAAAATTTCCCATGGAAGGGAAATTCCAACTTTCACTCAACTCTACTCCTAACTGAACAAGGCAGTACCCTCATCCCCTGGACTTCCCCAATAGTCTTTCATGAAAGGAATACGTACATCTTAAAGGCCTGATTTCCCCACTCCGCAGCACCAGTTTTATGCTGATTTAACTCCATTGGTTTCACTGGCAGGAAACTAAGATAACGGAGCGCAGAAGGTTTCAGAGTGGTGGTAGACGTGTTAGTCTGTATCAGCAAAAACAACGAGGAGTCCTTGTGGCACCTTAGAGACTAACAAATTTATTTGGGCATAAGCTTTTGTGGGCTAGAACCCACTTCATCAGATGCATGGAGTGGAAAATACAGTAGACAGGTATATATACACAGTACATGAAAAGATGGGAGATGCCTTACCAAGTGGGGGGTCAGTGCTAACAAGACAATTCAGTTAAGGTGGAAGTGGGCTATTCTCAACAGAAGAATATGACGGGAGGAAGAATCACTTTTGTAGTGGTGATGAGGCTAATGTAATCAGGGTGGCCCATTTCAAACAATTGACAAGAAAGTGTGAGTAACAGTAGGGGGAAATTAGTATAGGGAAATTAGTTTTTGTAATGACACATCCTCTCCCAGTCTTTATGCAGACCTAATTTGATGGTGTCCAGTTTGCAAATTAATTCCAGTTCTGCAGTTTCTCACTGGAGTCTGTTTTTGAAGTTTTTTTTGTTGAAGAATTGCCACTTTTAAGTCTGTTATTGAATGTCCAGGGAGGTTGAAGTGCTCTCCAACTGGTTTTTGAATAATTCTTGATGTCTGATTTGAGTCCATTTATTCTTTTGCATAGAGACTGTCTGGTTTGGCCAATGTACACGGCAGAGGGGCATTGCTGGCACATGATGGCATATATCACATTGGTAGATGTTCAGGTGAAAGAGCCCTGATGGTGTGTCTGATGTGGTTAGGTCCTATGATGGTGTCCCTTGAATAGATATGCGGACAGAGTTGGCACCGGGGTTTGTTGCAGGGTTTGGTTCCTGGGTTAGCGTTTTTGTTGTGTGGTGTGTAGTTGCTGGTGAGTATTTGTTTCAGGTTGGGAGCGCAGAAGCTTCCTCTCACAAGGCTGGTTCTCCACTGTCCAGCCCTTTCTGTTGCTATTTACATCTGTAAAAAAGGGAACGAAATGTGACCAGAACGTTTGTGTTTTACATGCACTTTGCTGTGCAATGACGAGACCAGGGTGAAGGAGTGGCCCGTCAGGATCTGCGCCTACACAATACGAGCATGAGTTTTGATGGGAATATCTAGTTTGTGTGAAGAAAAGCATCTTTAAATGTCTCTAGCAGAGCCTGGCTTTGGAAGGGGGGATAGCTTAGTGTCCTGAACATGAGGCTAATGGTACATAGGGTATGCCTATGCTTTGAGCTAAGAGTGTAATTCTCAATTCAAGAGGCATCCCCGTGCTAGCTGTGATTGAGTTAATGTGCTTAAAAAGGAGGGGAGGGGAAAGTATAGTGGCCGGGCAAGCCGTGGGAATGGCTAGCTGCTCCGAGTATGAGCCCAGCATCAAGCTAGTGTGGGGATGTCTCCTCGAGCTAGGAATTACAGCCCCAGCTCAAAGTGTATGCACACCCTTTGTCTTTCTATAATCAGAGGTTCTATTCCCACAGCCTGTCACCTTTCTAAAGCAGATAAATTGCGTGGTCCCTTTGGACGAGGCCTTAGATATCAAACCTCTAGGTGGATGTTTATGATCCTAGGGTATTTTTCGTAAGACTGGGGGTTTGCCTTCATGTTCGTCAAAATCTGACAGTGTACAGGTTGGTTGACACCCCTCATCCCCTGAGATGGCTCCATTTCTGAGGAACTGCTTATAAAAGAACAGAGGAACTGTTCATTGGTTCAGACTAATGTTCCAATACATTACTGGATTCTCCCCCATATGAGCTGAAGCACAGTTCATTCCTGCAGATAGCACATATAGTTGATATTGCAGATGTTGTTTCTGCCTATGCAGTTTGGGAATTCCTCTTTATTGGGAGGAAGGGGGGTTCCAGGGCTACCCATGTTGAGTAGAGCTTCTGTAGCATGGCAAATTAGAATCATGGGGCTGTGCTGGAGGCCAGGTAGCAATGTGGAGATAGCTGCGTAAGGTGAGGTTGAGCCATTGGCTTCTTCCGTGGGGAGACAACCCCATCTTCCTGATGGGAGAATTTAAGAAACTCGGAGTTTCCCCTTCCTTATCGTGGATGGGAGAATCTGGCCCTAAAAGAGGGAAAGAAAATAAAATCTCAGTGGCCTTCTGCATTCACCAAAAATAACCAACCACTCGATCAACAGACACGCTGCATTTATTTTCAAGGATCTCTAATAGCAATGGCTGCTCATCCATGCGTCAGAGTGCAAACCTCTCAGTCCAGCCTGGTGTGTCTGGGGTCCCCTTCTAAATGAGATTACTTGACCCCTGGCTTTTTCTGCTCTCTGAAGTCATCTTCCCCCACCCTTCTATTTCTATTCCCCAGGCAAAAATCCAGACTTAAAACCTTGCCCCCAGGCAGGCTTCCTGCCCCAACCATCATCTGGGGGCACTTGAAGGACCTGATCCAAAGCCCATTGAAGTCAGTGAGAATTGGATGAAGCAAAAGTGCTCACATCACATCTCTGGCTGACAATCCCAGTGCTCTAAAGACGCATTCTCTGGAGAGGCAGGAAGGGGGCAAGGAAACAAGATGCTCATTCTAGCTGGCTCCCAGGGGGTGTATGGCCCTATTGTGATAGTAGCAGGGAGCAGCTGCTGCCACAGTAGATCTTTGTGAGGTGTGAAGGCATCAAGCTTTGAAGCTCAAATAAATTGGTTAGTCTCTAAGGTGCCACAAGTACTCCATTTCTTTTTGCGAATACAGACTAACACGGCTGTTACTCTGAAACCGGTGAAAGGATGCTGCGTGTTGAAAGCATGCTGGGAATAAGGCTATTTTGGCACATACTGTGAAATGAAATTCCTTTTAATTCCGGTGACATCATATCCCCGGTCTTGAAAAACCGATAGCAACATTTTCTACACCATAACTAAATCCACTGGGGGGCTAATAAATGAAACTGTTACTAATTTGTAACATGCCATTTTTGCAGTGATGTCCAAGATTCTTATGCTCAAAGATTCCAGAGCTGGAAAGAATGAAGCAGCTTGTCCCTAACTGCTGGTTAACTTTTAAGTTAAACTGGCAAATTGGGTGCAGTTCAGCTTTTCACAAGCCTCCTGGGGAGCTAGGCCATCATAGGCTTCAGTCTTAAGAGGACTATAAAAGTAAAATAAGTAAAATCAAATTGGGGGAAGTGATGACTTCACTGATTCAAGCCCACTGGCAGCTTGCCTCTCCCACTGAAGGATGCCAGGGTGTCTTTCTGCATCCCGAGTTATATGAAACAAGTTCTTTCTTCTTTAGCTGTAAACAAGGTCCTTCCCCCACTGTTCACCTCTTCTTTTAATTTTCTCTTCTTGAAGTCCACACCGTCTGTCTCTTCATTAGCATTTCTCTCAGTATGCAAATTGATTTTCCTTTTAAGATACACAATGTCTTAGCACTAGGGAGCTAACTGTTTTCCACCTCCTGCCTGGGGGAAGTGGTCCTAAGGCATGCTACCTTACTCCACTCTACTAAATGCTGATAAGGCCTCAACTGGAGTATTGTGTCCAGTTCTCGGTGACACATTTCGGGAAAGATGTGGACAAACTGAAGAAAGTCCAGAGGAGAGCAACAAAAATGATTAAAGGTCTAGAAAACATGAGCTATGAGGAAATATTGAAAAAAGTGGATTTGTTTAATCTTGAGAAAAGAAGACTGAGAGGGGACATGATAAGTCTTCAAGTACATAAAAAGTTGTTACAAGGATGAGGAAGAAAAATTATTCTCGTTAACCTCTGAAGATAGGACAAGAAGCAATGGGCTTAAATTGCAGCAAGGGAGTTTTAGGTTGGACAAAAACTTCCTAACTGTCAGGGTAGTTAAGCACTGGAACAAATCGCCTAGGAAGGTTCTGGAATATCTGTCACTGGAGGTTTTGAAGGACAGGTTAGACAAACATCTGTCAGGATGGTCTAGTTATTACATAGCCCTGCCTGGAGTGCAGGGGACTGGACTAGATAACCTATTGAGGTCCCTTCCAGTCCTACACTTCTGTGATTCTACCTCTGGGTGACCTGCCTTTAACTGCAAGGCCTTAAGAACATAATTTTCAATGTATGTACATAGCTCCTTACATATTATTTGCATGTGCATTTCCCCAAGATTATGATGGCCAGTGTGACACAAGCTTTCAGTATAAACCTTACCTGTCTCTCTTGGGTGAACTAGAACCGTGAATGTTGGAACCAGGGGATCCCTGAAATCCTTAGGCACCCCTGTGCCCTCTTCTAGTTGGCATCAAAGAATTGTTGTGTCACAATGGGACCTGTGTATGTGGACAGATTGGGTTGTGGATGAATTGTGAATAGGACCAACTGTGATGCAAAGAGATATCTTCATAGGTTCCTATGTGACCGCTGCTTCTGATGCTAATTGTAACTGACTCCCTGCTACCATTTTCTCACATTGTCCATCTGTCATATCCACCTGTTGTTGCTCATCATTAGAGCTGGTTGAAATGTTTCAACAGAAAAGCTTTCCCCCCAAAATATAGGGTTTCATCGGAATATGAAATTTTTCATAGGCAAATGTAGATTGACTAAGGTTTTGGATTTCCTGATGGGGAAACATGAAACAAAATGTTTCATTTCAATCAAAAATGGTGACTCTTTCATGTTAACCCTTCTGAATAGAAGGTATTTGGGGATCCTCTGAAAAGTTTTTGACTCCTCGCTCATTTTAGGCTGACAACAAATGTCAAAATATTGGAATCTCCCACAGGAGGGAAATATTGCTTTCTGAACAGCTGCACTCATCATACTTGGGCTAGTTTTTGATGGAGCCTAAGGGAGTTAGGAACCCAGCTACTGAACCTTAGCCCTGTGCAAATCCTCCTCTGAGACTGTAAGCTCATTGGGACAGGGACTGTCTTTGTTACAGATGTGTGTACTGGAATGGGGCGCCACTCTCTGGCTGAGGCCTTTGTTGCGACCACTCTACACATATTAGAGAATAATAAGCAGATGTAACATGTGTGTAGGTTGCTATACTCTGAGAGAAAGGTTGTTCAGGTGGTGAGGGCACTATCCTGGAACTCAGGAGAACTAGATTTAATTCCCTGTTCTGCCACTGACTCCCTGTGTGACCTTGACCAATCCACTTAGTGTCTCTGCACCTCACTTCCCGCCTCTTCCCCCACCTGGTGAAATGGGGGTAAAAAACATTTTGTTACCTCACAGGGCTATGTGAGAATAAATTAATTAAACAATGTGAATTGCTCGAATATTCTGTTAATGGGGGCCTATGAAGGGGATCATTCACCACCAGTGCTGCCTGGTGGTCAGGCAGGTTGTCTTCTCCCTGGGCATTCTTCTTTCTTATTATTGCCCTGTCCTGTGGTCGTCTGTCCTTTCAGTGACTCAGCCCTCCAGCCAGGTCATGGTTTTCAAGTCTGGCCCTTCCAGGGTGTATATATAGAGAGTCCAAAACCAGCAAAGTCTTCAGGATTAAGCAAGGGATTCAGTGTTTTCCCCCTTGGGTCAAGATCTCATGGTCTTTATTCGTGTATCTTCAGGATCTTTCCCCAACTAGATTCCCCACAGAGGGGATAGATTTCCATAGCTGTCCCTATTTAGGGGTTAGTTGGGGAACCCAAGCCCACCCTTTCCACCAGACACCAATCCAGGGCCCACTGGTAAGTTCTGCACCCTGGGGTGCTATGCGGCTGCCTCCCTGGATCACTTCCTACCCATGCCCTCTCTTCCCACCACATAAAATAAAGAATTAAACGAAAAAGTACAGTCTTTGACCTTCAGAGAATCCCAGGTCTCTCCTTTATTGGCTGCATGCTACTGAGACACTCAGCTCCCCTTTTTAGGCTCCTCCAAGTTTGGTGGATTTGGGCTGCTTGGGCCCAGAGTAGCTCTCTAATCCCTTCCTTTCTAGTGTGGGGGTTTGTATACCCCATCACAGGGCCATTATAATTGCCCTAAATAGTACCTTCGTCTGCATGGTGCTGTGATGCACTGACATTGGAAACAATGTTTAATTTAATAAATAATATTTTGTTTCCCTTTAAAACTTTCCTGCCGTTATCGGGGAAGGGTGTGAATTGGTTCCAGTAGGTTCACATATGAATGGAGCAACTCACCATCAACGTGTGACAGATTCTCGGGCTTGAAAAGTCTGGGCACAACAGCAGTTGCTCTGGTTCATCTTACGTGAATAATTTAGAATAATTTGTACCAGGCTGGGAAATGTTCTCTGGATCTCAACTTTATCTTTGCATCGAAAGGGGATGCTGCCAAGTCGGTTAGGCCACAAATTTTGGTTCTCTAAACAAAACAACTTAGGTGTTGCAAGGCCGTCTATGAACAGCAATGTGAGCATGACTTTTGAAAAAACGTTAGTTGCCCACTTCTTATTAAAGATAAGCAGAATGGTTTTCAAAAGCCATGCTAACCTTAGTCCCCTGAGTAGGGCTTGCAGGACTGGGCCAAAGTGTGAATAGTTTCAAAAGCAAGGACATTTTTGCTAAATATGGGGGGCCAAATGCTTAGTTGGTGTAAACTGGCATGCCTCCATTGAAATCAATGGCTCTAGGCCGCCTTATACCAGCTGGAGGATCTGGCTCCATAATGGGTTTGTTATTTCTTAACTGTCCCTTTTGTATAAAAAACAGAGCTCTATCTATCTCCTGTAAAGGTCACTGCCAATCCAGGGGATTATTCCCTACACCTAGTGAAGCTTTGCGGTTCTTTTAAAATCCTCCTAATGGATGAAGGTTCCTATGTGATTCACTAATGGGATCAGTGAGGCTGAGGGGAGATTGCTTTCCCCCACTGTTCAACATAATAAATGGCACCATTTTTTTTCCAGCCCAGCCGTCTGATCCTTGCTGGGCTAGAAAGTCCCAGAAGCTGTTTTCTGTCAATTTGTTGATGTCTTCTTCCTCTGCTCTCGCCTGCCACAGAATCTCCTTTTGTTAGTTTTCTTTTCAGTAATACATGTGCACTTCAGCATGAGGTCTGGCCACCTTTACCCTCCAGGCATGACTAATTCCCATTTACAAGACCACTACAAACTCCATCAGATCAAAAACATCAAGCAGCCAGGAAAACCCCTGCCTGTAAGGCTGGCTAGAGCTGCTTTCTCTGTGCAACATGACAGAGTGCTCTCTGTTGGCCGTGCTTTGTTATGATAAGGTCAAGTAAAAATGGCACTTTGAAAGAATGGGGAGGTGGGAGGGTTTGTACTGTGCGTTTTCATACCCAGCCACTGTGGCTCTAACAGTAGACAGCGTTAAGGCAGCGATAAAGATTGAAACTAAGGACTTGGGAGAAGTCTTGCAGCACAAAAGACGGGGGGTGATGGTTTCTAAGATTTTAATGGGAGTTGTATTTGAAAGTAGGAAACCATCAGAAGAAAGCAACTAGCAAGTGCATCGGAAGCTGGCTGAAGCCATCTTCTGTTCGTGGTATTCAATAGACATGGCAATGCAAGTACAGCTTGATTTTATTTTTTTTTTAGTGGCTTTCCTATGAAGGGTATCACAAAAGGCTTTAGGCAGTTAGCTACAGCATGGGTCGAGAAACACTCAGCATTGGTCTCACTCAGCTACCCTGGAGATCAAACTCCCATTGACTTCACTGGGAGCAGAGTCTGACCAATTCTGACTGTTTATGAAAATCCCACCCTACGTCTGACATAAATTACTGAGAACAGTGGTGTGTGGATGCTGTGTGGTGAATACAGACACATATTCAATCTGACTCTCAAGGCTAGTCACAGGAGGAGAGAGGTATTAGCAGGCCTTGAGGTATTGAACTGGAGGGCTACAAGAAGTCTATCTCAGATGGCAGAAAATGCAGAGGAGGACACACTGGCTGTGTGGGAGGCCCATGCCACACGCACAAAGGAAATGGGAAGAGGAGTAGAGGGAGACAAAGTCCATGAGACGGGTTGGAGTAAGTCGGTGGCGGAACAAAGAATCAAATCTGTCTCTCCTAAATCTCAGGCTAGTGCTGGACTACTGGTCCAGGTGTGTTATAGGTAAGTACCGAGATACATTGGCAGAACTCAGGGATGAGGATGGGGGCACGAAGACCAGGACTGGAATAGCAGGAACATTGTAGATCCGGGTTGCAATTTATGGACGAAATTCTCAGTTGGTGTAAATCTACACCATCTGAGGATTTGGCCCATAGAGCTTAACCCAGACCTACAACACCCCTGTTACTTATTAGGGATTTATTATGGCCTTCATCACCATACTATCTGAGCACATCTTCCAGGCCTGTGCCCTCACAAAGCTGTATAGAGCTCGGCTGATTTGCACCACTCAAGACCTGCCTTTATTGGTAGATACAGAGAGCAAATTTACACAGCTCCAGTTTACATCATGTTACACATAGGTATAGTCATTCTGATAAACATCAAATTCAATCCTAAATTCAAAGGGACAAAAAACGAAGAGCAGAAAGCATTTTGTTCTGCCCATTACAGCGTCAGGAAATGTGCAGTGAATCAGCTGCTGAGCTGAGGTAAGGGAAGACAGGAGGGTACATCACAGTCTCTAATGTCCTGTTTTCTACAAAGCTCTTTTTCTGAGGTGTGCTTGTAATTCACATCACATTTCCAACAGAACTTCTGCTAACCATGTTGCCCTGCACACAGCCTCCGTCCATGAAAAGTGAACTCCAGGAAAAATTGTGCCAAGACTTTATTTCACATTGGGGGTGCTTTTTTGGTGTACTCAGAACAATGAAATACAGCAGAAGTGTCATAAAAGAGAGAGAGAGAGAGAGAGAGAAAGAGAGTCATCTGAGTTTGGGATTAGGGATTAACTGTACAGAGTGCTAATCCTGGTTTTCTCTCTTTCCCCACTATATATATGTCCCCATGTAAACTAGTGGGCAGGTACACCAGCCAGGGAGCTCAGGTAAAGCACCAGGGCTAGCTCTGTTAACATAAAGAGGAGTCCAATACAGAATCAAACTCACACAGAACTAGGGTGATCAGATACCAAGTGTGAAATATTGGGATGCAGAGGGGGAGTGTAATAGGGCCCTGTATAAAACAAAGCCCCTAATATCAGGACAGTCCTGATTAGATTGGGACATAGAATCTTAGAACTGGAAGGGACCTCGAGAGGTCATCTAGTCCAGTCCCCTGCACTCATGACAGGACTAAGTATTACCTAGACCAGGGGTGGGCAAACTTTTTGGCCTGAGGGCCACATCGGGGTTGCGAAACTGTATGGAAGGCAGGGTAGGGAACGCTGTGGCTCCCCAAAGAGCCTGGCCCCTGCCCCGTATCCGCCCCCTCCCACTTCCCGCCCCCCTCAGAACCCCTGACCCATCCAACACTCCTTGTCCCCTGACCCTCCCTCCCGGGACCCCGGCCCCTAACCACCCCCCAGGACCCCACCCCCTATCCAACCCCCCTTCTCCCTGTCCCCTGACTGCCCCAACCCCTATCCAAACCCCTACCCCCAGACAGGCACCCCCGGGACTCCCATGCCTATCCAACTCCCCCTGTCTCCTGACTGCCCCAACCCCTATCCACACCCCCGCCCCCAGAGAGGCCCCCCCAGGACTCCCAGGCCTATCCAACCCCCCGTTCCCTGTCCCCTGACTGCCCCCCCTCAGAACCTCCACCCCAACCAGCCGCCCCCTGCTCCCTGTCCCCTGACTGCCCACCGGGATCCCTTGCCCCATATCCAACCCCATCCTTACCATGCTGCTCAGAGCAGCAAAGCCCCGCCACCTGGCCAGAGCCAGCCACGCTGCCGCCATGCTGCCCGGCAGGAGCGGTGAGCCAGAGCACTGGCGGCTCATCGCGCTGAGTCTACGGGGAAGAGGGGGCAGCGGGAGAGGGGCCAGGGGTGAGCCCCCGGCCGGGAGCTCAGGGGCTATTCAGGACGATCCGGATGTGGCCTGTGGGCCGTAGTTTGCGCACCTCCGACCTAGACAATCCCTGACATGTGTTTGTCTAACCTGCTCTTAAAAATCTCCAATAATGGAGATTCCACAACCTCCCTAGGCAAATCATTACAGTGTTTAATCACCCTGACAGGAAGTTTTTCCTAATGTCCAACCTAAACCTCCTTTGCTGCAATTTAAGCCCATTGCTTCTTGTCCTATCCTCAGAGGTTAACGAGAATAATTTTTGTTCCTCCTCCTTGTAACAACCTTTTATGTACTTGAAAACTGTTATCATGTCCCCTCTCAGTCTTCTCTTCTCCAGACTAAACAAACCCAATTTTTTCAATCTTCCCTCATAGCTCATGTTTTCTAGACCTCTAATCATTTTTGTTGCTCTTCTCTGGACTTTCTCCAATTTGTCCACATCTTTCCTGAAATGTGGCACCCAGAACTGGACACAATACTCCAGCTGACGCCTCATTAGCGCAGAGTAGAGCAGAAAAATTGCTTCTCGTGTCTTGCTTACAGCAATCCTGCTAATACATCCCAGAATGATCTTTGCTTTTTTTTTTTGCTTTTTTTTTTTTTTTTTTTTGCAAACTGTTGACTCATATTTAGCTTGTGATCCACTATGACCCCCAAATCCCTTTCCGTAGTACTCCTTCCTAGGCAGTCATTTCCCATTTTCTATGTGTGCAACTGATTGTTCCTTCCTAAGTGGAGTACTTTGCATGTGTCCTTATTGAATTTCATCCTATTTACTTTAAACCATTTCCCCAGTTTGTCCAGATCATTTTGAATTTTAATCCTATTCTCCAAAGCACTTGCAACCCCTCCCAGCTTTGTATTGTCCGTATACTTTGTAAGTGTACTCTCTGTGCTATTACTGATGAAGATATTGAACAGAACCAGACCAAGAACTGATTCCTGCGGGACCCCACTTGATATGTCCTTCCAGCTTGACTTTGAAACACTGATTACTAGTCTTGGGGAATGGTTTTCCAACCAGTTATGTCCCCCCTTATAATAGCTCCATCTAGGTTGTATTTCCCTCTTTTTTTTATGAGACGGTCCTGTGAGATAGTATCAAAAGCCTTACAAAAGTCAAGATATAGCACATGTACCGCTTCCCCCTATCCACAATGCTTGTTACCCTGCCAAAGAAAGCTATCAGGTTGGCTTGACACAATTCATTCTTGACAGATCCATGTGGACTGTTACTTATCACCTTATTATCTTCTAGGTATGTGCAAATCGATTGCTTGATTATTTGCTCCATTATCTTTCCAGGTACAGAAGTTAAGCTGACTGGTCTGTAATTCCCTGGGTTGTCCTTATTTCCCTTTTTATAGATTGGCACCATATTTGCCCTTTTCTGGGCCTCTGGAATCTCTCCCTTCTTCCATGACTTTTCAAAGATAATTGCGAATTGCTCAGATATCTCCTCCGTCAGCTCCTTGAGTATTCTAGGACATATTTCATCAGGCCCTGGTGACTTGAAGACATCTAACTTGTCTAAGTAATTTTTAACTTGTTCTTTCCCTATTTTAGCCTCTGATCCTATCTTATTTTCACTGGCATTCACTATATTGGACGTCCAATCGCTACTAAACTTTTTGGTGAAAACTAAAACAAAAAAGTCATTTAGCATTTCTGCCATTTCCACATTTTCTGTTATTTCCTCCCCCCTCCCTTGAGTAACAGCCTACCCTGTCCTTGGTCTTCCTCTTGCTTCTAATGTATTTGTAGAATGTTTTCTTGTTACCCTTTATGTCTCTAGCTAGTCTAATCTCATATTTTGCCTTGGCCTTTCTAATTTTGTCCCTACATACATGTGTTATTTTTTTATGTTCATCCTTTGTCATTTGACCTAGTTTCCACCTCTTGTAGGACTCTTTTTTTGAGTTTCAGATAATTGAATATCTTCTGGTTAGGCCAGGGTGGTGTCTTGCCATACTTCCTATCTTTCCGATGCACTGGGATAGTTTGCTCTTGTTCCCTTAATAATGTCTCTTTGAAAAACTGCACTCTCTTGAATTGTTTTTCCCCTTACACTTGCTTCCCATGGGATCTTACCTACCAACTCCCTGAGTTTGCTAAAGTCTGCCTTCTTGAAATCCATTATCTTTATTGTGCTGTTTTCCCTCTTACCGTTTCTCAGAATTGTGAACTCTACTATTTCATAATCACTTTCACCTAAGCTTCCTTCTGTTTTCAAATTCTCAAACCAGTTACTCCCTATTTGTCAGAGTCAAATCTAGAACAGCCTCTCCCTACATACATGTGTTATTTGTTTATATTCAAACAAATATTTGTCAAAGTCAAATCTAGAACAAATCTAGAACAAATATTTGTCAAAGTCAAGTCTAGAACAGCCTCTCCCTACATACATGTGTACATGTAGGAACAGCCTCTCCCTACATACATGTGTTATTTGTTTATATTCAAACAAATATTTGTCAAAGTCAAATCTAGAACAGCCTCTCCCTACATACATGTGTACATGTAGGAACAGCCTCTCCCTACATACACCTAAGCTTCCTTCTGTTTTCAAATTCTCAAACAAGTTATTCCCTCTTTGTCAAAGTCAAATCTAGAACAGCCTCTCCCCCTAGTACCTTTCTCTACCTTCTGGAAAAAAAAAAAGATCTCCAATACATTCCAAGAACTTGTTGGATAATCTGTGCCCTGCTATATTACTTTCCTACAGATGTCTGGGTAGTTGAAATCCATCATCACCGCCAAATCCTGTGCTGTGGATGATTTTGTTAGTTTAAAAAAAGCCTCATCCACTTCTTCTTCCTGGTTGGGTGGTCTGTGGTAGACCCCCTACCATGACATCACCCTTGGTTTTTACCTTTATCATCCTTACCCAGAGACTTTCAAGACATCTAGTCACTACACAGAACACTGGGTTCCAGGCAGCAGAGCCTTTCCAGCTTCTAGCAAGCTACACAGGGAAAGGAGATGCTCTTCCCTGAAGCAACTTCCCTTGGTGGAGCTTCCCCTTTACTTTTATACATCACCCATGGGATGGACAGGGAACAGAGGTCCTACTTGTACCTCCTTCATGCGCTTTCATACCTTGTCACTCCCCCATGCTAGTAGTGACCCAGTGCGTTGCAATTACTGATTAATTTATCCTTGCTTGCATGACCCCTCTGAGGTAGAATAATTGTATTAACCACATTTTACAAATGGGGAATTGAGGTTCCAGAGATTAAGGGTTTAATCCAATATCCACCAAAGTCAACAGAAAGACTTCAGTGAGCTTTGGATCAGTCCCTGCGTGACTTCCCCCAGGTAATGCAGGAGGTCTGTGACAGAGGAACAGGGTGCAGTTCCCAGCTCCGAGTTCCACTCCGGTGCCTTTTCTACAAGGCCCTCTTCTTCCTAAGCCTGGGAACCTTTAGAGTTGGTAGGCAAGGCTGACAAAACGTATGGACCGATTCTTCACCTGCAAAGCTCCGTAAACCAGTTGTGGATCTGGGCCTATAGGTTTTAACAGAGCCTGTTAATTTAACCAGAAAGAGCATGAGTCAGCTCCTCAGCTTATGAGAACTGCTATGGGCCTGTTGATTTCAACAGAGCAACGCTGATTTACCCCATCTCAGAATCTGGCTCCCATTTTAGTTTTATTCTGTCCTGAGGTACCTCCATTTATTCATCCATCATTACCAAGAGTCCAGCAGCCAATGCCCGAAGAGTGAAATTCATCGTAGTGCAGAGGACCTGCTCTTGTTGCTCTCATAAGCCCTTTACTGGGATGTATGTGGTGTGGGGATAGGGTGACCAGATGTCCTGATTTTATAGGGACAGTCCTGATTTTTGGGTCTTTTTCTTACATAGGCTCCTATTACCCCCCCACCCCCATCCCGATTTTTCACACTTGCTGTCTGGTCACCCTATGTGGGGAGTCAGCTGTGGGACATCTACATGAGGGTGAATAGAGGCACAGGATATATTGACTCCAATGAAGCTATGCTGATTTAAACCAGTTTAGGATCTGGCCCCTCATACTTAGCAGCCACGTTAGTGTCTGTCCCTGTTATAGTTAATATTAATTTCACTTTGTGGGGTTATTTTAGAAGCAATACATACTGTGGAACAAAGTTGCCGGGATCCATTTAGGGTTTGTTCTGACCATAAGCATGTGATGAATGGGCTTTAATTTAAATGCCAGTGGTTGGGTCAGTGGCTGGTGATGCCTAGGCATAAGAATGCCTACAACCTCTATACACTACAGCCACATTGCGGGGGATTTAAGGAGGCAAATTTAGCAGGGAAATCCCACACTGCTGGGATTTCTGAGGTTGCATTTAGGTCAAGGGACCCTGATTAAAAAAGCAAAGATGCTCTTGAAGAAGCTTGTTTCAGTGAGAAAAAAAATATCCATTGTCAACACTATGTTATCTTCGGGTGCCTCCTTCTGGCTTTATCCACTAAGCATTTTTCATGGAATCATAAAACCAAAAAGTTAGAAGGGACCACAAGGGTCATCTAGTCTAACTCCCGGCCAAGATGCAGGGGGATTGACCTTATTGATGTAAAAGATTTGGCTCTCCTCTCATTTACACCAGTTTTACACTGAGGTAACCCCATTGATTTAAAAGGAGTTACTCCTGACTTAGACCCGTGTAAGCTAGAGGAGATCCAGTCCTAAATATTAAACAATTGACTTTAGGGCAGCCACTCGAATGTCTAGAAGATGTCATTAGTTTGAGTCAGTGCCATTAGTTTGAGTCACTGTTGAGTTACTCCAGTTTTGCATCAGTGTAACTTTTACTGGTGTAAATGTGGGGGCAATGTAGGGGTAAATCAGGCCATGTTTCTTTGACTTGATGATCTAGACAGGATATCTTTCTAAAAGATAGACTCCAGAAGTTTAATTACAAGTTACTGACTTTACAGCTAAAACCCCTGGGTGTCATTGTATAGCATGGATGGTACAGGGCAGACTAGAGGATCAAAAAGGTCTCTTCTGTCCTTAAAGCCTGCACTAATTTGCACTAATGCACCATTTAGTGACTGCAATGGTTCAGGATCAGGCTATAGCTGAGGATCTGGCCCAGAATGTTTATTACTGAATCTATTATTATTTGTCTTCTTAGTTTCTATTTAGGATCTAATACTATTATTAGGCTATTAGATTGTAATTTCAGGGAGAATAGTGTCTGTCATGAAAGTAAGTGTTTGAGAAGCTTTCAAAATGTCTACTGACCTCAAGACACAAGTTCATATTTAGTAGGAAGGTTTTCCTCTATCTAGGTTCTGAGTGGTTTTGTAAGGAGTCTATGACTAAGGTTTTGCTAAATTGAAATTGCCCATAGCCTGTGATGATAATCAAAATGGATGTGTGTTGTTATAAACACTCTGTCGGTTTTTTTCATTCTTGCAGAGTTGTTGTTCAGCCTAGAGGTTCAGAAGTTCAGGAATATAAAGGGATAATTTGTACAAGAAGAGAAAGGCGTTTATTTCACAAGCCCCTGATGCTTCCCCGGGGAATTATTCCTAGCTGCTGGAGTAGCTAGGGTCACACAGAGAAATCATGTATTCTGCTCCCACTTAGGAAGCTCCTAATTTTTAACTTTTTAACAGCCTCGGGCTTAAATTTCTAGCAATGAAATGTGGAGGGAATGTTTGAGGAGTTCCTATTAAAAAGAAAAATAACAAACTTCAAATGATGATTGACCGTCTTTTATGTCTCAAGAATGGGGCCCATAAATCTCGACAGTTTTCTCGTCAATGGCTACTTGTTCATTTTGCTTGGTGACAACTCTTATTTTAACTGAGCATGATTCTTAAATTAACCTGTGTTTCGACTCAATTCTCCTTGCTTATCTTTGCTAGGCCTCCCATTGATGTATTAAAACCTAGTGTATTGTAACAAATCTGTTCCCACTTTATGGTTGTCATTAGACTGTATGCCATTAGGCCACTTGGAACTTCATGGGTGTAGCAAGGAGAGACCCTTGATCCTCCTACTTCAAAAAGCACAGCCCCGTGTTACTTGAGTTAAGGGGAATCCTTCTTGGATGTTAGTTATATAGGACCTCGGGAGCATGGTTGAGCAGGTCTGATTCCATCCACTAGAGGTCAGTGATGCCAGGTCACAGGAGACCTTTCATTACCATGTGGAAGGATTGCAATGATTCCTCATTTTCAAATGATAACTGTTAGGGATGGAGCCAATTCATGGGAAACAAGCACCTCTAATCCCTGATCCTTTACCATTTTTAGAACTGAACCTGAGCTGACCATTCAAATGTTATAAAGTCTTTTATCTTTGTCTTATAATTGTGCCTTTCCGCACTTCCAGCTTCTGAAAGTTGCTAATAGGAAATACCACCTAGCAGTCCCCCACAAAAGTCCCAAACAAGATCAGCCACTTAATCCCACATGTTTCTGTCAGGCACTTTTGGCTTGCTACGCCGGTGTGTGCAGTGGGCTCTCTTAGGTACCATGTAGTCATACAGGTATGCACCTTTCCAAGAGCCAGTTATAAGCATATTCTAGTGACTGCCTGTGTGTGGCCAGTGATATTTACAATCTCTATCTTATACCCTTCTGTCAGTGACCTGTTATTCAGTCCTGGGCCGTAATTCTTAAATCAACATCAGCTTAGGGTTCATGGAACCCTGAATGAAGCAGGAATGCTCAGGTCTTTATTTGTCTGCCAGAGAGAGGGAGAGAAACATTCATATGGATAATGCCATACGCTACTAAGCATCTGTCGTCTCTTAACAGGTAGTGAATGAAATCAGGGGACTGAATGGAACACTAAAGCAAAAACTCATTGCCCTGTTTAGATCTCTATCAGCAGTGATTAATTTACTGTTGTACGCAGGAGGATCAGTGCAACTCCCAGCAATTTCAATTGCTTCCACCCGGCATTTGAATGCATGCATTCCTCTGGTAGAGCTTACTTGCTAATACTGAGGACCCAATCCTGCCAAGGCTTGTGTTGCTGCCAGTGATTCTGCTCACACTTGCGCTGGTGTAAATCAGGAATCACCCCACTGATATCAGTGCAGTTACACCAGTGTAGGTGAGGTCAGAATCAGTCCCAGTGGAGTTGCATGGGACATTAAATGGAATAGATTTGGACCCATCGGTTTGAAATGCACACTGGCTGGGACTTTGGATGGAGCCTACGGAATTTGGGTGTTAGACTGTAAACTCTTTGAGGCAGGGACCATCTTTCTGTTTGTACAATGCCTAGCACAATTGGATCATGATCCACGACAGGTGCTTATAGGTATTTCTGCAATACAAATAATAGCAATAATACTAATTTAATAGGTGTCCAGTCCAATAGGGGCTTGGTGCATAACTCCCTTAGATTTATTTGAAAATCCCAATCTAAATTATGAAATCAAACAGCTTGAGAGAGTCCTCTGTTTTTTTACCAACCACCATGCACTCATACAAATTGCATGTGGACTAATTTTTAATCGTATCCATTCATTTCAGTGATTTTGTTTGAGATAAACTGAATTGTGAAATGCCCTTTCCGTTTTCTATTGCATAGCATTGTAATAAAGGAAAGGAAAGATCCCTCCACCCCAGATTTACCCCAAAACTTGAGCCACGGCTGGGAGAAGATTTTGGAAAATGTTGGTTAGCTAATTTTTTTTTCTGGTTAAGTTCTCATTTATGCTCAGAGAAAGGACAAAAATATTCATGGCTCTTCTTGTGATATTTCTGTCTTGACCAGAAGCAACCAGTGTAGTGTATTCAGCTATGTATGAGTTGTACCAGGCATTGTACCTTGACATCTCCCAAAACTCTTCTGTCTAAAGAGAAAGGCAGTCAGTTTGTGGTCATTTCAGCTCAGACATTCACAAAGGACACAAACGCGCTCTGTCTCTCTCAGGGAGATTTAAATTTTATTCTTTCTCGTTTGTTGGTTTTCACTCATCTCAAATAAAAGTTATTTAAATTGAGAAGATTGGGTGTGGAAAAAATATAATAGCCAGGGTCTGTTCTTGTCTGGTTTTGCACAATTTGCGGTACAGTTTTTGGAAGTTCAATCCAAGAAGTTCAGTGAACTTTGTATAAGCATCCAGATTTCTGGGTCCTTATCGAAACCAAATCTCTGAACCTTCTGAGGTTCTCCAGTCAACACTAGCTGTTGTGCTGGGTAAATAAAGTGACCCTTTGCCCTACAGTAAGTAAACTGTCTGTCTACTGACATATCCAAGAGGCAAAATGTATTACAGGGGTTTCTTGAGTTATTGCAGCCACCATTGCTAATGACCTATATTTCCTAGACTCCTATGCTCTTAACTTAACACTGAAAACCATGTCTCTATAGAAACAGTAGTGCATTTTCCTGCAGGATATATAGCATATCTTTTAGTGGTCTAGACCTGTAATATTTACTGGTGCAAGTATCTCTGTCTCATACGAATAATCCCTTTGACTTCACATCTTTGCATTGGCCTTGTCTTAACTTCATTATTTTCAAGTACAAAGCTCTCCCATGAAAAGTAGCTTGAAAATAATTCCGTGCTCATTTTTGTCGCTTTTCAACTTTTACACTTTACCCTCTGGTAAATGCTGGAAAGGACAAGTGTCTTGGTCTATTCTTCTGGGGAAGCTTAAAGACAAATACATCGTTGGCAAAACCAGCCAACCAGTGATGGACAGATTTGTTGTTTTTTTTTTTCATTTGACAATTGTGCATAGATCTGATCTTGCAAAGTTCTAACTCAGTGTACATCAACTTTAAAAAGAAAATTCAGTGTTAAAAGGGCCAGTAGGTTAATGGGGGTACAGTTTATTTTCTGTTATTGATCCCTTTTCAGTATCTCTCCACCTGGAAAGATCAGAGCTCTGCCAAAGCACTCCTGCTCAGAGCAAAGAGATGTGATTATCGGAAAACAGGCAGACAGGAATGTAAATTAGCTCAATGAAAGCGAACACGGGGTCAGGAAAGATCACATAAACAGAATAGAGAAGTCAAAGCCTCCGGTTTAACGAGGGCAACATAAAATGTTGGTCTCAGCAATGTTGGTGCTGTGGCACTTAGAATCCAGTAGCATTTAGTTAGCAGAGATGAGCAAATAATTGGTACCAGATAACTTATCCTGAAAACGTTCTGACTCTTTTTGTATGCACATTTGTTGTTTGGATTTTTTTCTCCCGTGTATCCATCGTTTGAAATCATTTGATGAATAATTCTAGGCCTGTAGATTGAAGTTAGCAGTTACAAGTATTTGATATTCAAAATTGAAACTGCATTGCTTTAAATGTGATCATTATATCTCTTGAATAAAATCTTGGGGCAAATGAAATGACAGACAGCTACTCCTCTGTAAAATGTAAATGTAGGGCAACATTCTCTACTGATGCAAATCAGCACTGCTGTACTGAACTAAATGGGCTCACGCCAAATTCCATCAGCAGAAAATATATCTCATAAAGAATGGCTAGTTACAATCTAGTTCAGGGTTCTTTACAGGGTCATCATGACTTTCTTTTGTGGACTCTTCCTGACATGATAAAGCAAAGGCCCAGATAGACTCTTTTCTAGGGAAAAACTATGTCCTCTAAATTCTTCTGTTGAAAGTTAGGGTTCCCCTATTTAAGGAGGTTAACATCAGCAGTGAGGAGGTAGGTAACTGATTTTATGTTAATTTCTGAGTAAGATGATTCCCTAAAATCATGGTGGAGTGGATGATATGCATTTCCCAGCTCTCCTCTCTCCTCCCACTGCACCCACAGATCCACCAGTCGAACTGGGTGAAAAAAAATGACTATTTTGACACCCAAAAATGCAGATTTAGGTCAACTGAAATATTTTGTGCATGTGTGTCAAATTCACTTATTTGGCTAGGTCAAGGGGAAAATTCTCTGAAAAAATCGAAATGTTTCATTTCAGCATTTTCCAAATGAAACATTTTGATTTTTCAGTTTGAAATGACTTTTTGGTTTGATATTTTCCTTCAATTTTATTAAAAATAAAAACCTTTTTAAAAGGTTCATTCGGCTCAAGACATTTTATTTTATTTTATTGATATTTTGATCGGGTAAAAAGTTAAAAAAATTAATTTGGGGTCAATCAGAAATGATTTTTTTTCTCGATTTTTCAGCATTGCCAGCAAACCAAAAAATCAGTTATTTGCACAGCTTTGCCCATGAATCTGAGGAAGACTGGAACCCAAGACCCATAGGTGAAAGGCATTATTCTGTAATATCAATCTCCCGAGCCATCCAGTTCTCCCTCCCCCATAACAATACGGGCCAGACCTTAGCAGGTGCATTGAAGGTGACTATTGAAGTCAGTGGAACTTTCGGATTTACACCAGCTGGGAATCTGGCCCTGTATCTCCTGTGTTTTTATGATGAATGGTATGCAGCCTGACATAAAGTCGAGATGCAAAAGCAGTTTGGCTGCAGAGGTTTCAATCAAATATAAAGAGGACATCTGTAATCTGCATGGCGCATCCCATATCTGCACACACAGATCCCCATTACACATTCTGTACCCATTCCGCAATGGAATTCCCATTGACGTCAGTGGAAGTTCCGTTCAGGGAATGAATGCAGAATTTCTAATAGTAATTCTTGGTGCAGAGCAGACAGGAGAATTTAGCTTGGTGTTTGGATGCAGGGGGGTAAATATATGGCCCATAGTGAATGGGGAGACTCAGCTTAATAAGCAGATCACAGACCAGAAGACAGGGAGAGAACTCCTTGTCTATAGCATTTGTGTACAGACACTTGCCTTCATGCAATAACAATCTATGACCTTGCTTTGTTCTGGGGCTCTCTTAACATCTCTAGCATGCTTCCCCAAACACAAAGCAGGCTGTAGCTTTAGGGTTTGCTGGAGTATTTCCTGTAAGACACAGCTGTAGAAGCAGCAGCTTGGTAAGAATTTATGAAGTGTTTTGGGGAATGGCAGCATGTGCCAATTTGCTGCCACATATGTGCCTGTTTACAGAACATCAATATTAATCAGGCAAGGAATTGGAGAGGAGAGGGATTGGCCTTTTCAACACTCAACACTGGGAATACTTCCTGTTCCTTGGGAGGGCGCGGGGAGTGTAAGACACAGCTGCGAAGGCAGAAGATGAACCTAAACTGCTGTCCCCAACTGCTTTCCAACCCGCTCCGAATTTCTGAGCATAGTCTTTGCCATCAGGGTGTAGGGACCAGATCGGTACATGAAAAGCGGTCAATTCTCTCTTAACTAGTAGTCACATAATGAACGCCTCAACTTTCAGGAGTATTCCTACCTCTTTAACAAGCCGTTCACCCACCTACCTCAAAAGTAGAACTGGTTGGAAAAATTCCAACAAACATTTTTTAACCGGAATTTACCTATTAGCTGAAATTAAATGTTTTGTGGAGATGGTTCAATTTTGATGCAGTTCCAACGGAATTGCCAGGCAGGTTTCGAAACCCTGCCTGTCCAGCCAGTTTCCATTAGAACCTTCCTGGTTTCTTGCCAGTTTGCCTTCCCAGCTCTGTTGGGCTACTTGGGTCTGCAGCTGGGGGACATCTCACTGCCTCTTAGCTGGGGACTCCAGGGCTCCTACGTTCTGGGGCAGCCAGCCAGGCAGACTGCCTTGTAGCCAGGGCACCATTCCCTTTCATGGAGAATTTTGAAATTTGTGCATTTTGTTCTGAATGGGAAGAACATTTGGAAACATCCAAATCCTCCTGAATCTGATTGATCTTTTTCCACGCAAAACTCCTCACTTTGAAGTATGCAAGTGTTGTTGGGTTTTTTCGAGTTCAAGTGACTCACCCAAATTTACACAGTAACTACAAAGGGAACAGAACCCAGGGGTCCTGACTCTCAGTCCCGTAATACTGCATCCTCCTGCATAGCTGTTCCCACAACCCAGTGTGGCGTTGTTTATTCATGGTTTAAATTGCCAGTGAAGGCGCTCTGTCAGTGTGGGTTTTTTTTTTGTCTCTCCAAGCACAATGAAAATACAGCAGCTTCCTTGAAGGTGGATCATTGCACGTTATAATTAGTTTCTGCATAGTGAGGGAGTCTAAAGTATGAGGTGAAATCAAGCGTCTAATCTTGTCGCTATGAGCTGAAGAGCCGAGAGAATAATTTATCACAACTTAATTGTATGATTTCTCCTCATTTCCTCTTTGTAGCTTGTCTATAAATAGATCACAATTTCCCTGAATTTATTCACAGAAAAAGTGATGTCAATATTTTTTTGGTCTGCACTTCACCAGCAAAGAGTTCATGATGAGCAGTCAGTCTGATAAATTGCAGCTGTTGTGCTTTGATGCATAGGTCACAATGTATTTTGAATACTGAATAATTTTACAGGGCCTGGTTCCTTCAGGAAAAACTCCCACACACGGAGCGTCGGTCCCTCGGTTTGCAAAATGAGTAGGACTCTTGACACTGAGAGTATCAGATCTGGGCAGCTCCTCTCACCTTCTACGCTATGTGCAGAGAATGATGGAACAATGGAAACGGGGGATGTTAAGGTTCACAAGTCACAACTCAACGTTAAATTGCCATTCGTCAGTATTGAGTTGCGTGTGCACTTGGGAGCATTTTGAAGAATACATGTTCCAGGGGCAGAATCCATTCTCCATAGCTTTCTAGACTCAACAGTTGCTCCACAGTCGATCCCCAAAGGTTTCCCTTAGACAGTCTAATGGTGTAACTTTATCTTTCCACACTGAACTCTCCTGAAAAGGGCTGTACGTCTGGTTGTCTTTTGTATGAATTATGATTGATCACCTTAGTTGTCCTTTCCCAGCCTTTCATAATGTAAGTGTTCAAGCAGTTATCCTTAGGATTTCTGCACTCAGCTACTGTTACTGAGGGCTGCAATGTCACTGCCTAATTGATTTCCTGACAGCCTTCTTTACTCTGACTTATTGCTGCAGAGTGAGATGGCTTTGAGGGCAGCAGCCGGGACTCAGATGGTCTGCTTGCTAAGAGTCTGATCCTGCACCATCAAACATCGGTTGTTGACTTCTTTTGGAGCAAGATGAGGCCTTCAGACTCCTATACAAAAATATTTGGGGCCTATCCTACATCCTCACATGGCTAGTCTTTATTACACAGTAGATGGTGTGTCTGCACAGTATCAGGACCTTTATCTGAGAGTTTTTAATGAAACAAACCTTTTTACACAAGCACCCTTTAGAAGCAGTACACTCCATTCCTCTTATGTGAACTGAATCTGTTTCAAGTGGCCTCCCTACAATTGGAGTTACCTTATGCTTAACTTCTTTTTTGCTCAGACACTGTGATTTCCTTCCCCAGACCTGAAGAGCTCTGTGTAACTCAAAAGCTTTGCCTTCCACCAACAGCTGCCGTCTCTATCTTGTCTCGCTGCACTATCGTGTTAATCAATGAATCTGGCTGACCTTGTGATGTGGATAGCTCAGTGGTTTGAGCATTGGCCTGCTAAATCCAGGGTTGTGAGTTCAATCACTGAGTGGACCATTTAGGGATCTGGGGCAAAAATTGGGGGTTGGTCCTGCTTTGAGCAGAGGGTTGGACTAGATGACCTCCTGAGGTCCCTTCCAGTCCTGATATTCTATGAACCTCACTGAACAGTTTGCATACCCCATGGTAGTTTCATAGGGCTGGGAGACAATTTTCCACCAAAACTCTTTTTTTTTTTTTTGGCAAAAAACAGCAACACAGAAATGTTTTTGTGAATTCATGTTGATTTTGCCAAATTGTTTCAGCCAGAACAAAAGCAAAACAAAACCAATCAGGAAAAAAAACGTTCAAATGTTTCATTTTGACATTTTTTTAATTGACATGTTTAGATTTTTCTTTTTGACACAACTTTTCATTTCAAAATTTCCTTTAATTTTGTGATAAAAAAAGATGAAAATGTAAAAATATTTGAAATCTGCCTGCATCTCTTGCTTTACATTGAATAAAACATTTTGCTTGCCCTGAAATGATTTCTTTTAAATTTTGAATTTTTGATTTGCCGCAAATTAAAAAAAAAAAGAAGAAGAAGGTCTCAGTTTGACCCAAAACAATTTTTTAAAAAATGTTTTTGGAGTTACCAGTGAACCGAAAAATCCATTATTTGCCCATGTCTGGACTTCAACCTTAAACTCAAGCCTAAGTAAGGGGCGGTGAACATTCACTGTATATTTCCAGAAGGAGGCAGAAACCAGATTGTGACTCTAAAGCTGTGTGGTCCTTGCTTCCCTCTTGCTCCAAGGAAGAAGTAATTTGCATGAGCCCTTTTCTTGGCTCCTCCACACCAACTCATTAGGGGTGGGAGAGGCAAGACTCCACCCACTCGTGAGGCTCCACACACTCCCCAATCATTTGCATAAGAAAGGGACTAGAACACGCCCCCAGATGGCTGCTTTCCCCATCATTCAGATTGTGGCAATGTTTCTTGCCCAGGCAAGGCAGTAAAGTGGATCCTTCTGCTTTCCCCATGCAAGGCTGGTGACTGAGATTCAACGTGGTGGAAAGAGCTGAGCATTGGCAGGGTTGGAAAGGAGAGTTTTCTTTATGGAGGTTAATCCAGATGTGTATGTGTTTTAATTGGAGCTGGAACATTTTTCATTTTAAACTTTTTCCCCTACTTAATGGAAAAAGGGAGAAAACAAATGAAAAACCTGGATTTTTGAGGGTGGGGGTCATTATATTAGAAAAACAGACATTGCGTCGAATAAATAAATACATAAAATAAGGAAACAAAAAATGTTTTCAGCCAGTTCTTGTTTTAATGTGTGGCCGGAACTGAGAGCACAGAGTGTTCATTAAATCTAAAAAAAATAAAGACATTGAAATGTCTGGGCCGATGTTTCAATGTTGGGCTTTTAGCTGGTGTCATCTTTTATGACTGTAGGTCTCCTTTACAGCCACTCTCATTTAGGGCCTGCTTTTGCAAGGCTTTAGGTTTATAACCTGATTTTGATGAATGAGAAAAAAAAAACTGCCTCATAGTCCTTTAAGGATGATGACATGGCAACCTTCTATAGCTGATGATGCAAAAAGAGCTCAAAATTGCTCAGAAGAAATGCTGGAGATTGTGTTGGTTTTAATATAATGGATCTGTTTCCTTTAAGTTTGTCTCCAGTTTAAACAGAGAATTAAATTAACCAGTGACTGACACAATGCCTACCACTTAATTTAAGCCCCTGATCTTTGAACCCTTATTTCCATCGGTAGTCGTTACTGGCATATGCAACCCCATTGACAGCCCCCAGTGCTGATGAACGCCGCCTGAGATAAACTGTGAAGCTAGTTTATCTAGAAGCTTCAAATTCATTGTATAAAGTCAAATCCAGAGGGGATTAGCATACCATACCTACTAATGTTCCCCCAAAACAACGAGGAGTCCTTGTGGCACTTTAGAGACTAACAAATTTATTTGGGCATAAGCTTTTGTGGGCTAGAACTCACTTCATCTGGTGCATGGAGTGGAAAATACAGGAGCAGGTATAAATACCTGAAAAGATGGGAGTTGCCTTACCAAGCGTGAGGTCAGTCTAATGAGACAATTCAATTAACAGCAGGATACCGAGGGAGGAAAAATAACTTTTGTAGTGGTAATGAGAGTGGCCCATTTCAAACAGTTGACAAGAAGGTGTGAGTAACAATAGGGGGAAATTAGGTTTAGGTTTTGTAATGACCCAACCACTCCCAGTCTTTATTCAGGCCTAATTTGATGGTGTCCAGTTTGCAAATTAATTCCAGTTCTGCAGTTTCACATTGGAGTCTGTTTTTGAAGTTTTTTTGTTCAAGAATTGCCACTTTTAGGTCTGTTACTGAGTGACCAGAGAGGTTGAAGTGTTCTCCTACTGGTTTTTGAATGTTATGATTCCTGATATCAGATTTGTATCCATTTATTCTTTTGCATAGAGACTGTCCAGTTTGGCCAATGTACATGGCAGAGGGGCATTGCTGGCACACGATGGCATATATCACATTGGTAGATGTGCAGGTGAACAAGCCTCTGATGGTGTGGCTGATGTGGTTAGGTCCTATGATGGTGTCCCTTGAATAGATATGCGGACAGAGTTGGCACCGGGGTTTGTTGCAGGGTTTGGTTCCTGGGTTAGTGTTTTTGTTGTGTGGTGTGTAGTTCCTGGTGAGTATTTGCTTCAGGTTGGGGGGGCTGTCTGTAAGCGAGGACTGGCCTGCCTCCCAAGGTCTGTGAGAGTGAGGGATCGTCCTTCAGGATAGGTTGTAGATCCTTGATGATGCGCTGGAGAGATTTTAGTTGTGGGCTGTAGATGACGGCTAGTGGTGTTCTGTTACTTTCTTTGTTGGGCCTGTCCTGTAGTAGGTGAGTTTTGGGTACCCTTCTGACTCTGTCAATCTGTTTCGTCACTTCACCAGGTGGGTATTGTAGTTTTAAGAACGCTTGATAGAGATCCTCTAGGTGTTTGTCTCTTTCTGAGGGATCGGAGCAAATTAAGAAACCTCAAAGCACCTGATTTCCAATGGGTGGGTGCTTAGCAAAATCTTCAAACCAGCCCCTTTAGTGCATCTCAGGTTGGATGCCCCCCAACTCACTAGTTACTTTGGGTGGGATCCATGAAAATACTTAGGTGCCTAAGCCCCAGCCGTAAGCACCTAAGTCCCTGTTTTAGATGCCCAAGTCCCAGTTTTGGCTCCGCAAAACTCCTGCTGAACCCTATAGGTGCCTAATTTCACTTGGCACCTATGTTTTTCAGAGTAAAAGTTCCTAGGAGCCTGTTCCTGCTTCTGGCTTTACACACTCCTGCAGCCCCCCCCCCCCCCCCCGGGTGTCCAGATTCCTCTCTCTCCACCAAAGCCCCACAGCGATTCCCAATTCAGGGAAAGACAGGCATTCAGCCACCTAACTCGCAGGCGGGGCCTGATCCAGTAGGTGTGACCAGCCATGGATCAGGAGGAGGAGGTGGTGCTCACCTTCTAACTTTAAGTCCAGTGGTTAGAGCACTCACCGGGGATGTGGGAGACCAGGTTCCGATCCCCGCTCTATGCCAGAGGGAGAGGATTTGAAGAGGGGTCTCCTCCTGTGTAAGAGAATGCCCTACCCACTGAGCTATGGGATATTTGGCTGTAAGGTTCCCTCAGTCTTTCCTGTGGAAACTGCTTCACTGTGGATAAATAATGGAAAAATGATTGGAGCACGGGACGGGACCCTGGATCTCCCATTTCAGTGTCTTAACCTCTGGCCTGCAGAGTTGATCTCTTTCTCTGTCCCAATGACTCTTTCATTGTTTAGTCACAGTTATAAGATGGACAGCCCCACCCTCATCACCTTCCCATCCTCTGGCCATCTTGTGTGGAGTAACTCACTCCCTCAAGTAACACCTAAGCCGTGTGACTTCAGGTGATGGGTTCCCACTTGTGGATTGCTAAACAGAGATAGACACCCCCTGGTAGCCTGGATTGAGGTGCCCACCTCTGAGAGAAGGCTTAGTCCACATCCCTCTGGTCGGCATCTCCCATTGGCTATCTTTGTGGCTCACATTCTTAGGAGCCTCTCTCCCCATTCATTGTGGAGGGAGCTTAGGTGCCTAACTCAGCTTTGGAAATTGCAGCGACGTTCCTGTGATTTTTCTGCTTTCCAATGGGTGGGTTAGGCAGTGTGACACTCAGCATTGCAACGTCCAAGTCCCTTCATGGATCCCATCCTTTGATCTTTTTCTGTAAGTGCAGATCATGTGTGGCTCTGACAGGAGCTGATTCATACACTCCGAATCCAGAGTCCAGCTCATTCCCAGATTTCTTCTGTTACATTTGTGACAAAGGAACAACAAAACCCCAGGAAGAGCTTTGCTTGTTGTAATCTGCAAGCACAAACAAGGTTTCAGGTTCTTGGGAAGGTTTTAATGTTCCCCCTTTGAAATGAACAATTGTGAAAATGTGACAATGTGTCCATTTAAGATGAAGGAACCTGATCGCTGGCACTGCCCTCTCGGTCGCAGGCAGACTGCCAGGCAGTGCTTTTGGAAATGCAATTGCTGAACAAAGTAACAGACTCACCTGACTAATTGGTTTGTCTGGTGTGACTTTCAGTAAAGTCTGCATTGCATAGATTCGTCAGCTGGGTATTGATAAACTAACTGGCACAAGCATGCATTGTTTGTGGTTTAAAGATAGTCCAATATAAGTGATATTTCAGTGATATGACTGGAACCCTGGGTCATAAATCCCATGGCACATATTCACGGGAACTCGAATCTGTTCCAAAGATCTTTGGGCTAACTTCTCTTCTCAATAACCCTGGTGTGATTGCATTGAAGCTACAAAAGTTGAACCTGTGTGTATAAGGAGGGACACTGGCCCTCTGAAGGTAAGGTTTTGACAGTGACCAACAAAGAGACAAAATATCCATGGAGCAGCAAATGGCACTGAGTCAAATTCTGCCTTCGTTTGCAGCCATGCAATGGGTCAGATCTCAGATAGTCCCCAGGAGTGTTGCCTCTGCAATTTTAAACGTTGTGCCACCTCTTCAGAGGGTGTAAATTAGATTGACTTTAATGGAGCTGTGTCTACTTACACCCGCTGATGGCCTCATCATGTATTCTTTTAATGGCTGTTTTGATATTTTAAACTGAAAAATAGCATAGAGGTGAATTTGATTAAAATCTAATTCAGTTTCCTGAGCATTGCCAGCTCACTAGCTCATTAGGAATGTTTCTTTTTTTCTCTCTCTCTCTCATATAAACATGGAACATGCAAGGGAATATGTAAAGGACCCAATTTACACAATCCAGATTGACTTAATTAAAAGCTGATTTCTGGTTTTAGATTTATTTTTCCTCTAGTAGTTTTTGGGTGCTCTGCTGTATGGCCTCTGAGATTACAAAGTAGTAAAACAGTGTTATTGTTATTTACATAGTACCAAAAACAATGGCTTAAAAGTCTTCCAGTGAGTTTGCTGCTCCCGGGCCAAATTCATCCCTGGCATAAAAAGAAAAAAACTATTAACTTTTGGGAGGAGGTGTACCAGGTGCCCCCTGCTGGAAGCCCCGCTGCATTCAGCATAACCTACTTGAAGAAGAGAAGGAGTACTTGTGTTATTGTTAGTCTCTAAGGTGCCACAAGTCCTCCTTTTCTTTTTGTGAATACAGACTAACATGGCTGCTACTCTGATACTTGAAGAAGGTGTCCTTTTGTGGCAGGGAGGAGACCACCTACTTTAGATCTGCAGAAGGTGCCTAGAAAGGCCACGCAGGATCAGCTGCAGGTGAAGCCAATAAGAATCAGTCCTCCAGTGGCTAGAAAGGCTGGAATAAGCAGAAACCAGTCAGGGCCCACCAGGCAGGATAAAAAGGGCTGGCTGCTTCATCTGAGAGTCTACTTCTGGGTAAAGATAGGATAGGAAGGGTCTCCTCTTGTCTTACCCTCAAGAAGTCTGGCCTAACTCTGATGGAGCCTTTTTGTTTGAGTCAATAAAAGGCTCTTTTGTTTACACTGTGGAGTATAAGACCCAGGTGGGCCATTCTGAACTGAATATTAATTTGACTGCTATAGGACTAGGTGAGCCTGTGACAACATCATTGGAGAGACAGCCACTTACAACCCAAGTGAATTTGTTGTATTGTTTCTCTTCCTGTTTATCGAGAACTCACTGTGATATCAAACCACTGTAGAATTACAAACTGCGAATAGTTTGTCCTTGCAAATACTTACTACTGAGCACAGTGCTGGTTACCAGTTACCGCTGAAGGCAGGTAAGTGTTTGCTGAATCAGGCTTTTATATGCAGAATATGGCCCCTATACTGCAAACAATTAGGTGTGTGAGTAACTTTACTCATATCAGGAGAACTATTGAATTCACAGCAACTTTAGTGAATAAAGTTTCCCACATTTCACAGGAGTGGGTTCTTCGGTCCTTATTCAGCGAAGTATTTAAGCAACGTACTTAAAGCATCACCGGCACTTTAATCATGTGCTTAACTACTTAGCTGAATAGGGATGGATTTAAGAATTGGGGCCTGTGCAAGTTACTAGGTGCAATTAAATCCCACAGGCAAAATCCACAGAATACGTATTTAGATAATATTTATGATATACATTATCTCAGGGAAGTTTTATGGCCTATGTTATGCAGAAGATCTCAATGGCCTTGTGGCCTTAGAATCTGTGAAATCTAATGGAGATTATTTCTATTAGTTTTTCCATTTTGGTTAAAGTGTGAACTCCAGCTCCCATCACTTATTTATTTACAAAACTTAAATTTGAGCCTTCACTGAACCTGAGACTATTCCTTTAGAATTAGATTTTTTTTTTGCTGTCATTGACAGAAAAGGAGAAATGTCAGTGTGTTGTATGTTTCTGCCAATAATAAAAGGTTTATGAAGCACAAACAGGAGGTATCCCTAATACAAAATAAGGAGATCACGTTACCCTCTGTAAATTATCTACACTAACTATTCATTTTCTTCTGCACTGAACATGTGCACTCAAGGGTCACAGGCACTTAGACGTTCTTGATTAATAGCTTTATTTTTTACAGAGCAGAAAAAAGTTGGACGATATCCATAGGATTTATTTGCTGGATGCTTATCATAAACTAAACTCTACATGGAGTTAATTTTTTTCCAGTTAAAGTGACGCTGGGAAGAAAAACGAGTCTTTTAAAACTTGGCCTTCCCTGTGTAATTGACAACACTACAAGTTATTGCAACTGTGGGGGAAAATATGATTATTTATATTTCAGTAGCCCCTAGAGCCCTCAGCCCCATCATGATAGGTTATGTGCAATCAGATAACAAAAAGACAGTCCCTGCCCCACAGAGCTTACAATCTAAGGGTAAGATGAGCGACACCATGTTGCCATCTCTTATGGTGAATCTTGTGATGTTTGTTTGTTTTTTTTTCCTGAAAGCCTCACCTCCTTGAGTCATGTTATTCTGTGAGAATCTCACCTTTTATTTGGAAGAAAAAAAAGTTTGAGAAGTTACTGACTCTCAGAACGGAAGAGAAAAGCTTGGAAATGTGACCCCTAAGGGCTCAAAAACCAACCAACCCAAAAAACCAGATATTTCAGTGTACTCAGTTGGGACAGTGAATCTACGCTGGTCATTTCCACTTTCTGTTTATAATCAGTTTTACTTTCTCAAGCATTGGGTACAAAGCACCATGCCGTACTGACAATTTCAAGTGTATCAGGGAGTGGTTAATTTAAACATATACTTTCATTGAAATCTGTTTGTGGGGCAGGAAAAGAGGGATGAAAAATACAGAATCAAATTATACTTTTTAGTAAAACGGTTATTTTAAAAATTTAAATCTGAATTTGGGCTTTAACTAGCTTAAAAACACCAGATCAGTAGGTTTGAAATTAGAGATTATGGGCCTGCTGCTGATCACAAGGTCAATACCTTATCTATGCTCCATTAGTAGAACTCGCAGTGCTTTACAAAGGAGGTCAGTATCATTGTATTACCATTTTAAAAGTGGGGAAACTGAGGCACAGGGCAGGAACGTGACTTGCCCAAAGTCACCCAGGAGGCTAGTGGCAGAGCTGGATAGAGAACTCCTTAGTTCCAGTCCAGTGCTTTATCCACTAGGCTGGGCTCCCTCCGCACTGCATTTCATGGGTACCAGTAGCAAAGCTGCCATTGACCTCAAGAGAGATGGATGATTAGATATTGTAGCAGCTGTGGAGTCTGATCATGGTGTGATTGTGCTAACAACTGTACAAACACATAATACAAAGGCCCAGGCCCAGACTGGTTCTGATTCTACAAGATTCTTGGCACTTCCCTCAATCATCAAAGCCACTTACTATTTCTCTCGATCAGGGTTTGGTGTCTCCTACTGCCTGCCATGGATTTTGCATTAGCTCATTATGGGCCCAATTCCTGGTGCCTTTATAGTTAGCGGAAGTTTCGCCATTGACTTTGCTAGGAACAGGATCAGTCAGATGCGAGGCAGGGGAAGTCAGTGGAGAAAACATGCTGGCTGCAAAGCTTCCTGTCGCTGTTGCTGTTGTGTGGACATGCAAGAGTGCTTTGTGGTCTGAGATCCTTGTTGTTTAGCCCCCCCCTCCAATATTTATTCAAGCCCTTTAGCAAAATCAGTATGACATTTCTAATGGAAACAAGGAAAGATCTGAGCCTGGTGGCTATTGGTGGGCTGGGGTTTCTCAATAGACTACCTGTCAAGATTGTGCAATGAACAGAAAGGAGGAAAGTCTGTGCTCTTCCCCCACTGCTGGAAGTTCTCTTATGGGAGAGTCCATTGTTCGATCCTCCCAGCCCACCTGCTTCCACTCTGCTGCATAGTCTGGGGACAGTACAAATCAAAGTGGAAGGAGCAAATAGAATAACAGGGGGAGCTTTTCACCAGTGTCCATCTTTGGAGATGACCTTCTGTATGAGGACCTTCCCCCATCTCATGCAGAAGGGGAATCAGCCAGCTCTGTAGCACCATTCCACCATCTCTGCGTGAAACCTGCTGCAGTTCCAAAGATGGGTTGGGGGGCAGGATCTGAGTTCATGCTTTGTCCCCATGGCAACTACCAATTAATCTGCCAGAGAGCCAATGCTGTCTCAGTCACTATATATTTCAATCTGTTCCTCTAGGGATCCCCTTATTTTGAACCGCTTATTGATGATGATGACGGTAAAGAATGCATTACTTAGCACTTATACAGAGGTTTATATCTTCAAAGTGCTGTACAAAGGCCTTGTTTCAGGGACACTTTGTCCTTCTCCCCAGGTTGGCCAGAAGTATTTGCTTAGCAATGATATAATGTACCACCAAAGTGCATTCAAAATGGAACTCAAGTGGGTTTAGGTCTTAAGTGGGTCTTCATTGGTGCACGGGTTTTATGCAGGGGGTGAATTACACCCAAAGGGCATGATGGGAGACTGGCTGCCCGCTCATAAGCTTGGCAAAATGCCCCACAAAATCTGATTGCAAAGAAAATGGATGAGAAAAAGTGCTCCCAAAGAAGCAGAATGTCTAAACAAATCCATGCAAATTCCACTGAGAGAACAATGCTCCCACTGCAATGGGGGCTCAGACTTTGGCCCCAAACCTCAATTCAACCTGATTTTAGTCAGAGTTAGGTGCCCAAATGCCTTTGAGGATTTAGGCCAGTGGTTTTCAACCTGTGGTCTGCAGACCCCTTAGGGCCAACAGACTATGTCTAAGATTTCCAAAGGGGTGTGCACCTCCATTTGATATTTTTTAGGGGTCCGCAAATGAGAAAAGGTTGAAAACCACCGATCTACTCCTTTGGGCACATGTGATGTGGCCTCCTAGTGGTCTCCTGGTAGAATGGATGAGACCAGTACTGCTATCACGTAAGGTGGCTCTCTGGGTCAAGAGGTGGAATGCTCTGTGGCTTTGAAGCAAAGAGACCAGGGTGTTAGTCCCATGTGGGTGAGTGATTTTCACCTGGGGATTGCTTGCAGTACATGGATTCATTACACTGCAAAGTGAGATGGTTTTGTATGGTCCTCTTGGCACAGGATCTGTGGATTGTGAGGGAGATCAGGGGCCCGACTCTGACTTCTTTGTCATGTTAAAAGCTTTCATTGTCATTAGTGGGAGCTTTGAGCGTGCAATGTGGGATCACGCCCTAGCTCCTTGTAACTTCCCAGCCTCTCGAAAGCTCAGCGAGATCCTGTGGCTGTGTGTTATTGACACTGATGCATCATGCCACATCAACCCCAAGTTTCTTAGCAAATAACACTGTAGGATATGTAGTGGTTACCGTGAGTTTTCAGAGCTCTGCTGTCAGATTTGAGCCATGTTTATTAAACTGGTTAATTAGCAATCTAAAAGGGAAAAACCAAGGTCCTAAGGTCTCCTGGGTCAGTGGCAAGCCACAGCGTGTTAACTACTCTTGCCTTTCAGAAGCAGTAAGTGTGGGTTTGGGAAACATATGGAACCAACTAGCCAAAAGGCTTTTATGAGCAAATTTTAATAGGGGGCACAGTTTTGTGAGCAGAAATTCCAGTGGATGAGTTAATAGTTTCACTTTTTCTTGGCCGCCCCTTTTATAGAAACAAAAGAAAAGTCACACTCACTCCTATTGAGTGTCCTTGCTGCCTGATATTCAGAGGCATCCAATGTTCCTTCTGGACTCTGGGGGCATCATTTTAGTAGCTCCCACTGGAACCATTTTTCAGAGCGATTTCCTGATGCTGACCTCATTAGGTGGGTTTCACAGCTCGCTAATTCCTTGCAATAACACATGTGAGTTAGGAACAGCGAGGGGACTACCTGTCTTCTGGAAGTAGATGGAATCGTAGGGATTGGGGAAAACGCTTTACTCCCTTTTGTTAATCTGGAATATCAGCATTTCTTTCCCCTTTAGGCCACTTATTTGCCCTAAAAGTATATATTTCAATTCCTGTTCAGATCCAGAGAACCAAAAACCCAACAGCGGTAAATTACAGTCTATCCTCATAGGGCAAGGTGTAGTGGATTTGCTGAAGGACTAGGAGTTCCTGCATTCTGATCCCAATCTGGACACTGTAGTGATAGGTTTACTAGACAGTTGCCTCTTATCATGGATTATTTGTATTGAGGCGCCCCAAACACAGAACAAGATGCCATTGTGGTAGGCACAGAACAACAAGATATTCTCTTTCCTAAAGAGCTTACCATCTAATTTTGTACTCTCTCAATCTTATTACAAATCTTATTGCGATCTATTTTTTCATAAATCGCCAGCTCCAGGAGTCATGTGAACACATTGTCCGTATATCTATCTATCTAAAGTGCCTCTATGGCTCCCATTACTGTAGTATGTGAGTGCCTCACGATTTTTAATGTATTTCTCTTCACAACACTCCTGTGAGGTAGGGGAGTGTGATTGTCCCCATTGTACAGATGGGGAACTGAGGCACAGAGAGACTGAGGGTATGTCAACACTGCAGCTGGGAGTGTGCTTCCCAGTGTGGCTAGACAGACATGTGCTTCAGCTAGCACACTAAAGTAGCAACGTAGTCGGGGGCAAGTCAGTCTAGCCACCATAGTGTGTACCCAGGGAATCTGAGAGGGTTTGTGCTCAGACATCTAGCCCGAGCTGTTACCCCTGGTGACGCTGCTGTTTTTAGCATGCTAACTTGAGCAGAGCAAGCGCACCTGTCTACCCAAGCTGGGAAGCGCTCTCCAAGTTGCAGTGTAGACACACCCTAAGAGTCCTGCCTGAGACCATTCAGGAAGTCCATGGTGGAACGGAGAATTGAATGCAGGGTTGCCCACATCCTAGGTGAAGCACACTAACCCCTGGGCCATACGGCCTTGGTGGAAGCTGCAGGGAAAAGAAGGAAAGGTTATAAAGAGGCAGAAGTTCCCAAACTTTTTTACTGAACTCTCTTCTCCATGGGAGTCACATAATAGCCCCCCTCCCACCCCAGCTCCCACCATCTGGGGCACAAAATGACTCGCCTCAGAGAAGCTCGTTGGCAATGCAGTGCAGAGTGGACCAGGGCTCCTCGCTCTTCCCTCCCACCTCCCCATCCCAAGCCTTTTGCTCCCACTGGTTCCAGATGGTTTAAAATAATTGGGGTTGTGGCCAATTGGATAGCCAGAGCAGGGCAAGGCATGCAGGGAATACCCTAAGGGGGGTGGGGAGGGTAGGGAAGAGAGAGAGGCTGCTGCCAAACTGTGACAGGGTCCCTATGCACTCCCCACCCAACTGCTGGGGACTCCCTGCATGCTCTCCCTGGGCTTGGACACCCAGCTGGCAACAGCCCTGCATCCCACCCCTCACACCCTGATAATCTGGAGCGGGGGGAGGTTGCCCCACAGTTTGAAAACCAGTCGCATAGAGGACCCTGGTTCTGGGCAGGCAGGGAGAACCTGTGGGGGAGTACAGAGAGTCTGGGGTAAGTCCATGGGAGATTTCAAGGACTGGAAGCATTTTTTGATGGAAGGAAAAGCTTTGGGGACTCCTTAAATGTGACCTGGAAATGGGGCACGGGAAGGGATAGGTTTATGCCCTTCCTTTACTACTTTATATTGGATAAAGAAGGCCTGGATTTCCCCCTCCCCCCAAAAAATTTTTTTTGTTTTTTCTTGCCCATTTTTTACCTTCGAAAGATCAAGAGCATCCAGTCTGATTTCCCCTGGTGTTGCCTGATCTCTTGATTGTATTTTAATTATATTAATTACTTAAGAATTCCCAGTTAGCACTGTGTGGTCTGGCAGGGTCTTGTCCCAAGGTCAGACCCAGTGTTGTTAGAATTACTATTAATCTGGGAAGCCCAATGTGCACGGAAGCAACTCTGACACTAAGGGGAAAAAACCTTCTGAATTTGCAATCGTTTTATTAACACAGTGAGCAAAGTCACCAACACTCCGTCCCAGCAAGAGAATCTGCAATAAGCGTTGGGACTGATACTCCCATCATCCTTTGGAGAAACCCCCTGAAGTGCTGCTACTCCTCCTCCTCCTCGCCAGTGGTCAGCATCCTGGCATCTTTCAAGGCACACAGGCCAGGATGCAGCTCTTATAATGCGTTACGCTAAGGTCACTCTGCCTAATGCATATTCAGTAGGGGGTTCAGCCCTTTTTCCTTATTTGGACTTCCACGCCCCACCAGCTAACTCCAATAGGTTGCCAGGCCATTTCCCTCACGCTGATTAGCATATACGTCAGTTGGCTCCCATGGCATTCTTGTGGTTAGAACTGCCATTGGTGTTCCTAACTTCAAATATCTCAAGCTAATATCAGCTGGCAAATTGCGGTTCCCTGTCAGCAGCTGAGTCATACCTGCTTGTGGCCTTATTCTATCTTATGAGCTAGGGTTACTCTTGATTAGCTGCTTATGGTAATGCTTTTTTAGGCCTTGATAAGTTTAGCTACACTCTTGTTGTACAGGTCTTCAGGAAGTTCCACAAAGAGCCTACAAGCCTCAACTTATACCTAGGCCTTACCTAGCAAATGCTTATTCCTAGAGGCTGCACTGGTTTTGCAGGAAGTCTCATCTGAGGCCTCAGATTTGGGCTGTGAGTTTTCTCATTGCTTCATTTCGGACCTTCCTTCGAGAGAGCCAGAAAGGGCACGGGGGCAGAGTGCTGTTAGCAGCTACAGTTTTGCCCGTTGGAAACCAACACCCTGATCACTTAAATCCCCAGGGCACTGGCTGTAGTTAGAACAGGAGGGGCTTCAGCCGTGTGGGTTCGGGAAGGGATCGTGGGAGCCTGATGAGCTCACAAGCTCGCCGGCTGGAGAGCGCTGAGAAGAAAGCAAGCCATATAAAAGGCTGAGTGAGGGAGCAGGAAAGGGGGTGCTATATGATTGCTGTTAGGTTGTGATGTACCTGGAGCATGCAGCAGAAAGAACTGGTGGAGGTGCTCTGGTGGACTGTATATACCAGTTAATTCAGCCAGAGGGCTTACTAGCCAGGGTTTCCAAGAGCTGAAGGGGTTACCCATTCACACACCCTGTCAAGGTTCCTCCCCCACTCTGAACGCTAGGGTACAGATGTGGGGACCTGCATGAAAAGCCTCCTAAGCTTATCTTTACCAGCTTAGGTCAAAACTTCCCCAAGGTACAAAATATTCCACCCGCTGTCCTTGGACTGGCCGCTACCACCACCAAACTAATACTGGTTACTGGGGAAGAGCTGTTTGGACGCGTCTTTCCCCCCAAAATACTTCCCAAAACCTTGCACCCCACTTCCTGGACAAGGTTTGGTAAAAAGCCTCACCAATTTGCCTAGGTGACTACAGACCCAGACCCTTGGATCTTAAGAACAATGAACAATCCTCCCAACACTTGCACCCCCCCTTTCCTGGGAAATGTTGGATAAAAAGCCTCACCAATTTGCATAGGTGACCACAGACCCAAACCCTTGGATCTGAGAACAATGAAAAAGCATTCAGTTTTTTACAAGAAGACTTTTAATAAAAAATAGAAGTAAATAGAAATAAAGAAATCCCCCCTGTAAAATCAGGATGGTAGATATCTTACAGGGTAATTAGATTCAAAAACATAGAGAACCCCTCTAGGCAAAACCTTAAGTTACAAAAAAGATACACAGACAGAAATAGTTATTCTATTCAGCACAATTCTTTTCTCAGCCATTTAAAGAAATCATAATCTAACGCATACCTAGCTAGATTACTTACTAAAAGTTCTAAGACTCCATTCCTGGTCTATCCCCGGCCAAGACCAGCATAAGACAGACACAGACCCTTTTTTCTCTCCCTCCTCCCAGCTTTTGAAAGTATCTTGTCTCCTCATTGGTCATTTTGGTCAGGTGCCAGCGAGATTACCTTTAGCTTCTTAACCCTTTACAGGTGAGAGGAGCTTTCCCCTGGCCAGGAGGGATTTCAAAGGGGGTTTACCCTTCCCTTTATATTTATGACACACCCAAACCCATCTCTTGCAGGTACCTTTAACTCTCTGTCTGGTCCTTCTGTGTAAACCATGAACTAAATTTCTGTCTATCATTCTAGCAAACGGGTTTGGCCAGTGTTAGCAAGGCCTTGGGAATCTTATCTGGCCATCAAACTCCCATGTCTTATTTCTAAAAGACCTCCAGTTTGCAGTCACAAGTGTGCAGGTGTTTTAGCATTGTGATGCTAAGTTGTATTTCAGCAAGACAAATTTTAAAAGATAGTGCAGACAAGCCTAGCTAAAGGCTTGAAGATAGTAGTGTTGTCTTGGAAAAAACAAAAAAGGTTATGGACATGGAGCCAAGCTGTCACCAACGTTCAGTGGGTTCCAAGGACTATAATAAAAGGAACCATGGTCTTCTGCAAAAGCATCCATATTTCATAGAGTCATGGATTTTAATGCCAGAAGGGACCATTATTATTAGCTGGTCTGCATAGCAGAGGCTAGAGAATCTCCCTCAGGGTGGCTACTGCAAGTACAATCACTTCTGTTTGTGCTGTAACATCTTTTTTTAGAAAGAGATCCGGTCTTGATTCAAAGCTGTCAAGATAGAGCTGGTTGGAAAACAGAATTTCCTTCCCAGAGGAAACGCCAAGATTTTGCAATTTGTTTGTCCCAAATTAGGATAAAAAAGGCGAAATTTTCCATCAAACAGAAGTCCTGGGGGAAAAATGATTCAGAAACATCAAAATGAACTTATCAACATGTTTTGTTTCGATAAAATCAAAATGTTCTAGTATAATACCCCATTTTGAATGTGAAACAAGGCCACCACGTAAGGTCAATTTATTCTCCTAGGTTCCATTATTATATATAGTTTACAGTTGAAAAAACTACAGAGGCTTTTACATCCTCAAACTAGGAGCAAGAAGTAATGGTCTCAAATTGCAGTGTGGGAGGTCTAGGTTGGATATTAGGAAACACTATTTAACTAGGAGGGTGGTGAAACATTGGAATGCGTTACCTAGGGAGGTGGTGGTATGTCCATCCTAAGAGGTTTTTAAGGCCTGGCTTGACAAAGCCCTAGCTGGGATGATTTAGTTGGGGTTGGTCCTGCTTTGGGCAGGGGGTTGGACTAGATGACCTCCTGAGGTCTCTTCCAACCCTAATCTTCTATTATTCTATTTGGTGGTCGGTGAGCATCGCAGGAAATAAACCCTAAATGGAACAGAATCTGTCACAAAAGTGGAGTGGAAAACTACCTTCTGTGTGATGTGAAAAGGAAAATAATTGGACACAGTGAAGAATTGTGACCATCGTGTAAATGTTGTATGTGATCAGTATCCAGGCGTGCAAACGTTTCAGATAGGCTCAAAACAAGAGGAGCTGTGATTTCGTCTCTTAAGCTATAGCAGACAGGTCGCTGCTTTCAGTAATGGCCTTGAAACTCTCGATCTGGAGCTGCGGGTTTGTGGCACAATAAAATGTGATTTATTGAAGCTTCAGAAGGTTCTTTAGAACAGGTGGAGTTTCAGCTCGCCATATGCTGGCGAATGAAGTAAATCGCCTGCAGAATAGGCTTTTATTGAAAAGCCCCAGATTTTCTGAGCATAGCCCGTATACATGTGCAGGCCCTTCACCTCCTAATTGGAGAAGGTGGGAAGGCTTTTTTAGAGCTATTTTCTTTAAATGGAGGTGCTTGATCAAAACCATCATCTCATTAAAACCTCAGGCCCCTCCTTCTGCCTGCTGGTGACAATGAAGTTCAAACTTCCAGTGTGATTTTCACAGATGCCGCTCCTGGTATATCCATGCCCATGGTTTTTATAGAATGCCAGCCCCCTTGGAGACAAGCAGTCCAGTACAGCTTTTCTATATCCATTTTTATTCCAGGGTGTTTTTTTCATTTAGTCTTTTGAAGCTGGAAATAAATGTCTTAACCATTCAAGTGGATTGGTGCGGGCATGTGTGTGTTAGATTTTGTAATCCTTGTTTTTCATTTATATCTGAATCCTTCTAGTGAGATTTTTTCCAGAGGAAAAATATTTCCTCGGTGTCAGAGTAACAGGTTGAGTTACTCACTATGGTCCCAACCTTGCATTTGGGCCTCTGTAGAGCCCGGGGAATGCAATGGGACTGCACATAGGCATAAGTAGCCTGCCTACATGTATCTAATTGTGGGATCAGAGCCCTTGATCCCGCAGGAAAGACAGCAAGAAAAAAAAGCAACCATCTATCAGCACAGACATTGTTTGTGGTTGAGGGCAAGAATGATTGGCACTGAATAGAAGAAATGTCCTGATCCTGTTCTTCTTGAGATTCATGTCAAAGCTCCTATTGACTTCAATGTTAGCAGAATCCTCCCCAACTGCCCATTCTTAAGGATCTTACAACCTAAGCTGACCAATACAATTAATAATATATACAGACAGCCCCCCAGGGGATCAGAGGCTGGAAGTGTTGTAAGGGTAGTGCTGATCAGGGCCTTGTGGTTCACTGGCTACATGGAAGGAGTGGTTTTTTAAATTGGGATTAAGAAGGAGAACATGGACAGAGCAGGTCAAGGAATTGTGTTCCAAGCACAGCTGTAGCCCATCTTCAGCAGATTGATGTCAGGTTGATTGCAAGCTCTTTGGGACACAGACTGTCTGTGTGTGTGTGTTGTGTGTGGTGTGTGTGTGTGTCCTGGGACTAGAACAAATGGATCCTCATCCCTATTGTGAGATCTGGGATTGACAAACGCAAGAGTGCCTCTGTGTGAGAGAAGCTTGTCCAAAGAGTTTATATAGGGGTCAAAAACAGTACAGAGCAAGGTCTGAATTGTCCCCATTACCTTAAATACACATTCATGCTGCTATTAACAATGACTGGAAGTCATCCATTAGCACCCTCCCTTAAGTATCTGGATGGTCTCATTCTGGTCCAGTTGAAATCAGATAGTACAGAAATGAAAGGGAAAAAATTATAAGCCAAATGAAATTTCAAACCTTTGTTTGGATTCAGTTCATGTTTGGAGTATGGGGGCTTCTTATTTCAAAGGAACTAGTTTGTCCATCCTTAATTGATGCAACTGTTTCCTGATAGGCACAAGTTTGTTAGTTTCTTTGCCTTTGTGGTTGTGATTATCTGGTATCAGCTCTTTCTAGAATTAATTATGAGCCAGACTGTAACCCCCCTACGCTCACTGGTGTATTGCTTTTGTTTGGTTGAAGTCTATCCTAATTAGTTACATGGCCTCAATCACTGTATCTTTAATGCACATGAGGTTAGGAAGTGCTATTATACCCATTTTGCAGATGGAGGAAACTGAGACACAAAGATTAAGGGTATGTCTATACTGCATTTTATGGCCTGTAGCGGCAAGTGTCTGAGGCTGGGTCTACAGACTCAGGCTCATACTATGGCAGTAAAACATCTATGTAGACATACAGGCTTGGGTGGGAGCTTGGATTCACTAACGTAGGTTTTTAAATAGTGTAGACGTGCCCCAAATGAATTTGTTCAAGGACAGCCAGGAAGTCTGTGGGAGGGTGCAGAATTGAGCTCATGTCTTCTAAATCCTGGCTAGCATCTTAAACTCTGGACTAATGAGACTTTTGGTGTAGGAAGGTGCTCTGCCTTTGGAGTAGGAAGTCCACAGTCTGGCAGCGTATGGCCCACCTAATGTTTTCTGAGCTTGTTCAGTTAAAAGCCTCTTTAAAAAACTGGAAACTGCTTCCCAAGTACTGTTCTGGTGAAACTGCTTCCCAAGTGCATGCATATACGGCTCATAAATCGCATGAATAAAAATGCTCTTTCCCAAAGACCAAATCATAATTTTCCCATCTCTTCCCAGAACAAATACTGTCTGCTGTATTTATGAGGTGGGACCGTCTATGGGCAGTCAGCTCTAAGTATGTTTATTTTTAAGTCAGTTCTTCGGTAATCTTAAGCACCTCTGGGAGACTTAACTGAGATAGAGATTTAGGCTGGAGGTCACCGGGGTTGAGATGGAGCAAAAAAAGAGAAATGACACTGTTTTTGTGACATCAGCCAAGCAGTGTAAAAAAATAAATCTAGGCTTTAAAATGGCTTTAACCTGACCCTGAAGGAAATGGCCCATAGAATCCACTCCAAAGAGTGTGCTAAGAATTGGAGAAAGACTCCAGCACAATTGTCAGGTTTGAACTATGGGACTGAGTGTGTCAAGTTTATGGCTCTTGAAAAATATACGTGTAGGGGAGTCCTACCATTGGTTGGCTTGTGTATGTGCATGTCAGCCTGGCTTTATTAACCCACTTTCCATCCTACAATAGACCCTCTTGGGTAGCTCTATGGGTGCTGCTCTCAACCCAGAGAAAGCTGAGGAACGTGTCTCAGATCTAAACCTCATCTTTTCAACAGCTCCTATCCCTTCGTTTTTTGTCTGAAAGTTCATGCTTCACTCAAAAGTAACTTTGTCCATGACATGTGTGGAAGATCAGTGCGGTTGAATGAATAGGCAAAAATAACGTCTAAAATACTTCTTTCGCTTTGAAAAAAATAAAATAGTACCTTTTTAAAAAATCCAATAATTCAGAAAGAACTGATGTTTAAAGCCCAAAGTCAAATTTTCATACGTTGGTCACCTAAATAACTTCCCTGATTTTTTTTCCAAAGGTTCTGAATTCCTTTAAAACAAAATGGGAACCTATGGGTCTTGAGCACCATTGAAAAGCCAGGGCCCTGAGGCCCTGATTCAGCAAAACCACATGTGCTTAAAATTGAGCATGTATTTAAGTGTTTTACTTAATTAAGACCTCAGTTGTTGAGGGGCTGCTTGGTCTGCTGCTTAAATCACAGGAGAAGACACTCTGAAGTTCCAGGTTCATGGTGGTTCCTGATTCCCTCTGTGACTTTAAGTGAGTGACTTAACTTTTCAGTCCCAGTTTTCCCATCTGCAAAATGGAAAAATAGTACAAGACCTTATGAGCCATGGGGCAGTTAGTTCATTGTCTGGAAAGCACTTTGAGATCCTTGGTACCATGGCAGTGTCAAGTATTTTATTGCATTATGTTTATCTGCATCCTACTAGCTGGACTTCAATGTCAGCAGAGAATTCTACTGTTAAAGAGATGAGCACTGCTTCTGGTTTCGAGTTATGATTAAATGAATTTCTGTGTAGTTTCAAGGATCATAACTAAATAACAAAGAACAAAAGCAAAATGTAGAATGCACTGAAGGGTCATTAAAAAAAATAAAGTTCCATTATATTTTATGATAAAAACAATACAGTGTTTAAAAAAAAATTGTAAGTGTATAAAAATAACTAGGCTTGGCAGAATTAAACCTTATTTTTTGTAATTTTTGACAGATATCAATGTTTATTTTTAAGCTTTTTTTCATTTACAATTTTGGAAAAATTATGGGTTTTAAGCATTTTTATTTTTATCAATGTAAATTTACACCGTTGTGGGAAATTACAGGTGGATCAGACAATGGGAGGGGAGATCAGACACTAATTTCAAGATTGCCGACTCAAAATTAAAGATTTATCATTAAAAAACCAAATTGTCAACATCCCACGTCAAAATATACAAAGCAAGTGTCCTGTAATCAAACTCTAATAAGTTCTCAAGCAGGATTTTTCCTGCTTTCGGCCTATTTGTAAATTTCCATTATTATTGATGGAAATATTTTTTGGTTGGTTTCTGTGTGTATGATGAAATCAACATTTACCGACATCACAGATAAAAATCTAATCCTTCTAAGCTAGAGGTCCCCAAAGTGAGGGACGTGCACCCCTAGGGGGTAGGGTTGCCAGGCGTTCGGTTTTTGACCAGAAAGCCCAGTTGAAAAGGGACGCTGGCTGCTCTGGTCAGCAGCGCCGACCAGGCCGTTAAGGTCAGTAGCACAGTGGGGCTAAGGCAGGTGCCCTGGCTCCGTAGAGCTCCTGGAAGTGGCCAGCATGTCCCTGCGGCCCCCCAGGCAGAAGGGCAATCAGGGAAGCTCCGCATGCCACCCCCACCCCCAGCGCTGGCTCTGCAGCTCCCACTGGCCAGGAACAGCGCCTGTGGCCATGGGCCGTGCGCACAGCACAGAGCCGCCTAGCTGCACCTCAGCCTAGGGGCTGGGCACACCGACCGCTTCCGGGAGCAGAGTGGAGCCAGGGCAGGCAGGGAGCCTGCCTTAGCCCCACTGCACCACTGACCGGGAGCCGCCTGAAGTAAGGGCCGGCTGGCTGGAGCCCGTACCTGTTCCCACACCCCAACCCCTTATCCCAGCCCTGAGCCCCCTCCTGCACCCAAACTCCCTCCCAGAGCCTGCATCCCCAATTCCTCCCACACCCTAACCCCTCGCCCCAGCCCAGAGTCCCCTCCCGCACCCGGAACCCCTCATTTCTGGCCCCACTCTGGAGCCCACACCCCCAGCTGGAGCCCTCACCCCCTCCCACACTCCAACCCCCTACCCCAGCCCAGTGAAAGCGAGTGAGGGTCGGGGAGAGCGAGCGACTGAGGGAGGAGGGCTGGAGTGAGTGGGGACAGGGCCTCAGAGAATGGGCAAGGCTGAGGTAGGGGCAGGGCAAGGGTGTTTGGTTTTGTGCTATTAGAAAGTTGACAACCCTACTAGCGGGGTGTGGAGGAACATCTGGGGTGCTGGGGGGACCACCCACGCATCCTCCCTTCCCCCAGCTCTGCTCCAGTCCTCCAGTCCCCCAGATATGTCCCCAGCTTCCAGCCCCGTGCCTGGCCTGTCCCCATCCTGACTCTGAGCATGTCTCCTCTCACAACCCCGCACCAGCCACTGGCCATGGCTCTGCTCCCAGCCATGGGCCCAGGTCCCGGCCTTCACCGCAGTACGGCTGCATCTCCACCCCACCCTCGGCCCCCTTAGCCCGTCCCCGTCCCCCTCCAGAGTTGCAGCCCCTGCTCCAGGTGGGGTGGACAGGGGCAAGGGGGAACGCAACACTCAAAAGTTTGGGGACCACTGTTCTAAGCCTCCTTAGATGTTAACGACATCCTAACACAAAATAGCCAACACATCAGAAAAATTTAAGAATTTTGGAGCTTTTTACTTGCTTATATTTGTTTTTATTTTGCAACTGTATATGTATCTAGTGAAGCTGCTGGGGCTGTATCCTGTTGTCGGTCCTCTTGCAGAACCAGGGCCTAATATCCCATTATAGCTTCCCACACAGCTTTCGACTGCTCTGCCGGCTTTTCTACAAAAAGTCCAATCCTTCCCCCACCCGCAGTCTAAATGTCACCATCTTTCATGCCCCATAAAATCCAAGCTGAGCATATTCGTAATTTGAAAAAGCTGTGAAAAGCATGGTTTAAAGGATTTTTAACCTTTGAAAGGCTCTGCGCTTTCCCCCAAGGGCTATAGCCAAAGGAGGAAATGGCTCATCCTAGGATTTCCTGTGGATTCTAAACATTTGACTAATAAAAATGAAAGCTTTAGAAAAATGTTAATGGGGAAGTGAGAGCAGAGGGTTTCCCCACATGCTTTCGCTGAAAACCTTCCTGCAGGCTGATGATTTTTAACAACGCTGCTCAGGTGTGGACTAGAGTGTTTCCCACATGGGGATGGGTACCCTAGTCCTCTAACTTTATTTTCATATGTTATTATATTTAGGCTTGGCAGGATTAGATTTTTTATTGGTAAAGGTGTGTAAACTTCTATTTCACTGAACACGCAAACAGAATGTTTCTACTGATGATGATAGAAATTTACAGATTGGCATGAGTAAGACAAATGTTCCTTGAAAACTCCTTAGAGTTTGATTTAAGGATATCTGCTTTGTATATTTTGACATGTGATGACAATTTGGTTTTTAACAGTCATATAAAGCATTAGCATATGGAATCTCAGCATCTACTATCATGAAATATTTGCCTGACCTCCCTTCCCGTTGTCTGAACCACCGGTAACCTATCACAATTGTGGAAATTTAAATGGATAAAAATTAAAAAAAAATGCTCAAACCCCCTAATTTTGCCAACTATTTACATTGAAAAAGCTTAAAAATAAGCATTGATATCTGTCAATTTTATATTTAAAAACCCACATTCTGCTAAGGCTACATATAAGTTGTTGTATTTTTTTATTATTTAAAAGGATCACATTTTATACCCAACTTATATTGTGTAGAGAGACAAAAGAATGTTTCCATTAATTAAAGCACCCACCCACTGGCAACAGGTTTTTAAACAAATAAAAAACTCAGTTGTGTCAATGTTTACACACATTTGGTTTTAAGCAGGTGAGCACACCTGTTGTGTTCCCTGGGATGGACTTCCATGTCTTAAACATGTGAATAAAGCTGGGTCAATAAACGCAACCCTGCAACCCTTAGGCCTACTCATGCATGAGTAATTCCTTTCAAATCAATGGGTTTATTTGGGGGAGTGGGTCAGGATTTGTAGGGTCAGGTCCAAACACCCTTCTGCAGTTTCTCGGCGAGTTCAGGAGAACCAGAAAATGAAGCTGACCTGAAATTGACGGTGTGCTTGGCGGGCTAGGGGCTGAGCCTAGGGTCTGTTAGGCAAGGCTGAGTGCTTCCGAACAAGGCTGCAGCCTGCCATCCTTTGATCCCTCATCCCTTTAAGATTCCTTGAGCAGGGGGCAGGGCTAACTCTGGGAGAACAGGGGTTTAAAAACCAGCCCCTAAGCGACTAGAAGAGCTAGCAACCAGAGGAGTTTGGCAAGGCAGTATAGAAAGGGAATGTGAGAGCCAGATACACCTAATAAACATACTCTAAACTTAGCCCAGTAATCCTACCCCCACCCCAGAAAGAACACACACAAAAATCCTGCAAGAGTAAAAGTAATGCAGGCAGAAGTCTGGCAGTGGAGGTTATTCAGTTTATTGCACTGCATGCAGCGTGTATGATTGCCTGCCTTGTGGACAAGTGGCATATGTGTGCATTTAGCGCCGGCAACTCATGATCCTCAGAGACAGAGTATGGGTTCTTGAGACCAGAGTGGCTGAACTGGAGGAGCAAAAACAGAGAGGTGCATAGTCTGGGGGTGGGACTGCTCTGCTCTGTCCTGGAAAGTCTCATCTAACAGCCTGTGCGCTGTTGATGTGGATGAAAGTCTCGGGGAAGGAGAATATCAAGTTGGAGTGGAGGGAAATGATCCCATAGTTTGGACCCTCCTTCTAAATAATGTCATGGTGTCTTCTTGCACTCAGGATACGACTCCTGGGGAAGGGAACCCTGTTATTAGGTAGAGACAGAGGGATTCAATTATTAGAAATAGTGGATGTGTGATGATCAGGAGAACTTCATGGTGAATCGTCTGCCAGCTGCAAAGGTTTCAGACTTCTCAAGACATGTAGATAGATTTTTGGGCAGTGCTGGAGAGGAGTTGGTACTCATGGTTGCTAAAGGAACTGGCGGCTGTGATTGCAGAGCCATTGGCCATTATCTTTGAAAACTCGTGGCGAACAGGGGAAGTCCCGGATGACTGGAAAAAGGCTAATGTAGTGCCAATCTTTAAAAAAGGGAAGAAGGAGGATCCTGGGAACTACAGGCCAGTGAGCCTCACTTCAGTCTCTGGAAAAATCATGGAGCAGGTCCTCAAAGAATTAATCCTGAAGCACTTACATGAGAGGAAAGTGATCAGGAACAGTCAGCATGGATTCACCAAGGGAAGGTCATGCCTGACCAATCTAATCGCCGTCTATGATGAGATTACTGGTTCTGTGGATGAAGGGAAAGCAGTGGATGTATTGTATCTTGACTTTAGCAAAGCTTTTGACACGGTCTCCCACAGTATTCTTGTCAGCAAGTTAAAGAAGTATGGGCTGGATGAATGGACTATAAGGTGGATAGAAAGTTGGCTAGATTGTCGGGCTCAACGGGTAGTGATCAATGGCTCCATGTCTAGTTGGCAGCCGGTGTCAAGTGGAGTGCCCCAGGGGTTGGTCCTGGGGCCGATTTTGTTCAATATCTTCATAAATGATCTGGAGGATGGTGTGGATTGCACTCTCCACAAATTTGCGGATGATACTGAACTGGGAGGAGTGGTAGATACGCTGGAGGGCAGGGATAGGATACAGAGGGCCCTAGACAAATTGGAGGATTGGGCCAAAAGAAATCTGATGAGGTTCAATAAGGATAAGTGCAGGGTCCTGCACATAGGACGGAAGAACCCAATGCACAGCTACAGACTAGGGACCGAATGGCTAGGCAGCAGTTCTGCAGAAAAGGACCTAGGGGTGATAGTGGACGAGAAGCTGGATATGAGTCAGCAGTGTGCCCTTGTTGCCAAGAAGGCCAATGGCATTTTGGGATGTATAAGTAGGGGCATAGCGAGCAGATCGGGGGATGTGATCGTCCCCCTCTATTCAACATTGGTGAGGCCTCATCTGGAGTACTGTGTCCAGTTTTGGGCCCCACACTACAAGAAGGATGTGGATAAATTGGAGAGAGTCCAGCGAAGGGCAACAAAAATGATTAGGGGTCTGGAACACATGACTTATGAGGAGAGGCTGAGGGAACTGGGATTGTTTAGTCTGCGGAAGAGAAGAATGAGGGGGGATTTGATAGCTGCTTTCAACTGCCTAAGAGGTAGTTCCAGAGAGGATGGTTCTAGACTATTCTCAGTGGTAGAAGAGGACAGGACAAGGAGTAATGGTCTCAAGTTGCAGTGGGGGAGGTTTAGATTGGATATTAGGAAAAACTTTTTCACTAGGAGGGTGGTGAAACACTGGAATGCGTTGCCTAGGGAGGTGGTGGAATCTCCTTCCTTAGAAGTTTTTAAGGTCAGGCTTGACAAAGCCCTGGCTGGGATGATTTAATTGGGGATAGGTCCTGCTTTTGAGCAGGGGGTTGGACTAGATGACCTCCTGAGGTCCCTTCCAACCCTGATATTCTATGGCATGTATAGGTGCCAGTGACATAGAGTACGGTAGGAGAGAGGTCCTGGAGGCCAAATTTAGGCTGCTAGGCAAGAGATTGAAGTCCAGGATTTACATGGTTGCACTCTCTAAAGTGCTTCCAGGCCCACACGCAGGTCCAGTTAGACAGGCAGCACTGCAGGGTCTGAGTGCATGGCTGAGATGATGGTGTTCGGAGGAGGGATTCAGGTTTATTAGGAACTGGGGAACCTTTTGAAAAAGGATGAACCTATATAGCCTAGGTGGCATGTGAAGCTTCTTCTGGGGTATGCTAGCTCCCCATCCCGCCTCTTCCACCCACGGCCCTGCCCACGCTCAGCCCCCCACTGCTGCTCACTGCGTGCGTCCCTCCTCTCCTTCAGCCCCCTCGCTGTGTGCGTCCCGCCTCTCTTCTTGTTCTGGTGACAGCAAGGGTCTCACTTTCCAACTGGGCAGTCGGGGTCTGGGCACTGAGGCTGGATTTCTGAGGTCCTGGGCGTTGGGGCGGGGGGCTTGTTGCCCAGCTCTGCAAGCCAGGGCCATTGGCTGGTGCCTCTCTCTGGGAGCAGGAGCCTGGCTTATACCTAACGTTTGGACCCAGTGGTGGAGAAAGTGGAGCTGCTGAGCCCTGCTGTGAGTCTGGGTTGAGGTTAAAGCTGGCAGGATTCACTCCAGATCCACCAGAGCTGTGAGTTCCCGAATGCCCTCTGATGCGCTACCAGGGCATCTCCCTGGCTGGCCAGCACAGGGAACCTGCTGCCCCAGAGCCCCATCACTCAGAAATGCAGTTCCTGAACAGATTTGGGCAAGACCTGTCACCGCCATGTTCTCCAGCCCCATAGCTGGCACCACGAGCTGCCATTGCGGGATGCATGTGGTGAGTGGTGGTGGGCCAGGGGAGCCAACCGGGGAGGGGGGAAGGGGAGGGCCACATGCCCTATTATACCCATCACCCGTTCTATACAGGAAAGATGGGCTCCACCTAAATCAAAATGGAACCAGAAAGGTCATAGAGGAGTTCTTAAACTAAGTACTGGAGGAAAGCTGAACAGGTGAGGAGGAGCACATGGCTTGGACAGAGACATCCGTTAGGGGATGATTTATTAAAGGGGATATTCTATCTCCTAGTAAAATAGAGAGGATAGAAGTTGATAAAGTACAGGTAGGAACTGAAGAGAAACTGTCAAACAAAAAAAAAAGTCCCATTCAATTGCATCACTTGAAGGCAGATAGCTAAAACCTTGACAAATTTTGTAAGTCCTTGTATACAAATGTTTGAAGTCTAAATACTAAGATGTGTGAACTTGAGTGCCAGATATTGAAGGAGGATATTGATATAATAGACAACACAGAAACTTGAGGAAATGATGATAATCAAAGGGACATGGTAATACCAGGGTATAAAATATATAAGAATGACAGAGTAGGTCATGCTGGTGAGGAAGTGACACTCTGTGAAAAAGAGTCAAATATAGGAAAAATCTTAAATGACTCAAACTGTACTATAGAATATCTAAGATAGAAATTTCATACTTGAATAGTAAGAGTATTAGCATAGGAATATGCTACCAACCACGAGACCAGGATGGTGATCGTGACTGTGAAATGCTTAGGGATTGGAGAAGCTACAAAACCAGAAAATTCAGTAATAATGGGGGATTTCAACTATCCCCATAATGACTGGGTACATGTCACCTCAGGACGGGATGCAGAGATGAAAATTTCTAGCCACCATTAATGACTGCTTCTTGGAGCAGCTAGGCCTGGAACCTACAAGGGGAGAAGCAATGCTTCATTTAGTTCTAAGTGGTTCACCGGATCTGGTCCAAGCAGGGAATATAGCTGTACCTATCCGTAATAGCGACCATAATGGAACTAAATTTAACATCCTTTTGCAGGGGGGGGAGTAAGGAGGGGGAGTAGGGAGAGTATACTAAAGAAGCCCACCGCAGTAACATTTAACTTCAAAAAAGAGAACTACCCCCAAAATGAGGTGGCAAGTTCAATGGAAATTAAAAGGAACAGTTATAAGAGGGAAATGCCTGCAAGTTGCATGGAAATAGTTTTTAAAAACACCAGAAAGGTTTAAACTACATGTATACCTCCAAATAAAATAATGATAAAAAAAAAAACAGAGACCCAAAAAAATCCCACCATGGCTAAACAAAAGAGTAAAAGAGGCACTTAGAGACAAAAATACATCTTTTAAGAATTGGAAGTCCAGTCCTTCTGAGGAAAATAGAAAGGAGCATAAACTCTGTCAAGCCAAATGTAAAAGTATAGTTAGGTAGGCCAAAAATAATTTGAAGGGCAACTAGCAAAAGATACAAACAAACAAAAATTGCTGTAAAAGTGCATGAGAAGAAGGAAGCCGACCAAACAATCAGTGCGGCCACTGGGCCATCAAGGTGCTAAAGAAGCACTCAAGGAAGACAAGGCCAGTGCAGAGAAGCTAAATGAATTATTTGCATCAGTTTTCACTGAAGAGAATGTGAGGGAGATTCCCACACCGAACCTGTTCTATTTCGGTGGCAAACCTGGAGAAATGACCCACAATGAGGTGCTTTTGGAGCAAATTGATAAATTAAAGAGTAATAAATCACCAGGACTAGATGATATTCACTCAACAGTTCTGAAGGCACTCAGGCTTGAAATGGCAGAACTAACTGTGGAATGTAACCTACCACTTAAATCAGACTCTAGCTACCCTCCAGTCATCTGGTACAATGTAATGCCGGTTTTTGAAAATAAGACTCCAGAGGTGATCCTGGCAATTACAGGCTGGTAAGCCTAACTTCAGTTCCAGGTGAATTGGTTGAAACTGTAGTAAGGAACAGAATTATCAGACACACACATGAACACAATTTGTTGGGGAAGAGTCAACACGGCTTTTGTAAAGGGAAATCATGCCTCCTCAATCTACTAGAATTCTTTGGGAGGGTCAAGAAACATGTGGAGCAGGGTGATCCAGTCAGTGGATATAGTGTACTTGGACTTTCAGAAAGCCTTTAACAAGGTCCTTCACCAAAGGCTCTTTAGCAAAGTAAAGGGTATTGGGATAAGAGGGGAAGGTCCTCTCATGGATTGGTAACTGGTTAAAAGACAGGAAACAAAGGGTAGGAATAAATGGTCAGTTTTCACAGTGGAGAGAGGTAAATAGTGGTGTCCCCCAGGGATCTGTACTGGGGCCAGTGCTGTTCAACATATTCATAAATGATCTAGAAAAAGGGATAAACAGTGAGGTGGCAAAGTTTGCAGACTCTATAAAATTTCTCAAGATAGGAAAGTTCCAAGCTGGCTGCAAAAAATTAAAGGGATTTCCTCTCTATTGGCTATAGAACAATTTGACTGTGAACTAGGTGGCCCATTTTTGGGGCTCAGAACTATGCCTTCATCAGCCACCTTGTTGAATTATGTAGCATAAATTATCAAAGCATAATCTGAAAATGTGATGCTGCTCTATGACTTGATAAAAACGATGTCCTGGTAATCAAAGAAAAACAGGGAGAAGATCCCAGTGAACCAACCTAAGTGGTGGTGTGTACCATTAAGAATACTCTTGATGCTAAAAATGAGAGAAGATGAAACTGCAGGAAAACACAGGGCTGAAGGGTCTGTGACTTTTAATAAAATAACCACCAGGGTTATAAAGCCAAATTATTCCTAGGAATGGGAATTCCTCCTATAAGATCACTCTAGATTAGGGTCTTGATCCATGACGGGGATGCCTAAGAACTATGATAATGCAAATAAATAATAAAGGTTCTATTAGTCTCACCTACTCAAATGTTGTCATTCTTCCAACCATTCATAGACCTTCTCAAGAACAGGCTTCCCTGTAAGGATCTTTGAAAACTGAGCTTATGCTCAGTGGTTCTGTAATCAGCATAAATCACCACCAAGACTATCACTAACGAGCATAGGTACATGATCACTCATTTAAACTTGACTGCCTTTTATGAGAGATAGAAAAGTATACAATTACTTTTTTTTTTAAGGAAGTGTTTTATTTCATGGCAGCTTGGATACTTGTGCATTTAAAGATCAAAAGCAATGAATGCTCCTGGTTGCTTAGATTTCTCTGCTAATGCATTCCTATTGGATTTCCAGATCTGGGATGAGAAAACTCAGTTAGCCCTCTGGGACAGTGTAACAATTTGACATGACCATTTATTTTGCCAGAGGGAAAAGCTGAAAGGTGGCGGGGGACGGGGAGAGAGAGCACGATTGTATATTCTGCCAGGTTTCAGAGTAGCAGCCATGTTAGTCTGTATTCGCAAAAAGAAAAGGAGGACTTGTGGCACCTTAGAGACTAACCAATTTTTTTGAGCATAAGCTTTCGTGATGCATCCGATGAAGTGAGCTGTAGCTCACGAAAGCTTATGCTCAAATAAATTGGTTAGTCTCTAAGGTGCCACAAGTCCTCCTTTTCTTTTTGTGTATATTCTGCCTGTTTCACAAGTGCCAGTTCCCGAGGGATGCTGAAGGTCCTTGCAGGTTACTTATTAAATGACAGGCAGAGGTGCCCCTGAATACACCAGTGTTTTACTGCTAAAGATGTTGAGAAGCTTCTGAACTGCATCTACCAAGAAGTTTCCCATTTCACTTGGGCTTTGGATTTTAAACAGCTGGTGGGGAAGCTGTAGCTCTTCCCAGCTCAGGCTGGTTCGTTGGCAGAGATGATGGAACTGCCCTTATTTTCAGGCTGTCACTTTTGCAATAAAGTGAACTGCAGATGCAGTCTAAAACTCTCTGGCTCACCTTGATTTTTCACGTGCCCCACAGCCCCACTGAAATCGTGTCTGTAGGCAGGCCTATATTTTATTACCTTGATGAGGAGGGTGGTATATCCCAAACCCTTCCCAGTTTCCTTTTCTAGTCTAAGCTCTGCATCCATGTGACTCTCCTTCGGTTTGGGGAGGGATAAACGTAGCTCCTTCCTGAGGCACTCCCTTGGTTGGCCAGAGGGGGTCGACAAAGAGAAGCAAGAAGCACAAGCCTCATCTGGGGCTTATAAGGGTTCCTCTGCCGTGCTCCTGCATTCTGCTGATCATTCATGCTCTTGTGACCTCAGTCAACCAATATATACCTATTGTGTGTGTTTGTGCAGGTGCTGTTTGCTTTGAACCAAACCTTGCTACAACATGAAAGTCTACGAGCAGGCAGCTTGCAGGCCCCATACACTACTGAAGATCTCATCAAGCATTATAACTGTGGAGACCTGAATGCTGTCATATTCAATCATGATACTTCCCAGGTAAGGCCATTTCACAGCTGCCCCTGAAGGCTAGGGATGGGCAAACTGGCTAAGAGGTATCAGTAACGACGATGATGTCGATGCCCGTGTCATAGAATGCCCGGCCTTAAGATTTTAAGTAGAGGTGCTACCCTACGAGAACCCTTGGTCCAAACACTCCCTATACTGTGGCGTGTTTGAAATCAAATCCCAGATTAGTATCTAATTTCTGAAATCGTCCCTGTCTCTATAACGGGACAGGTTGAACATTCCCGGGACTTAAAAATCTGTATCTAGTTTTCAACCTCGCATCCTCTGCAAAATCGAAGGGTTAAAGTACGCCAGCTGTGTTCAGGAAAGGGCTTTGCACCCTATCAGGGTAGTTATGGGCCCATCCTCACCACCCCCCTGTAAGGTAGAGACGGATTCCATTGTACAGAGAGGAAAACAGAGGCACCCAGCAGTACTTGCCCGAGGCCACATAGGGAGCCTGTAGCAGAGCAAGGAACATAATCCTGATTTTGTGAGTCCCACTCCAGACCCTTGACCATAACCTTCATCTTTCCTCACCCCACCCTTCTCATTTTTCCTGTTCCTTTTGCTCCTTTTTTGTTCTCCACATGTCTCTCATTTGTCTGGGGAGAGAATGGGTTTTACCTTTGAGTTGCTTTATGCATGCTTGGCGGAGGCGGGGATGACAACTGAAAAGCTTTGCTAGGAATGTGTCCAAACAAAAGATGGAGTGAACCTTATGTAAATAGGCTACAAGGCTAAATAACTTCTCAAACATGCCATAATCCAAACATATTATATGTGTCTGTTGCAGCCCTCCAGTCTGTGCTGATCTTAGTTATCTGGTGCTAATAAAGACTTTCAGTGTAGCTGGATCCTCCTTTGCAGACCAGCTGATGGCTGGTGGCAAACTCTGAGAGAGTGTGCTGGTTTTATATGTGTATGTTAATTTCTTTCTCTCTGTTAACTGTGTGGAGACAGGATATTTCTTAGGACATCATCTACTGCTGCTCTGATGCAGGGCGACTTAGAAAATCGGGCACTGGACTGGGACTGAAGAGGACCTTTTAGTCCTGGCTCTGCCACTGGCTGGGTGAACTTGGGCAAGTCACTGCCCCTCTTTGTGCCTCAGTTTCCCCATCTGCACAATGGGGATAATGAGACGGCCTTCCTTGGTGAAGTGTTTTGAGATCTATGGATGAAAAGCACTGTATAAGAGCTATGTATTATCATTGTAACTCCAACAGTGTGTGACCCCCATATCTTGGCTGGGTCTTACCTGCACCTGGGAGATAGCTGAAGGGTCTGTCTGTTTCTTACACCTTGGCAACACTTGTATAGCTTATCATGCCGTTTGAGTCCCACTGTGATGCAATTCAGTCATCTCCATGGCAACCATATATGATGTCAAAGTCAGCATGCCTTCAAGGGAGGACCATACATTGGTAAAATGAACTAAGAAACACAGATCCTTTTGTCAGTCTAAGTAGAGGCATCAGGGAACCTGTCATCATTTCAGGGCCTGATTCTGACACCTTTACTCATCGTGAGTAGCGCCATACTGTGTGAGGAGTCACTGTTTCTCAGTGGAACTCTGGGCACTGGAAGGTGCTACTCAGCATGCAGAAATGTGGCAGAACTGGGGCATTAATGCAGCAGTTCTAAGACTGTGTTCTGTGGACTACCAGGAGCCCCTAGTGGGGAGCCATGCAGTGGGAGGTTGGAAAAGAAGTGGTCCAGATGGGAACATTTCTCTAATGATGATGTGGTATGCGGAATGAAGGAGCTGGAGAACCAAAGAGGATGTGTACCATTGAGAAGACAACCAGAGGCGCCGTCTTTCTAAGTTGCTGGGAGGTGCTCAACCCCCACTCGGCACCAGACCCCGCCCCCACTCCACCCCTTCCTCCAGCCCCAGAGCACCCACAGAGTTGGCGTCTATGAAGACAGCCATAACTAGTTATTGTTGTTTGTTTGTATTATCATAGCGCCTAGGGGTCTCAGTCCAGGACCAGGATACCTCTGTGCGAGGCTCTGTACAAACACAGAACAAAGATGGTCCCTGCCCCAAAGAGCTGGCAATCTAAACAGAAGACAAGAGACGATGGAGGATACAGACAGCTATATGGGGGAGTTAAAAGAAACAATGAGGCAATTTAAGTGAGCATGGTAGGATGAGGTACCAGCACACTGGCTGCCTAGTTATCTAGTGTTTCTGGAGGCATCATGGCAAAGGGATTTGAAGGAGTACAATGAAGTGACTTTCCGCATGTTAATGGGGAGCTCCTCCAAAGCATGAGGGGCAACAGAGAAGAAAGCATGAAGGTCGTGTTTAGCCTTCCATCACCCACTTGATACATTTTCAATCAGAGGTGGGAGTCGACCCTTTGATACTGAATGAGAGATGATAGGCCATGAAGGGCCTTGAAAGAGAAGACAAGTAGCTTATGTTTAGAACTGTCTGGTTAGAAGGGACCACAAGGGTCCCTTTGTGTGTTGCTGTGTTAGAGAAAAGGGTACCAGTGGAGAGTTGCAAAGAGAGGCTCTCAAAGGTATTTGAGGTAAATACATAACCATTTTACAGATGGGGACCTTAGAGGCTCAGAGATAAGTTGGTCAAGGTCAAAAAGCAAGTGGCAGAATCAGGCATTGAACCTAGGTGTCCGGCTGTCCCGTCTTATCTTTTAACCATTGTAAAATAATACAGTCTCTCCAGCAATATATCCATGTTCCCTAGAACAATTTGCAGCTGTTCCCACTGATTGCAGTGACACATAGGAACTCTGTGTCAATAAATCACAGATGCCTGTAAAAGACCTGCATTTTAGACTAGCGAGGAAGAGAATGTTTGTTTTTTTAAAAGCTCTTCTCCTTGCAAATTCTAGGAGCAAATACTGCATTAAAAACATGCCATTCAGGGGAAATAAAAAAAGTTCCAGGCAACATCTCTAGCCAGAGTCCCACAGAGCAGACAGTTAGAACAGATTAGACCACTTACAAGCCAGGGAAAATTAAAATACCATAGAATACTACGGGCCACGTAGCAAAATGTTGTCAGTGGCAAAAGTCTTGTTGGCTTAACTGGGGACAGAATTGGGCCCAATACTACTTTCTTGTGTGGGTTTTTTTTTTTTAAGGCAGCTTTAGATTTCAAGTGTTTCCTAAATGACAAAAGGATGCACTTTGAACTACTCAGGGTAGCTCCAAAGCTTATGTTCTAGTTGGGTGCTTTTTTCAAGTATGCATGCATGGAGATGCCATGTGATTTGGATACCTAATTAGATTAGCCTTTGTGAAGTATGTATAAAACATATCCTTTTACTGGAGAACACAGGATTCTTGGCTTGAATTTAAGCAGTGTGGTTTCTGATGGCCTGATAAGTTTGCAACCCTCCCCAGGATGTTATGTACAGAAGATGTTAGGCCTGCAAATAGAAAAAAAAAAAAAACTATACATTCCAAAAGCACAAATATCATTACTTAAATTTCTGGGTAAATGCAATATTTGCTAATCCTGGTGGTAGAATTGTCAGCATTTTTGGAAGACAGTACTATTCTTCTGTAACATCTGACATCGGAAACATTTGCTAGAAACCATATAGTGTTCTAATATTCTGGCAATTATTGAAGCATAAGTAGATGATAGACAAACAACCTGTCTCCTTTGGAACCCTGGCTTCAAATGTGAATTACTGTGCAGGGTCTGGAATAAAATGAGGTATCTACATCACAAAAGCATCCTGCGGCTTGTCAGTGCTGATGGATACTGCTGCGCTCAGGAATGGAAAGAGCAGAGGGTACTCCAAGTTGATATTGAGGTGCACTGGCCAGGCGGTATGAGACCTGCTATGCTAGAATGTTAGATCAAGCTGCAGTTGGGGGTCAGGTTGCTTTGACAGAGGTGGGTGAGAGAACATATATCAAATACTCCTCATTGCTATGCCATATCCCAGTGAATTCAGATGAGATCCTTGCATTCCCAAGCCCTAAATAAATACACCATAATTTTTTTTAAAACTATTTTACAAAAGGGGAGAACCCCAAAGCCAGCCCTCCTTGACGCTGCTCTCTGTATGGGCGAGCACCATTTCTCCAAGTTCATCAATCCTTAGTTAAACTAGATAAAACGTAACGGGACCAAGCTTACTCAGGCTATGTCACAGAAGTGGAGAAGGAAACGTATCTCCTGCTTGTACCCCCTTCTTCTGACACTTGATCCTTCTGTGGCTCTTTCAGTTAAAAGATTTATGCTGGACTTTCTGGGCAGGGAGTCAAAATGATACTGACATGAAAATACTATAAAAACAGAGATGGGGTAGGAATGTTCTGCTTCTATGCTAGGCTTAAAAAAAAAAAAAAGAAGAAAGGTTCCCTCTCCCTTTATGGAAGAGTACTGTAGAATTTAAGGGGGGTAGTCCTACCAGGCTGGATCAACGAAAAGAAGGTACAAGAAAACTTCTAGTGTAAAATTGAGATCAGCCTCTAGAGGACATTTATTCCCAACCTTTAAGATCTGAAGCCTCTGGGGTTTTATCCTTTGTTATTTTCCTCCCAAACTGATGTAAGTGTGGATTTTCTCCCTGTTCATATAAATGGAATAACACAGGTTTTTAAAATAGCAATAAACTCTTTGGCAACCGTGGTATCTTGTGGCAGGGAATTCCACCAGTGAATTATGTATGAATTTAATTATGTGTTAATGGCCAATGTGTTGACTTATTATATATGAATTTGTGTATCAAAGGATTCCTTTTGTCTGTTTGAAATGTATTGCCTCTCAGTGTGATTGGATTTCTCTTTGCTCCTGTATTGAGAGAGGCTAAATAGGAGGGTCTACTTTTCTTTCTGTCTGCCTTTCCATCCTACCCCCGTCATTACTGGCTTCCTATTTGCCCCTGACTCCATTTCAACACCATATAGTCTCTCCTCACACATCTGCTGTCCTGCTATCTTCCTCCATTCTCAGCCTTCTCTTGTGTCGTCCCCTGTGGAGCGCAGTGCTGGTCTGGCACCTTTGTAAATCCCCACTTCTACACTGCATTTTGGAGCCAATTTCCGTTGAACTAGATCCCACTGAATAAAGTGCCTGAGCTGTTTTTATTATGATGGCAATGCAATGATCATAATTTTATGTTTATGTAGCACCTTTCCCGCAGATGTGCCTTTTACAAACTGCAAGCCTTATTGGGCCTGGTCCAAAGCCCATTGAACTCAGTGGGGCGTCTTTCCATTGACTTGAGTGGGTTTAGGATTCGGCCTGCATTGTGCAGCCATTCAGTGGGAGAAGTCTCCCCCTTGTGTAGTGACTGGGCACAATTTCAGTCTCTGCACTCTCTTGAACAATAATAATTCACATTGTATATAGCGCTTTCATCAGCAGATCTCCAAGTGCTTTACGAAAGAGGTTGGTATCATTATTCCCATTTCACAGATGGGGAGACTGAAACACGGAGACATGACGTGACTTGCCCAGTGTTGCCCCGCAGGCCAGTGACAGGAATAGATGTCCTGAGCCCCGAGCTGTATCCACTAAGTCACACAGCCCTCCCATTAGATTTCCCTCCAATCTGGCCCAGCAAATTGTGCATCTGGCACTAAGTGCTGGGGCAGCATGCAATACGCACCATGCTTCTGATCATATGAAATTTAAGAAGTATAAATGTATGTCACATCAAAGGAGCCTACCCTCGCTCCCCGCAAAGAGAAGTTGCTGTGTGTCACACGCTTACAACACGCTTGTGGTCTATAAATCACTTGGCTGTGTTACATATGCCTTGGAAAATGTTATCAGCGCATCCTGTGCTTAGACCTGTCCTTGAAGATGTCAAGGTCCTGATCATTCGAATCACATCATTAATTTGCCTCCCTTCTAGTGCTGGATAAATACAACTGAGTATCTGGCTCGCTTCCAAAGCTAGTCAATGAAAACTATCTGCGGAATGCCCCGGTTACAATAAATACAAACGGTACAGCTGAAACCATTAGGTGGAGTGTTGACTGATAAGCAGGCCCCTGATTTGTCCGAGGAATGGAGTTTTATCAAGGTAAAAGAAAATAAACCTGCACACCAAATGTGCAGCCATTGAAACGGGACCGTTTGGAAACATCTTATCACCTTCAGACATAAGCAGCTTAAATGAGCTGGCACAGCATCTTGTCTTTCCTTCGAAAGAGATTACTCTTTCCAATGAAGCTCTGTACAGAGCACTGGGGGTCGCGAGCGTTGACCCAAAGGAGCTCTGGTTCAGGTTCTAGACAAAGAATCAGTCTTGCATTCCTTGCATACGCATTCGCTCCTATTAAAGCCAGTAGATCTCCCATGTTTGGGCCATTATGTCTGGTGACCAGAAAAGCTGAACTGAATTGTGACATGATTGTCCAGGGCAGCTCATGCTCCTGAGGCCAGCTATCTGCTTCTCTCTGGGGCAGGACATTTCTGGGCAAATACACTGTTGCAGAGCCAGTTCGGAAGCGCCCGTGCTCTTGTGAGATCATAAGTTCTGCTCCACTTTGTTCCTGAATCAAAACTTTGGATCCTCAGATCCTCCAGCTTTGTAGGCTTTTGGACCAAGAACCCAGATCCAGAGCCAAAATGAGCAAAAGGCCTCTATTTTTTGCAATGGGTCAAACCAAAATACCAGATCTGAACAATCTCAAGCTCTGGGGCAGGACCATGCATGTGTTTTTTGGACATATGGATCCATATCCAAAATTTGCAGCTTGGGGTCCATTTCTTTTTAATAGCACTGGTCAAAAATAAATAACTAAATAATAACTCACGATTTTTCATGGGGAAAAAAATAAGATGTCAAAATTTTCATCCCACAACTTTTGAAAAATCAATTCTTTTGTTTATTTTAAGCTTTTCAAAGTTCAGAATCTATGTGTTCATTCAGTATTTATTTGGTTTGAGACATTTTGACCAGGTCTACTTAGTAATATGGGACCAAACTTTAAAGAGGTGCTCTAAAGAGAGAGAGAGAGGGCTTGCCTATACTGCAATGGGTTTGTCAATATATCTATACTGACATAACTAGTGGAAGTGGCAAAGAGTCCTGTGGCACCTTATAGACTAACCTTAGACTAACCTTAGTCTATAAGGTGCCACAGGATTCTTTGCCACTTTTACAGATCCAGACTAACATGGCTAACCCTCTGATACATAACTAGTGGAGTTCTTCTGCTGGTACAGTTACACCATCTCCTCGAATGACGAGCTATCGCAGCAAAATGAGTCTTTTGCCAGTAAAAGCTGCATCCACATGGGGTTTTTGCCAGCGTAACTCTCTTGGTTGGGGCGCATGTGTGGTATGTGGGGGGCATGTGTTGTTGTTGTTGTTTTTCCACACTCCAAGCCAACACAGCCATGCTGGCAAAACTTTTTAGAGTAGACCGAGATTTAGTGTAAGAAGTCTTTGGAGTCCAAAAGTATCTGTCAGCCCTCTATAAATTGCTGTAAAGCATTTGAACAGTTCCTTGTTTTTAAGGAGCTGGTTTTATGAAGTTGGCCTTGGAAGGACTTATTTAATCCTACTTGTTCAAGTGAAGTGGGAAGGACTTATTTGTTTTTTAACTATATTGTGGCTTGACTATGGGAGATGCTGTTTCTCTTTTGTATTGTAGCCAGAGGACATTTTTGTCACCTCATTATAAAAAAAAAAAAAAAGCATTTCACTGCCCTGACTTGGCAGGATTAGAATTCAAGCATTCCACAAGAATGACCAGAGTTGCACATGTTCTTTGAACACCGCAGGCCAGATCCTCAGCTGGTGTAAATCATTGTAGCTCTGTTGTATTCAGTGAAGCTATGCTGACCTACATCATCTGAGAATCTGGTGCCTAGATTTTAATCACCGTGGGGACAGTTGTTTCTAGACTAAGGTCAAATCCTGCATTGATTTATACCCTATGCAACTCTGTCTGGCCAGAAACTGGTCACTTTGATCTACCCTGGGGTAATACCATTGATTTCAGTTGTTTCTTCTGATTTCCACCTGTAGAATTGGAGGAGGATCAGGCCGTTTTGGCTTTTGGGGGACCATTTCGAGCATTTCTCTTTGGGGAAAATTTTTGTGACTCTTTCCTTCCTTCATTCCCCATCCTGAAATTCTAGGGCAAAATCCTGGCCTGAAAGAGTATTTGTCAGTCTTATATCTTCCAAGAGGTATCCTCCAGGTTGTGGCAGATGTTTGCTTGGCTGCCTTGCTGATTCTAGTTGAATTGGTGCAAAGTCCTGGGTTTCTTTAGAACAATTCAGGATACCAAAACTCTCAAAACTTTATCAAGCTGCAGAGGCTCCTGGAAGTGAGCAAAAGAGGTGAGTTATCTTGTCCTTGCTGTACTCTAGGACCGGACACTTCTGGGCAGCTGCCATCCTATTGCAGAGTCAATTCAGATCCCATGCTCTGGTGGGGTCATAAATTCTACTCTTCCTGGACCTGAATCAAAACTTCAAGTCCATAAATCCTCCAGCTTTGTCGGAGTTTGGAACAAAAACCCAGATCAGGAACTGAAATTTGCAAAAGGCCTGTAACTTTCATAATGGATCAAACCAATGTACCAGATCTGAGTAATCTCATTTTGGCTGGGTGATGTCCGTGCCCGTGTGTGTTTTCAGCTCTGCCATTGCCCTAATCTATAATTCCTCCTAGTCTGCATTTTGATCTTTGCTTTTTGTGGAATTTGACAGACCTCTTACAAACTGGATCTTTTGGATTACACTTTTTTGTTTTTTTTGTTTAAAACCATTTTGCAAACTTTATATAAACATCCAGTCTGGCCACAAACATTGTAATATAAGAATGGCCATACTGGGTCAGACTAATGGCCCATGGAGCCAGTATCCTGTCTCTGGCCAAATCCAAATGCTTCAGAAGGAATGAACAGAACAGGGCAATTTCAAGTGTTATCCTGTCATCCAATCCCAGCTTCCAGGAGCTGGAGATTTAGGGACATCCAGAGCATGGGGCTGTGTCCCTGACCATCTTGGCTAAACTCTGTTGATGGACCAATCCTTCATTAATTTACCTAATCCTTTTTTGAACCATTATACTTTTGGCCTTCACAACATCACCAGGCAATGAGTTCCACAGGTTGACTGAGCATTGTGTGAAGAAATATTTCCTTTTGTTTATAAACTGGCTGCCTGTACAAAACAGATATGAAAAAAACCACACGGCCATTTTCCCTCGAGCCTAGACAACACCTACTCATGAAAAACCATCATCGCCTGAGCCTTTGCCTGTATCCTCTATCGACCAGCTGTTCTCCCAGTTTGTAGCAGAGGGTGATATGAAAAATACCTTTGGAAAAAAGAATGAAATGTTTTAATACACCACACACACAAAAAATCCTGGCCACAGGTTCCTTGCTTTATTGCCACACTCTTTCCTTTGATCAGGATCCTCACTTGGGAGTCTTGGCAGCTCAGAGGCGATGGTTTTAGTGTCGGAATAGCAGAAACTTTTTGTCAAAGGAAACAAAAGGTTTAGAAGAAAAATAGAAAAACATGAACTTTTCCATATGTTTGCAGCTTGCGAGGGTTTGCCTCAAGGGTCCCAGCTTTGGGGGTTCTGAGGGGATATTAGTAAGCATTGGGGGTTACCCTCAAAACTGAAACCTAACCCTCTATTTGCATATGCTGGAGGCTTGTCATCCTTATTCAATTAATACACGAATCCCAGTAATCCAGCCCTAAGTATACACTGCATACTTGGGTGAAGCTTGCAGAAAGGGGCTACGCTCGTTGTTCTGACTGTGTTTTGTTAAGACTTCTTTAATCAAAACACTCATTCAGATAGGGAGGCCCGGCTGCATATTTTGGCATCGCTACAAAAGGGGGCGGGGGCTGATCTTGATTTCTTTTTCCTTTAAGTGCTTGGAAAGTGACTATTTAACTGGTGTGGAAAAATAAATAGAAAACATACACGGAGGTCATGACTTCTCCGGGATTCATTGAAAGTCTTTAACAGGGGTAAACATCTCCCCCCTCAAGGTGTTTATGAGATGCATGGCCAGTGTTTGCAGCCATTTTTCCCCCCCGTTGAGCTTAAATTCATGACAGTGGGGGAGAAGGAGGTTGGTTCCAGTGCCCAGTGTGAGCAGAAATGGCATTAGACTTTCTGCAGTCCCTATAAGGTCACAACTCCAACCCAGAACAAGCCAACTGCTCCACTCTGGGTACTTCTGCTGGGATGGAGAACCATTGATGTCTCTGGTGCTTGGTGGAGGGTGCTTGGGCTCTATCCATACAGGGCTCCTCCTAGGACCAGAGCCTGCTGGGGATGTGGGATCAGGCCAAGAACTGCCCTTCTCCCTGGACCCACCGGCAGAGGGGCAAATTTGTCTGTGAGATCTGTCACATTCTGGTCCTGGAGAAGGAGCAATTGAGCCTTGAGTTCCCTCCCCAACTTTTGCTACTATCAGCATTCTGAAATATATTAGAGATTTATACATCTAGATGTTTCAGTGCCACTAAGAGTCCAAATGAGATGAGAGAGGTCTGGGCTAGTGGCTGGCATACAGGCCTGGGAGTCACTCCTGAGCTCCGAGCCTCCCACGGACACAGATTACTGTAGTCCTAGGGTTCCTCTTTCCCCACAGCAGCTGCTGCTCCCTTCCTCTCTCATTCCTTTCCCCGCTTTCTCTTGTCTTTCTCTCTCCCTCCTTCCACCTCTGTATCCTCCCGCCCATAGGGTTCCTGGTGCTGCTGCTGAGCCCTGCAACACCAGGGTCATCGGGCAGGGCCTTCTCCTCCTCTTCCTCCTCCTCCTCCTCCTCCCTTGTTTTTTCCTGCTATTGCTGTCTCCAGGATAAAGGGACACAGACTTACTACGGCTGCCATCGGTCCCACTACCAGCCAACTTGGCCTCTGGATGCTTTTCAGCCGCAGGGGTGGGGGAAGATGAGCTGACTTTGCCGAAGAGGCAGAGAAGACTGAAAATATGCCTCTTGCTAGTGGAATTTCTTCCCCCAGCCCCATGAAAATGGATGTCGGCCTGCACCGCACAATGGATTTGAAACACCTGGTCTCAGTAGCGGTACTGAGAGATGGGAGCTGCCCAAGGTCCCAGGAGCAGAACTAGGAACGGAACCCAGTCTGTATGACTCCCCCTGCTCTTCCCGACTGACTAGGCCATTTTGCAGTACTGCCGTGTCGCTTCCTGCCCTCGAAGGGCAGACTCTTACTGAGCTTCAGCAACGGGCAGAATGGAAAAGCCATCGCGGGGCTGGAAACAGTGACTTAGTCAAAACTGTAATGCCGCTTCCCTCTGTGCTCCCTGGAGCGAGGCAAGGGGCCGCACGGCAGCTTGGCTGGGGAGTGGGTAGACACCCCAGGGTAGGTGTGCCAGGGAGAGATTGTACTGGTTTTATTGACACGTCTCCAGCTGAAAGTTGCAGCTTTCTGACTGAACGGAATGAAGGGTCTGCCCTCAGACATTGTTCTGTGCTGGGTGGGTGTGTGGGAATGAAAGCTGATTAGCAGAATCATAAATGTGTTGAGATTTCTGGTCAATGCAAGTACCGGGCTAGATGTATGTGTCATGTTAAGGCTCCTATAAACCTCTCTAGCAACCTGTATGTCAGAAGATCCCCCTGGTGGGATCAAGCTGCTCTACCTGTTCTGGCTATGCCCTCTTCCACATCCAGCATGTCCTGAATATGCCCTAGACACCTCACCCGCTGCTTCCTCAGGCCTTTCCCCAGTCCTACACAGCCTTGCACCTGGCTTACCCACTTACAGCCGTGCAAAGTGGGTGTGAAAAGCCACCTCCAATGTAAATAGATGCATAGGATGGTACCTAGTCCAGTATCTAAATGGTAGCCAGTACCAGATGCATGAGAGGTAAGAACCCTATGCCAGACAGATGTGGGATAATGTCCCCATCCTGCTTAAGGGAGAGCAGATTTTGCCCTGAATGAGATGAAGGGGGTAACGGAGTTGATTTCTCTCACTTTGCATAGAAAATCCTTTCACACCCCCATTAGGCTTCTGGTATTTTATTTTTCCTGTTAAAAGTCACTAATAAATGGTTTCAGAGTAACAGCCGTCTTAGTCTGTATTCGCAAAAAGAAAAGGAGTACTTGTGGCACCTTAGAGACTAACCAATTTATTTGAGCATAAGCTTTCGTGAGCTACAGCTCACTTCATCGGATGCATACTGTGGAAAGTGTAGAAGATGTTTTTATACACACAAACCATGAAAAAATGGGTGTTTATCACTACAAAAGGTTTTCTCTCCCCCCACCCTACTCTCCTGCTGGTAATAGCTTATCTAAAGTGATCACTCTCCTTACAATGAGTATGATGATCAAGAAAACCTGGATTTGTGCTGGAAATGGCCCACCTTGATCATCATACACATTGTAAGGAGAGTGATCACTTTAGATAAGCTATTACCAGCAGGAGAGTAAGGTGGGGGGAGAGCAAACCTTTTGTAGTGATAAAGACCCATTTTTTCATGATCAAGGTGGGCCATTTCCAGCACAAATCCAGGTTTTCTTGATTATCATATACATTGTAAGGAGAGTGATCACTTTAGATAAGCTATTACCAGCAGGAGAGTGGGGTGGGGGGAGAGAAAACCTTTTGTAGTGATAAACACCCATTTTTTCATGGTTTGTGTGTATAAAAACATCTTCTACACTTTCCACAGTATGCATCCGATGAAGTGAGCTGTAGCTCACGAAAGCTTATGCTCAAATAAATTGGTTAGTCTCTAAGGTGCCACAAGTACTCCTTTTATTTTTACTAATAAATGGAGGATTTATTTGGCTGGTGGTAGGGTGTTAATCTGCATCAGTGGCCTGGGCAGCACACCACCGTGCGTAGTTCCTTTACGGTTTCCTCTTTCTCCATTTTGCATAATGACCCAGGAGTTGAACTGTTTGGAAGCTGCCAACTTTGGGCCATACCAAATTAATTAGCTGCCTCTTTTCTTGGCTATTGAGGACCCTTTCGGAAGGAAACTCATGACTCCTAGAGCAGAAACGGTTGAGTCAGCAGCAGTCGTCATTTCAGCAACCACAATCCCATGTCGGCTTTATCCTTCTCTTGGCTACTCTTCGGCTCACAGTCCATTCGGCATGCGCTATTGGAATTCTTCACTTTACAGGCTAAAGTAACCATAGATTGTTCGGCCAGATGTTAGAAATGTCCATAAATCAGAGGAGAACAGGTGTCTTCCAAGTCCAAGTAGTACATTTTGTAACAGTGGAATAAAAATGCAATACCCCGTTGACCTTTGTTAGCAGTGGAGTCCCTTCTCTGTATAGGCCATGATAACCGTTACTTAAATGTCCGCCTCTTGCTGAAAAACACTGGTATAAATTGAGAGCAGCTCAGCTGGGCTCAGTTTGAATCTTACATACTATGACAGGTTGGCAGCCTTTAGAACTCTCCTTAGGGTCTTTAGAATCCTGTTTGAGCAGCGTTGTCAATTCTTGTGATTTTAATCGAAAGCCTCAGTGTTTTGCTTAAGGCCCTGGATTTCAATATAGCAAGGTTCTAGCCTTATGGTTGCAGAGAAAAGCTAGAAAATGTGAAGTCTAAAGGCTCAAAACCTAGAAGGCCAATAAAAAGTGATGATCTTTAAAATAAATAAATAAAAATAAAAAACTCATGCTCTTTAAGCCTATCTATATGATTTTGGAGAGCTTGATTCATAATTTTTTATCTTGCTGGCTTGGCAATACTGCTTATGGACGCAGGGCTCCTCTGACATGTCCTGTTAATTGAGGAAAGATGATCCTGTGGTTTAGACTGTGGACTGGGAGTCAGGAGATCCATGATCTATTCCGTGTTCTGCCTCTGACTTTGGGCATGTCACCTAATCTCTCTCTCTGCCTCAGTTCTATGACTGGTTTCAGAGTAGCAGCCATGTTAGTCTATATCCGCAAAAAGAAAAGGAGGACTTGTGGCAACCTAGAGACTAACAAATTTATTCGAGCATAAGCTTTCGTGAGCTACAGCTCACTTCATCGGACTGTAAAATGGGGATACCACATGAGTTCTCTGTTTCGATTGTGAAACGTTTGGGGCAGGTACTGTACCTTACTCTGTGTGTGTGTGCATGGTGCCCAAACAGTAGGAATCAGGAGTTTGAACCCCACATACAGGTGAAGTGGAATTACTGCTGAGCCATAGTATAGGTGAATTCAGTTAGCTTTCAACCAAGAGATAAAGGGGGTTGGAGGAACCTTTCTGAGGCAGAGAGAGGGAACTAAAGTCTGGGACAGATCTTCAGTGAAAACCCTAAGGACCACCTGGCCTGGGGAAAATGCTTAGTTTGAGGTCTGTGTTTGACGGTTGTACCGATAATGCCCACCTCAGGAAAGGGAATGTATGGTCTCTACGGTGCATACATTGGCAGCAATGACACTTGCGTAGACACTGGGATGTCTTCAGTAGGGTTTCTCTGTTTTGACGTGGGGGTAACTGAGAAGAATTTTTCTGTCCCTGTCCCATTTTCATATCTGGGGCTCATCCTCTTGAGTCACAGATGGAATAAAGCTTGAAGGGCAATAACACTGACTCACTCTTCATCTTCACCCCGCCAGTCTCACCCACAGATCAACCCAGGTCAGAGATGTTCCTGCTTTAACATCTAACGGGAGCCTGCACTCTTTGCACTTGACTGATATACGGAGGCCCAATTCCTGTGAAAGCCTTTGGGCCAAAGTCATCTGTGAATTTAAAAAGGCCTGATTCTGATTTCATTCGTACTGCTGCAAGGCTACTGACCTGAATGGAGTTAGTCCACATAGAGTAACTAGAGCAGGGGTCAAATAGGGTGTAAGTAGTCTGGGAAATAAAGCTATGCGTAGCTTGTCTCAGGAGTGAAAATTGCACCATGCTGGTGTTTGCTGGGCCTGATTCAAGAAATGCTCCATTGGGGTCAGTGGTGTTCTACAGGGGTAGATGGGATCAGGAGCAGTTATTTCTATTGCGGCAGGAAAAAGCAACTGGAGACTGTAAAAGGTCTATCAGTATAGGTTGGGCCTGCTTTGTTTTATTCACCAATGAATTTAGCTTGAAGTGTCTGCACTTACACGTGTCTGAGGTAATTGTTTTCAGGCAGATTTGGTAAATCTCTGATTCTTTGCGTCAGTCCCCAAACTCCTCTGAGTATTAAAAAAAATAAAAACAAAACACCCCTGTGAAAAAATGTACTTTAGTGTTTATAACATCTCCGTTCCATCAGGGCAGGAGCTAGACCATTGTTTCTCTCTGTTTTGCTTCCCGTTAACGATACTGCAGGACGTTGTGCTAACGTAACATATTTTCTCTCTCTCCGTAGACAGAGCTGATTGCACAGTACAGCTGTGGAGACCAAGCTGGCATGATTTGCTAAGCTGTGGCATTCTGAAGCTTTACACGAAGGCTTTTATGCTGACCGCTGTGGTAGAACCCAGCACCATTTCCAGATAATATTTATTGTCGCTCGGGCCTGTAAGCTGGGCATCTTCTTTGACTCTGACCTCTCTCTAGTTCCTCACATCCAGGCTCTGGCTAAATCTTGCTGCATAACATTTATTCTCACAACACCTCTGGGAGGCAGGCCAGCTCTATTGTTCCCATTATACAGATGGGTAACTGAGGCACAGAGAGACAAAGTGACTTGTCCAAAATCACACAGGAAGTCTGTGGTGGAGCAGGAACTTGAGTGCAGGTCGTCTAAGGGGGAGGGGGGGAAATACACCCCCCCAGAGTGACACAAATTCTGCTGGCATAATCGCTCATGTGCATAGTGCTATGTTGGTGAGAGACACTCTCCCATCGGCATAATGCTGCTACATGAGCTCTCATACAGCAACACAGCCATAATGCCTCTGTAAGCTTGTGCGTGGAGACTGCCAGGAGGCTGAATGCTTTTCAAAGACTTCACACTCAGTTCCCACCTGTCTCCTGCAAGGAGCGCTCTCTCCGCATATTGCTTGGCAATGGGTTTCCTGAATATCTAAATTCTGCTTGTGTAGATCAACAGCGGGATTCGAACCCAGGACTCTCAACAGCAGTCACTACTGTTTAAAGCTACAGAAGCAACTTGCTCAGCTAGTAGCATTAGTAGGCTGTTCCCTTTTAGCAGCTCAGCCAGTTGAGGGGTTAGCAGCATAGTATACATGTATGCACCACTAGGGGGAGCTATATATACTTTATCTTGAATCCAAACAAAAAGTCTCCATGGGGTGGGGAGAGAGAATAAAAACATGGGGCCTTCCAGGGAACACTTAACAGGGGGGCATCCAATTCCCTTGCTGAATTCTTGAGGTTGAGCTTTTACAATAACAATTTGAAAAAAAAATTAACTCCCGACAACGGTTAACAGCTTGCTAATTGCATGCAACTGTTTCTTGAGTTGCTGATCCCTGTCTGGTGGTTAAGGAGGCAAAAGGCTCCATAAATCAGCAGGAGCAGCTGCCTCCTTCGAGCCAGGCATGGCGTATGTCACAAACTGTAGAAAGGCCCTGAGATATTGGAAGAAGTGGAGATGATTAATGGAGCAGACGTTGAGGCTCGGCGAGTGCTTGCACTACTGTGTATAGCTATGCGTACTTCAATCATTTATCTTCTCTCCTCGCCCTCCCCCTTCTCTTTCCCAAGCGAGGGGGCAGTCATGTTAAGTGTGGTGGCCATTAAAAATAGAATAATTTACAATGTGTTTACAGAGCTGGCATGGTGTTGCCAGTGATGAGGCTTAAATGTGTCCCTTCCTCTTGTTCTTTGGGAGGAGAATGGAAAAGGAATAGGAAACCCAATGCCTGATTTTAAAGGACTGCTCTGGCTTCCAGTGTAGGAGGAGAAAATCTGGGTCCTTTTGGAATACGCTGTTTGATCTGTTCATTGTTATGCCGAGTGGGCATCTTGGGTGAGATAAGCAAAGGATAGTTTAATGACAAGCCAAGAGCAAAAAATTAAATACAATTAACAAGGCAATGTGTATCTTGATTGTACTTTGCTGGATTATAGCTCAGTCTATGCAGGTGGGGTGGAAATATGATGCACCTAACTTTCTGCTTGGGCCAGAGCTTCATATAATCACGTATAACCCTAACCCTAAGTCCTTGTATTTCCTGGACAGGTGGGGAAGGTTAGCTTCAGCATCAATGCTAGGCTTGCTAATGGGGTGGAGTGAGGCAGGTCCACCATCCGACATAGCCAATCTTGCATCGGTATTTTGCATATGGCACTGATGGTCCTGCTCTGGAGGCATTTTAGCTAATTCCAGATCAGGATCTGTATGCTTATATATGGCCTTCATTTCCTTTGGGCAATGGGTGGAGAAGAAAGATTTTTCCACTTCTAGGTACTGTGCCTTTAGACAGTCTTAGACCTGCTGAGTTATAATTTCATCGTCCAATTCAACTTCTAAAAGCTCCCGCACCGCTGGCTAAGATCCATTGTTCTGATACCCATTAAATATGGAATCTTGGTATACAAGGAAATACAAAGGCTTGTAGTATTTATGTAGAACCAATTGATTTATGGCTTTCCTTTACAGCGGATATTGCACAAAGAGCCAAGTGTGGAATGGCCATTATTTACTCAAACCCAGTCCAGGGGATAGGAATCTTTGACTGCCTTGCCCCTTCCTTGAGATCTGAAGCTGCTGTGCCTTTCGCTCTTGTAGCCAGTAACTTTTTTTTTTTTTGCCTCTCCAACATCCTCAGATAGTTACTCAAAACAAACACAACATGAAACACAACATGGTTTTGAAATCCAGTGGACTTCTGTTCATTTTTTTGTCCTTCTCGTTATTTTCCGGTTTCATGTTCTCCTTGGCACTTCCCGGTTCAGTCCCAGACAAGTAAAAATGCCAATATTAAAAAAAAATAAAATAAAAGCATGCTCTTGTGGAATTTTCTGCAATTTGACATGATTTGCACACCTTGTTTACAGTGCCAGGAAGTTTGGGTGTCTTAGATAAACTTGGGTTAATGTTAATTCCAGTTAATCTCGAATAACGTAGGGTGTTGGATGCTTGGCTGAATGAACCCAACCTTTATTTCATGTTCTCCTTCCCCAAGCCCACTGGTTTCTCTCTGTCTGCCTTTGTATCTGAACTGCAGAATTTCTTTCCATTGCAGCTCCCTAACTTCATCAACACAACGCTCCCTCCACATGAGCAAGTGACGGCTCAGGAGATAGACAGCTACTTCCGACAGGAGCTCATTTACAAGAGGAATGAGAGGATGGGGAAAAGAGTGATGGCCCTTTTAAAGCAGAACACAGACAAGAGCTTCTTCTTTGCCTTTGGAGCAGGTATGGAACAAAATACCCTTGTTTGTTTACTTATGTGGACAATGTAATTGAAATCAATGGGGCGGGGGGGGGGGCAGTTCGTCACTGTAAAACTTGGCCTTCAGTATGGAAATCTTCCTCTTGGGAATCTCCTTTGAGGCAGAAGGTCCTTGCTCCCTGACCTATTTCAGGACCTGGCAGTGATGTGGATTGAAACATAAACTCTTTGCACTTACACAATTTATTTTAAATGCCAACATATGTTCACTTATTTTTCCCCCCTTATTGTAAATCTGCTCATTTCTTAGAGACTAAGTCAGGACATTCCTGGACTTTACTAGTAGATTTGATACATGCCAGGCTACTTAGCAGCCTTTCATATCATCACAGAATATCTTCAGTGTTCCTTAGAGTGCTACGGTTTGCTCCCGAAAGGGACTCTATGCAGTAAAGATGCCTCCAATAGATCAATACAATATACACCACTGCCCCCTTTCTTTTCTGAACATAATAGAAACTTTTCTAAGGTGAAGGCATTTATCTTTCTAGCTTCTGAGGCCCCAAATAAGCATGTATTTAAAGTTAAGCCAGTGCTTAAATCCATTGATTTCAAGGCAGTTAGCAATTGCCATATTGAAAACCAATAATTGATTCCTACTCTTTGTTTTCTTACCCTTAGTCAATTTGTAATCCATGACAGAACTTGGCCTTCCACCCCATGACTCTTGCAAAGGATGCTGGCAAAGGGCACTCTTGCAATCCTTCCTCAGGCAAAGCTTCCATTAACATCAATGGAAATTTTGCTTGAGAAAGGCGTCAAGATTTGGTCCAGACCTTCCATTATATCTTGTTAACGCATGGACACGTTTTGATTTCTTTTCTCAGTGCATCTAGACCAGTGGTTCTCAAAGCCGGTCCGCTGCTTGTTCAGCGAAAGCCCCTGGCGGGCTGGGCTGGTTTGTTTACCTGCCGCGTCCACAGGTTCAGCTGGTTGTGGCTCCCACTGGCTGTGGTTCGCCGCTCCAGGCCAATGGGGGCTGTGGGAAGGGCGGCCAGCACATCCCTCGGCCTGCGCTGCTTCCCTCAGCCCTCACTGGCCTGCAGTGGCGAACCGCGGCCAGTGGGAGCCGTGACCAGCCGAACCTGCGGATGCGGCAGGTAAACAAACTGGCCTGGCCCGCCAGAGGCTTTCCCTGAACAAGCAGCAGACCGGCTTTGAGAACCACTGCTCTAGCCTGGATTTTCTCTGGCATTTTTACTCTCTCATTCCTTGATGTTTCCATGTCTTTAGAAATCAGGAGTTTTGCCTAGCTCTTCTTGCAGAAGGAAAATGCATTTTTTAGGGAGAGAGCGAGAGGAAAAAAAAGGGATGTGTCAGATGTTTAACAGAGCGAAAGTGGAAGAAGTAAAACTACACAAACAGGTACTTGCCACACATCTCTTCCTAACAGTCATGGCTGAACTGTGGAAGTTCAGGGCTTTTGTTTAACATCCAAAATTGACAAAATGTTTCTTGAACAGCATCTTTTCAATAGTGTGACCAATGAACTGGCCTCCAAGGAGTTTGTTGTAGATAATCTAAGATATGGCAAAGAGAAGATAAAAGACATTACTATTGTCTCTTGTTACAAAGATGTTGCAGGCCTGGCAGCGAAGACGACTCAAATATGGTAGAAGTGGTATGGAGGCATTCAGTGGTTAATGGCAAAGAGATGTCACTTCCTGCTCATCATCATTAGGCCAATAATACATGGAAATGCCACCATCCTACTTGTGAGATTGCTAACGTTTAATTATCCTGTAAAGACGAAATGAGCAGTTGTGAGGACAAACATTTTAAATAGAGACAGCCCTTGGGGCGGGTCTTAGATTGGAATCTGGAACCAGATTAAGTGAATTAGATTATTCATTATTCATTATGTTATGCAATTAGATTATATTAATTAGATATGATCATATCAGACATGGGGTAGAACACAGACAAGAGTCCGTAACTGAGATTCAGATTCAGTGGTAGTGACATCTTGAGAACTGTTCTCTTGAGCTTTTGGCCCCAAATGATGGAAAACTCGTGAGATCAGATCTTCTCAGGAGACTTCCACCAAATTATTCTAGAATTCTTCTCGTGAGATTTCATCCATTTCTGCACCCAAATGGGTAAGCAGTCCCCTTTCAGTTTTGGATACCATCTGGAAATAAAACACTACAGGTGAGTTCAGATCCATGAGTTGGGTCTAAATCATCACGCGTCCTTCCTGAAATTCCTGGAGGGCTGTATTTAAGGTTCTGTTTTGGGCTGATCTTGAGTTTTTAAAATGAAACAAACACTGACCATATCCTGCACACATTGGGCAACGTTGTGGTGCCCAGCCTACGTGTCTTTCTGAATTTCTTGCCCATGAAATGAATTCACTTTCTTCATGTCTAGTTGAAGGTAGGCATGGAGGGAATCTGAATGGATTATCAGGACACAAACTTTTCTGGCACCAGATTATTTCCCAACCACTATTTACCTGCCTGAAAAATGCATAGTCAGCTCTTACTTTTGTGGAGGAGTGGTGATGCCATGTGGCCAGTTCAAAAGTCTGATAATCTCAGAATGGGTTCCCAGGTGGCTATGGTGCACCCCATCCCAGCTTCTACTCGTATACCATTGAATTGTAGAAAGCAAAATTGTAAGAGACCTACTTTATTCAGCTGTTTTGTCCTTCCGTCCTTGGTAAGCCACTGCAGCTTGTCATCCCTTCATCTTCTGTCCAATCTAGTTTTCAGTGATTCAAGCTTCTGCTGTTTCCCTCAATTCAAGCTTCTGCTGTTTCCCTCAGAGAGACTATTTTGCAATCCAGTAGGCGTCACTGTGAACGTTTTTTCTCTTATATTCAGCCTGCATTTTTCTTTTGATCATTTTCACCCTCTTGCACTTAAAAATTTCAGTGCCAAACTGAATATTAAATATTCTCTGATGTTCCTGAGATCTCTGTTTTTAAAGATAGCCCAGAGTCTTCCACTATTGCCGGGTCTATTCCATCTTTATGCTGTAAGTGGTCAGGAGATGATTGATTCTTCCATGTCAGAATATTGCTGTGGTTTTGACACGTGTGTGTTCATTTTCCTTTATGATTCAAGTACAGTTGTGTTTGCAATATTGCCAACTCCCCAGAAATCATGAGCTTGGCTTAAAAATCATGGTTTGTTTTCCTAAATACATCTTGAGTTCTTTTTATTTGCCTTCTGATTCCTGAGCTTTAGGGTGCATACAGGTCATGTTTTCAACCTTTTCTCTCCAACCATGAAAGCTAGAAATGTATCTTTTAAAAAAAAGAGAGAGTTGAATTTCTCACATTTTCCCATGACTCCAGGAGCTCAGGCTTAAAGAAACATGCCGTATAACTTGAGAAGCATGATAAAATTGTGAGGACTGCATTTGGTTTGTTTTAGCAATGTTGCACAAAGTTAACTGATGCCGTTTTGCTTAGGGACCCAGTGAGTTTTGCTAAATGTAGTTACTGAAGTTCCAGCAGCCTGTCAGTTGCATGCCCATTCCTGAGCCTAATTTAGGATCTTGATTGAGTGGAAGGATAGTTTCTCTTGCAGAGCAGTAGATTTGCATAATGTGCATGACTATACCAGCATAGTATGCAAATGTTTTCATAAACTACGATCTGGTTGAGTTCTATGTACCCCTTTCTGTGATTATGGCAGCAGGATTTTTGTAGACCCCTGTAAGCAAAGATATCCTTGTTTAGAAAAAAAATATGATGGGGGAAGAGTCATGGTGACCATAAATGTGGAGTTGACACGCTGAGGGCCATGTTGACTGTAGCTATCACACAAGGAGATATTATGCTGGCTAACCACTAATGCAGAATCCCAGCATGACTGAGCTAGCGGTTAGTGCTGGAAAATCCCAACTGCTGGCAGCAAAGGGTTTGATTAGTGAATGTTGTGGGTTTGGACTGGCTGAAATTCCTACTGGGATAAAACCTCATGGCAGTGTAGGGCCCAATCTTCTTAATATGGAATTTCCCTGATCACTAAAAAAACATAGTCCACAAACTGTGGCATAAAGTTACTATCGGCCAGATTGTGACTAGTACTTGCTTGGGTGTGCAGGTGCGGGAAGGCACAAAGAAGCCTTTCTCTCCATCAACCTTTCATCCCTCGTGCACGGGCTCAGCCCCGTTTCATTCCCTACTCCCTCCTTCATGCAGGGGTTGCTGACTACTATTGGGTTGTGTCTACATTGGAGCTGGAAGGTGTAATTACCAGTGTTAACAATAGCGGTATAGCCCCAGAGGTGCGGGTGGGGGCACGAGTTAACCATCCCAAGTACATACCGAGGTTTCAGGCGGGACTGAACTCTGGGCAGTTAGCCCATTTGGCTCGTCCATGCAATTCTTCCTATGCTGCTATTTTTAGCACTCTGGTTCAATCCAAGCTAGCGCTGGGCTGTCTACCAGAGCTGGAAATTACACCCCAGCTCCAGAGTACACTTAGCACTGCTTGAGGTGCAAACCATCCCACATGAGGTTGAGACGGCCACTGTCCTCATTAGCCCATGAAATGGCAGGTACAGCTGGCCAGCCATAGTGAGATGTGTACACTACCCCTTCCTAAAGGGTGGTGTAGCACCCCTACAACTTGGTTAGCTCATGTGAGAGGAATTGTAGCTGTGTGTTACTGTCAATACAGAACAGTAATTAACTACTTCGACCTGGCCCTACATGCATATGTCAACCACTCTTTGTGGGGAGGGTAGCTCAGTGGTTTGAGCATTGGCCTGCTAAACCCAAGGTTGTGAGTTCAATCCTTGAGGGAGCCGTTTAGGGATCTGGGGCAAAAATTGGGGATTTGTCCTGTTTTGAGCAGGGGGTTAGACTAGATTGACCTCCTGAGGTCCCTTCCAACCCTGGTATTCTATGATTATGGAGTTGCACTGTTACAACCTCCTTTTAGCCTTTATACGATTTCATTCATTCTCAACCCATCCGCCGGCTGATAACCTTCCCCACAATAGAATGCACTGCATTTTCCCATGATGCTCCACAGCCTAAAAGTAAAATTCTGTTGCGGGCAGCTCGAACAAAAATCCATTGGGGGAAAATGTTCTAAATTCAGACTCCCTGATAAAGACTCAGGTTGGGGTGATGAAAGTGCCCAGACACACAGTGGTGAAAGCAGGAAAATCTCTGGTGAATAGAACTTGACAAGCACGGATGACTGAGAATTAGGAATCCTGCTGGGGTTTCTTCCCAACTTTGCCACTGACTTGAGGCATGACCTTGAGTTTGCAGAAGCGGTCTCAATTTGTCCGACGATGCTGTGCAAACATTGTGTGTCGATAAGAAATGTTGAAATGACATGTTTTGGCATGTCTGAATTGACATTTTCGGTAAGTTGCCAACATATTTGGGGGGTGGAGTGGGAATTGACTATTTTCCCTGGAAAAAATAAAATTTCCAACCTACTCTGTATACATTCTCACGTTTGCAATGCCCTGGAACAGGTCAGGAGTTTCATTCTCCATCTTTATAAAACACACCTGCTGCAACTGAACATTTATGCAACCCTCCCCTTCTTATTTCTATTCCTTGCCCTCCCCAAGAGAAAGATAGTCCTATGGATTTGGAGAAAATGGGACCCGGTTTTGAAATAGGCTAAATTCTGCAAAATCGAAACCCGTCCTTCCAGGGCTTAATCTCCCCAATGAGTCTTGCTGTATCTACGTTCATTGTAAGTGTGCTCCAGCATATGATATAGTATTCATTGTTCCAGGTCACAGCTTTAATCACTTGCTTTTGTGGTGAAATCAATGGGATTAAAGGAAGAACGCTGAAGCCAAGCTGGTCATTGCTTGAAAGGCCCATCCTCAGGAGCCCGAGATGACTGATGTAGTGCAACGCAAAGCACCTAAGAGCTAAAATACATGGGGAATTTTTGAAGGGCCTTTTACAGCCAAGAAACAGAGAAGCAGCCAAGAGCACATGGGCTGTTAAAAAGAGTTAATATTTTGGCAACTAGAAATATACACATAAAATCAATGTTTAAGAAAAAATCACTTCTGGTTTATTTCATTTTTATGGACAAGTAATTTTCAAGTAACACTTATGATAACACATGGATAAATTTATGTCTGCAGTTAACTTGAATGATATTTTCCTTAGGATGTTTTACTTTCTCATGTTCATTTCTGTCTCTCTTTATTTAAATGGAGCTGTATCGGTTTTGGGGGGTTGAGAGCTGTATTTATCACCTCTGACGTTCCGATGCAGTTCCAGTTCACAGTGTTTAATAACAGCCGTATCCTCAGAGTACAAGACAGGATTTTGCTGCCTACAAGAAGGATGTTCTGCTGAAGCCAGTGGCTGACCTCAAGTCAGAGGGAAGCATCCACAACTAGGCTGCTATGTAAGTGGCTTGTTTTTCAGACTGAGCAACCACAACTCATCCTGAAGTATGTGGATGGTGCAAGTGCTGAAAATCAGGCCACTTTGAATTAGCTGCTTCACTATAGGTTTAGGTGGCTAACCATAGGCACCCGAGTTTGAGACTTTGGCCTGCATGTCTGTTAAATAAGACAAAAGAGCCCAGCTTTACTCTAGATATCTGTGTGCCCAAATGATTGCAGGGAGTTTCAGCACATGGTAAGGGTATTGTTAATATATTTTGTACTTTCTATAGGTCCACAAAATTGAAATCCTACTATCATCATCCACCCACTCTACTGAAATTGTTCCAGCATGAATTTCATCATTAATAACAATGGTCATCATAACTTTTACAATCGCTTTAATAAAATTTATCGGTTGTCATTTTCAAAGTCATTTGCAAACAGTAGCTGATTCATCCTTACGGCAGCCGTAAAAGGTAGATAAATATGATCGTCTCTGTTTTACTGATGGGGAGAGTGAGACCTAGATTTTAAAAGCTTGTCTAGGAGGAGAAATCAATATCAGAGTTGGGATTAGAATGTGGAACATTCTTATTCCTCGTCCTATACTCATCCTGCACATCTCTGACATACCCTTTTATCATAATGATAGCACCTGGCACTTCGGTGCTTTTCATAAGTAGATCTCTAATTACTTTACAAGGAGGTCAATATCATTATCCCCATTGTACAGAGTGGAGAAGTGATTTACTTAAATTCAGCCAGCCATCCAGAGACAGAGCAAGGAATAGAATCCAGTCCCCTGAGTCCGAGTCCAGTGCTCTACCCACTAGTTCACCCTGCCTCCTTCAGTTCACAGGATCTCAGAGTGCCTTACAAACCTCATATAGAAAGCATTTCCCCCACTGCTAAAGAAACAGTCATCTCTGAGGTCAAACATGGCAGCTATTTTTCAGCAAACGGTGGCAATAGTCAATAGTTTGGGAAGGAAATGAAGGATGATGTATCCAACTGAAAAAAAAAAACAAAAAAAGGGAGAATTTTAGGAAGTTATTAGCACCTGGCACCCATATGGAATCTGGCAATGGAGTTAAAAATAGGTTTATTTTTGGGACTGATTTTGCAAAAGGGGCACATCCAAATATACATGCAATATTGTGGGTTTACAACCATTGTACATGCAAATAACCAGACGGGTGATTGGCAGTCACAACTGATGTAAGTGTGTATGCAAATTAGGAATAACATTGCATTCACATTTGTGTGCAGGAGGAATCAGACTTGCTGGAAATCTAGGCCTTTTCCTCTAGAGCTCCACGCTTCTTTCCAGTTTTCATTATCCTGTTTTTATCCACTGCAGAATATTTTAAAAAAAAATGAAGAAGAAGAAGAAGTAGTAAGAAAAATATATAGAGAAAACCACCAAATACCAGGAAATAAAGAGACTCTATCCCTGGAGTACAGCTTCCTGCTCCAATGCTGATTAGTGGTACTACTGACATCACCAAGTCAGCTCATTGCATAGTTGTCTCTACAGAGCAAGAAATTGGCGACCATGGGTCTGAGCTTGGCAAACCTACAAAAGAGAAGAAAAGGGTGAAATAACGGTTTGCAGATGCTGGAATCCCCTGTGTGTGTGTTTATTTGGGCATGCAGATGCTTGTAGTAAAGTTGAGCTGTTGTTTTTTTAAAGGCAAAATGTCATTTACCTTTAAAAAAACAAATGCTAATTTTGACTGAAATCTTGTAAGTTACAGTTAAAAGTCTTCATTAAAAATGCAGGGTCTGATTCGTGTCTCAGATATTCTGGTGCAAATCAGATATAACTCATCTTATGTGTAAATCCAGCCTTTTAAAAATACAAGGAACTTTTATTATACATTGATCTTATATCATAGGGACATTTGGAAGCCTCTGAAAAAATATATATATTCCCCTGAAGCTGCATCTGCACAAAGAGCAAGCCTGAGCCAGAGAGGCTAAATAGTAGAAGAAACCCAGCTACAGTACCTCATTTGTTAAAGGAAAACTGAAATGATTAATTACATCTAGGATGTTTCCTGCAGTGCTCCTTCCCCACAACGTGCCACTTACACCGGGATTGGTTGGGAAAAAACTGGCACAAGAATTGGGTTTGCCGGTTTTATGCCAGTTGAGAATTTCTGTCCATCCAGAGAATTCTTTGCTGGCCAACTATGGCCAGATGCTGGCTCCTTTGTGCTACCTAAGCAGCCTTGTTAGTCACATTCCTAGATTCCTTGGAATTAGAAGTATTGACCTGAATAACTTCTACGTTGCATTGCAGTTTTGCTTTAAGAAATCCCTTACAAACCATACCGTACATACTTTGCACGACACAGTTTAATGTTCTGCATGATGAATGAGAGAGTCTGTCTGTTTTCAAGAGAATCTTTGGTTTTAAAAACTCATATGTTAATGTCAGCTCCTTGAGATCCCTAACAAAATCATCTTGCATCAAATTTATTATTACATCTGTGCTGAGTTCTATTGCACGACCCTAATTCTGACTACTACCTGTTCTGAAGGAAGCAAAATCTACATTATCCGGCCCTGTCATACAATATACAGACTTTGGCTGTAGGGATCTCAAAGCACTTTACGAGTGTTAAATGAAGAGTCTCACAGACCTGTAAAATAGGTAATACGATTAGACCCATTGACTCACAGACGGGAAAATTGAGGCACAGAGATGTTAAGGGATAGATTGTGGCCCCTTTATTGGCTCCTATAAGAGTTCCATTGGAGTCAGTGGACGTACACTTGTGCGAATGGGTGCTCACTGGTGTAAAGAAGGAGGGGGTCCCTATCGGCGACCTTATTGACTTGACCAATATTAAGGTACTGCTGGTTGGAGGCTGGATTCTGCCCTCCACTGTGGTCCTTACGGGCTTTTGAGGTGTCATAAAAGGCCAGTAGCGGCTCCAGAGCTGAGGTGCTGAGAGCAATGCTACAAGCTCCAGGGTAGGGGGCATGGCTGCGGGCATTTTGGGTGGTGCCGCTGCCCAGAGGCAGCTAGTGACGGGCTGCTGGAAGTTAGGCAGCCTGCCCGAAGTGTCAGTTATGCTGGACACCTCACCAAGCTCCCACAGCAGCTGAGAATCCGAAGTCTGCAATGGAGACTTGCTGCCCTCCTCTGGACTGTGAGGTTTGTGCGGCACCGCTAAGAGGTGCAGGGCAGAACCACACCTTACGTGAGTGAGAGTGGCAGAATGCAACTCAGCAGCAGATGTCGTCGTTCAGGACCATAGGCGTAGTTTGACGTCTGTAGTTGGGCTGCTCACCTCCTTCCCGTACTGTGCTGCCCAGCACAGCAGTCTGGGAATTGACCTTGTCTGTGAAGACTTGAGGCAAAAAAAGCATTGAGTACTTCAGCTTTTTCCACATCCTCTGTCACTAGGTGGCCTCCCCTGTTCAGTAAAGGTCCCACACTTTCTCTGACCACCTTCTTGTTGCTAACATACCTGTAGAAACCCTTCTTGTTACCCTTCACTTCCCTTGCTAGCTGCAACTCCAGCTGTGTTTTGGCCTTCCTGATTACACCCCTGCATGCTCGAGCAATATTCTTATACTCCTCCCTAGTCATCTGTCCATGTTTCCACTTCTTGTAAACTTCCTTTTTGTGTTTAAGCTCACCGAAGATTTCTCTGTTAAGCCAAGTTGATCGCCTGCCATATTTTTATTCAACATCCTCATTAATGATCTGGACGATGGGATGGATTGCACCCTCAGCAAGTTTGCAAATGGCACTAAGCTGGGAGGAGAGGTAGATATGCTGGAGGGTAGGGATAGGGTCCAGAGGGACCTAGAAAAATTGGAGGATTGGGCCAAAAGAAACCTGAGGTTCAACAAGGACAAGTGCACTTAGGATGGAAGAATCCCATGCACTGTACAAGCTGGGGACCGACTGGCTAAATGGCAGTTCTGCAGTAAAGGACCTGGGGATTACAGTGGATGAGAAGCTGGATATGAGCGAACAGTGTGCCCTTGTTGCCAAGAAGGCTAATTGCATATTGGGCTGCATTAGTAGGAGCGTTGCCAGCAGATCGAGGGACGTGATTATTCCCCTCTATTCAGCACTAGCGAGACCACATCTGGAGTATTGCGTCCAGTTTTGGCGGCCTCCCACTTTGATGTGGACAAATTGGAGAGAGTCCGGTGGAGGCAACAAAAATGATTAGGGGGCTGGGGCACATGACTTATGAGGGGAGGCTGAGGAAATGGGGCATATTTAGTCTGCAGAAGAGAAAAGTGAGGGGGGATTTGACAGCAGCCTCCAACTACCCGAAGGGGGGGTCCAAAGAGGATGGCGCTCGGCTGTTCTCAGTGGTGACAGATGACAGAACAGGAGCGACAGTTTCAAGTTGCAGTGGGGGAGGTTTAGGTTGGATATTAGGAAAAGCTTTTTCACCAGAAGGGTGATGAAGCACTGGAATGGGTTACCTAGGGAGGTGGTGGAATCTCCATCCTTAGAGGTTTTTAAGGCCTGGCTTGACAAAGCCCTGACTGGGATGATTTAGTTGGGGTTGGCCCTGCTTTGAGCAGGGGGTTGGACTAGATGACCTCCTGAGGTCTCTTCCAACCTTAATCTTCTATGATTCTACAGATATAGAAACGAGGGTTGATAATTCTCAAATATATGAAATAGAAAAATGTCCCGTGAGATAGAAAATGTTGAGGCTCTGTCTTCAGCAGGAAGCCGTTCTGACTTGAAACACCTATTATCCCTTTAACTTTACCTCTTTGTGCCTACCTATAGCAGAGCCTATGGTCTCCTTTCAGAAAATCTCATAAGATTTATACTCACTCCCATAGGTTCTTTTCAATATTAGTCTTCAAGGCATGTATAATGTATTCATTTTAGTGGGTTTAATAATACAGATAAGTAGTTGGTTTGCAACATTTTTCCAATAATTTTTGAATAAATTCTTCATGATCAACGATCTTTTTCCCTTATTTGAGAAGCTGCAACGCTAACAGATCTCTGAGTCACAGAAGAAGTGAGATCAGACTAGGGGAGGGTGTGTGTCTCAGGACTCTTGTTGTTTTACAAAGATCTGTAGCTGACTAGTCCTGTCTGAGTAAAGTGACTGTGGTTAAGAACTTCCTTTGCTAGAAGCCATGTTGTCCACAACTATGTGGAATTGGGGAGGAGTGTGTGACAGCAACTAGGGGGCTTGGGAGGTTTGAGGCACCATAGGTGCTGACTCCATGGGTGCTCCATGACTCAAGCATCAAGAAATTGTGGGTGCTCAGCACCCAGGGGTCAGAGCTTGAGTGTGGAATGTGATGAGTTCTGTGCTCATCACATAACTTCTGCCCTTGGGGCAGGGAGTTTTTTTGTAAACAGAGGCGGGGTGATTCAGAGAACAAAAGGCTTGTCATTAAATTAAATTAAGGATTGATGATCCTGAAAGCATTCCCATGCACTCCAGTTAAAAGCTAGGAAACAAAGGGAAGGAGTAAATGGCCCGTTTTCAGAATGGAGAGAAGTAAATAGTGGTGTCCCTGAGGGGCTAGTACTGGAACCAGTGCTGTTCAACATATCCATCGGTGCTCTGCAAAAAGGGGTGAAAGTGAGGTGGCAAAGTTTGCAGATGATACAAAATTACTTGGGATAGTTAAGTGCAAAACAGACTGCAAAGAGCTACAAAGGGATCTCACAAAACTCCGTGACTTGGCAACAAAATGGCAGATGAAATTCAATGTTAAATGCAAAGTAGTGCACATGGAAAAATATAATCCCAATTATACATAAAAAGGATGTCCCCTAAATTAGCCGTTACCCATCAAGAAAGAGATCTTGGATTCGGTGATTGCAATGATTTTAATATACTGTAATTCATGATAATGTAATTATGTAGTTCATAACCATTTAATCATTATTAAAATAGTAAAGATTCCAATGATAGACACATTCAGTAACTAGAATGTGAAAGAAATGTATAAATATGCTGAAAATAGCCTCCCCAAACGCACACACATCTCTTCAAAAGCACCCACCGGCAAAAGTAAAAGTCAGTGCCTACGTGAGGCACTGGTTTGGGGGACTATGGTAGCTGCACTGTGGAGACCCATACTCTAAGGAAGGGCTCAAACAACAGGACTGATCCTTGGAGTTCACCCTAGAGGCCCAGATCTAGAAACAGTGACTAGACTCAGCACAGACCCAGTTGGCTTAAAGCATGTTGGACTCAGTGGTTGGGTCCACTTAAAACCTGGGCCAGTCCCCCCATGAGTGGTCACCAGTCTGTTGTAACACAGGGGACCACATAGCATTTTTCATCATTAGATCGCAGAATGCTTTAAAAAGGAGGTCAATGTCATTAGCCCCATTTTACGATGGGGAAATTGAGCACAGAGAGGTGAAGTGACTTGCTCAAAGTCACAGAGCAGGCCAAAGCTGGGAATACAACTGAGGGCTCCTTATCTGTCGTCTAGTGTGTGTGATCCACTGGGCCACACTGCAACAATAAATAACTTTTCCCCACTTCAACAGGAAAATTATTCATGAATATTATTTTCATCCATCTCCAATATTTATATTTGACAATCTACACGACTAAGCTTGGCTTCCTGAGATGTTAAGCCAAGGGCCAGAGAAGTTGTGGGCAATAAACAGCCACTGGGACATTTCACAAGAGAAGGGGTTAGCCCCAGTGTCCTGAATACATTCTACACAATGAGAAAGGGAGGACTTGTGGCACCTTAGAGACTAACAAATTTATCAGTGGAAAATACTGAATGCATCCGATGAAGTGAGCTGTAGCTCATAAAAGCTTATGCTCAAATAAATTTGTTAGTCTCTAAGGTGCCACAAGTCCTCCTTTTCTGTTTGCGGATACAGACTAACACAGCTGCTACTCTGAAACCTATTGTTCTACACAATGAAATTCCCCCTTTTAATTTCAACTGGATGCAGCATTCTTCATTTCCAGTCCTAAATTGTTGTGTACTGTTGCTGTGTGACTTTAAGGCTCCATCTGGTTCAGAATCAAGCCCTAGCTTTGCTGTATGAGCCATGGAGATGCACTAAAGACCTCCTTGATCACTTAGTTGGGACACATTGGTTATTGGAGAGGGGTGATGTGTGAACCTGGGTAGCAGTAGGAGAACCTCAAGAAGTTTGCTTGTAAGTTGGATGGATTCTTAGGGAAACATTGTTGGTCCATAAATTTCAGCTGTAAATCTCATTAAAACTGGAATTCTTGTGAGAGTTCCAGTATTTCCTGGCTATGACTGGGCCAGAAATAACATGAGAGAAACCTTGTTGAAAAGTGCTTATAGATATGGGACCAAATCTTCTTCCCATAGAAATCAAGGGTAGTTTTACTATTAACTTCAATTCTGACTTGTGGATAAGATTCCCTGATCTAGATCATTTCTCTGACATTGCTGGAAAGCAACACCACCCTCCTTCTCTTTATAAGTCTGTTGAATCTGCCCTCTGGTATTATTTCCTCTATGAAATGAGAAGAGAATTGTCAAGAATTTTAAAAAAAAAAGGAAAAGAAAATGTGTATATAATACACCACTGCCCCCCTCCCCCTAAATATTTAAATGTCAGAAATATAAAGCAAGGGTAGAATTACTTGAAGAGTCAGCAGGGAAATAATTAGAACATCAGCCAGCTGTAGCAAGAAGACATGTCAGAAACACTAGCTCCTAATCTCCTGTAGATATTAAAAAAGTGAACTTCTGCCACTGTTCACCAGTTATGCTGAGGCCTGTGCAAAAGTGCTAAGGCATGTTGTATGAAATCCTCGTGGTGAAAGCTAAAGATGCAAATCCCCTATCCAAACTTGGGAGAAGTTCAGGTCCACTTCTGACTCTCAGCTCTGCCTCCTCTGGATATGATGGACCTACTGCAAAACTAGAACTAGAGCTGGATGGAGACAGGTTATTCCATTTGGTAGAGGAATTAGGTGCCTAATTCCCATTGAATTTCAACCTCCTTTCGCTGCTACTCAGATCCTATTGTATTCTATTCTGTAGAGGTTCATACACCACCCTCATCATTGCATTATCTGAGCTCCTTCTCGTAGTGCATTAGGCAATGTGACTTGCATCTGTTGTGTGTTCTCCATTCTGTCTCTCATTGATTAGCTGTTGTGACTGAGCTCTTTTCCTTCCCTTCACTCCCTTCCTTATTTTGAAGAATAAAGCAAGCCTGGCATTAGTCCACCCAGAACCTTAAAGCTACAGTCCAGAGTCCTGATTTTGAAAGGAGTTTTGTACCCACAGCCCATTGTAGTCAATAGGTGCTCTAGGTGCTCAAACCTCCTGGCATCTCAATGGGAATAAGGCACCTAATTCCTCTGGCTTGGATTTTCAAAGGCACCTGAGTCCTTTTTGGAATTTATTTCCACCCCATAAAATTTCCTGAAACAGTGTATCTGACATCTAGAGACCATGGTAACTGGTCAGAGAGAGGAGACGATTGGGAATCAAGAATCCAGGGTTCTGGTCTCATCCTTGCCACTGTGATACCATGGACCCGTTGTTTAGCATACCAAGAGCTACTCAAACCATGCTGCCCCTGGGAAAGCCTCCACAGCTATGCTGCCTTCATATTAGTAGGTTGTGAGAAAGATATTAGGCAAAAGCAAGATCAAAGACCATTCCTTTATTGGGCCTTGGAGAACAGCAAACTTGGCCATTGGAAGAGACCGAGATCCAAAGGCAAGGACCTTCCTCCAGTATAGTGTAACACTGACCGACCCCGGTTGTTGGCGGGCAGGATCGAGCCTGGTGGCTCTGGAGCTTAGTGCATGAGCCTTTACCGCATGAACTAAAAGCCAACTGGCTGTTAGCTAAGGCTGTAGAGCAGGCTCATTTAACTCTCTCTAAGTGGTCTCAGTGCCACTAGATAGGACAGGACACCAAATGCAGAAGGTGTGTGGGTTACAATAGCACCCTGCCACCAGTCCTGGAAAGTTCAGTCTGAGCTCTCTGGATAAAATCTTTCCAGCTGATCTGAACTGCTGTGCCATGATCTGTCTCAGACCATTCATGATTTTTTGGCCTGTATTTATTTTGAGATGGAAGAGTTGTGATAATCAAAATGTAAAGAGTAACAGCGCAAGGAGTTAAATTCTTTCCATCTTTACAACTGCTCAGAAGAGATGGACATGGAGTTGCAGAAGTGTAAAGCTTTTCTATTTTTCCTCACTTGTCATCTGCAGGGTGGGAGAACTACCTTTGGAGTGTGGGCAGTGACTCAGTCCCAAGCCTGGCCTTCCAAACTGTATAAGTAAAATAGACTCCTTTCACACTGAAGTGAGAGTGGTATCGTGTTTCTTTTCACTGCGGATGGTTATGTGTTTAGTTCATCTGGGAGCAGGGAGGAAGAGGTCGAAAACAAAAATTTCTTGGCGTCTGGAATACTCAATTCTCTCCAACGTACATTGGTGTAAATCAGGAGTGACTCCATTGGATCCAGCAGTGTAAGTGAGAAGAGAATCAGGCCCACAGTTTCTTTGCAGTTTTTGGAGGCAACTTGTTTTATTGTACATAAGGCTTGGGGGGGGAGAAGGGGGAATAGGGTTAAAAACAGTAGCAGAGAAAAGGCTCTCCTAATGGAACCACTCGACAGGATCCCACTTCACAGACCATGCTAAGCCTGTAGCATTTCTGGGCATCTTACACAACATCTTCCTGAACTTACGTTTTCAGAGGCCTTTCAGCCTGCCTGAGTATTGCCCTGCATTTTATTCCTACAGCTTGCATGTCAAATGGGAGCCCTTCCTTAGAACAGTTTTGTTTTTCTTTAAACCTGCCAATCATGCTGTTCGCCTTCGCCCAGAGTTTGTTGTCTTTGCAGTTGGTCACAGCATGAGCTACCAAAGAGCTCACTGAGCTTGACAGGAGATTCTGTTAACCTAACCCTAACATGTGAGCTGGCACCTCACCAGAGCACAAAGGGGCTTTTCAGAAGCCCACCAGAGCTCGAATATTTCATTTCATGGGTTACAATTAATCTGTATTTATTACCACTTATCTTAAATGGCTACAATATCAAGAGTTTAAAAAGTGCTTTTAATGTCAAACTGGGTCAATTAAAAGTCTACTTAAAATATTTGTAAAACTTCGAGCCTGAACATTGCCCCCTCCCTCTGCTGCTAACCAAAATGTCTTAAACAAATACACTTCGCTTACGGAGAATGGCGTTTCGTCAATTTCCCCTTTATATCTAAACAGATTCCAGGATCAATTTCCCTTACTTTTGCACTTTTATGCTTACTGGATTCTAGCTATATGTCATAGTAATAATCATTAATAATACTTCAGATGGTTATAAACATTTGACAAAAGATTCTTTCAATCCGTTAAAAAGCAGGAGCCCATTTCATAGATTCATAGTTTTTAAGGCCAGAAGGGATCATTAGATCATCTAGAATGACCTGCTGTATATCACAGGCCATAGAATTTCATACAAGTACTGTATTGAGCGAAAGGACTTGTTTAGCTAATGCACATCTTCCACAAAGGCATTAAGTCTTAATCTGAAGATTTCATCCGGAGCTCACTTTTCAGGGACGTCTTGCTGAATTGTGCAAAAACGTGATGGTGAATGTTTGTAGGAATTCTGTTCAGTTCAGCCGTATTTGCATTCTGTCATCATTAGAGCTGAGCAAAGAATTGAGTTTTTCATTTGGGGCTAAACCGAAGAATCGGGGGGAGGGGGGGAATTGATTTGGTTTGAATGAAATATTGTGTTGGACCCAAAACAATTATTTTTCCAATTTATTTTGGGTTATTTTTGAGCGTGTTACCCATTTTTTTGTTTGATTTTTTTTAATAGCTAAATTTCTAAACAAAATACCATTTTGAAATGAAAAGTCAAAGCGTTTATTTTTCAAAAGGCTCAAAATGCAACATTTTGGAACAAAAAGTTGAAACAAATGTATTTGGAAATAACCATTTCAACTTTTTTTTTCCCAACGGAAACTAATTGCTGAATTTGACTCAAATTCACAAATGGTATTGGTGCCCTATGGCAGGGCCCACTCGATCCTGCCTCTGCTGAAGTCCACCAACAGCTCAGAAACCTTTTCACCTGGCGTGGTATATTTACAAGGGTGATTCCCATCACCCTTGTATATCGTACAGTAAATCTTATTCCTTCAGTCTTAGGGATTCTTCAGCTCCTCAGGCAAACAGGGAAGAGAAATCTCTCTGTCTGCTTCCCCCTTCTACTTCCTTCCTGTGCCTTTTTGTATCTTCTGTCTAATGGCTTAACTAGCATTCCAGCTCTCCTCCACCCACCAATTAGGTAGAGCTCTTCTTAACTAGGTCTGTGCTGCAGTGTTGAATTGGAACTGCAGTGACCAGAGTCCTGGCTCAGCTGCTGTTGCCCAGCACTCTGTCACATGCCCCGAAAAATGCATTTTTAATTGAATTTATTATTTACTGAAAATACCTTGCATGGCTCTAGTTAGCTAGAGGATCAGACTTCGGGATTGTCGCTCTGTGTTTCACTCTGAAGTCTGGAATGACTGCTGAGTCAGGATGAAGCTACAAGCATGGCTGAGAGCTCCCTTTTTTTCAGAATATCACCAGGTTCAGCCATCATTGTATTCACATGCAAACAGACCCTTCAGTTTACGATTGGGTGCTAATTTGAGACAAGACACAGGAAGACAGTGTGATATACAGTAGCTCGGGCAGGAGAGAGAGGAACAGGGCACCAAAACCAAGATTACGTGGTTCTGTAGTTCAGCTAATGCCAAGCTGGAAGGTTCCAAGTGCCTGGGATTATTTGTTTTATTTTTTAATTTTAAATAAATCGTTATTCCAGGCTGAACCCCCTTCATTGTTTGGCTGGTTTCCTGTAAGTGATGGATGGAAATGAATCCTGTAAAAAGATCTTGAGAAGGAGACAGTGGGTGACAGATTAATTCTGGGAGGATGATCCATGCATAAGAATCACATGGGGCAAAATTCCTTATTACTTGCTCTTTGTGAATATTTGTGCACAGACTTAGAGGAATGGCCATGCGTATTCTCATGTGAACAAAGATTCTAGTGTATGAGCAAGAGTTTTCACTCACCAGTTACTGTTCTCCTTTTGAAAAAAAAAAGTTTCCATCTTCCAATCAGGAACCCGAAACAATACCATGTGACAGATTATCAATCACACATCAAGAATAACAAATAGCATAAAGTTGGTGTGAAGCACTTGCAGAAAACCCGTAGGCTGAAATTTGCTTGCATAAACTATTTGGCAAATGATTTCAAACAATGAATCATGATCATTTCTAGCAATGTCCAAAATCTTCAGAGTTGACCACCGTCCGTCTGGTTTTAGATCTGTGTGTGGCATAGAGACTATTCTGACCTGGTTCATTGATGTTCTCCTGCTGGGGATGGGCAAAGATCGAGTGTCAATGCTGATTCTTTTAGATTCTTCAGCTGCCTTTGATAATGTTAACCAAGAGGTGCTGCTGATACGGCTACAGACATCAGCAGGGATAAAGATCGCTGCTTTGGATTGTCTTAAGTCACTTCTCTCAGCAAGGAGCCCTGTGTGTGATTGCTCTTCAGCAGCAAGAGTTCTCTTACATGGGGTACCAGAGTGTTCTGATCTGTCCCTCCACCTGTCTAACGTGAGGCAGATAGAGGAGATGATGAGCCACCTGGAGAACACAGCAACAATCAGTGGAGCTAGGTGAAAAGTCTGAAATTTTGGGGGTGGGCGGGAGGGGAATGAAATGTAATGTAAATTTTCATTATTTTTTTTAAAAAAAACATCATGTCACCAGCTTTGGCCATCAGTCCACTGCAAACATTCAGCTCTGCTGTTGCACCCCAGCAGACCCATGTGTTTGATCACTTGTGGCTTTTGCCAGAGTCTAGCCAAGCCTGGCGCTTGGAGAAGAATTAATTGGATGAAACTCACCTGGATAAGACAGATGTGATGATGGCGGGCTGGGAGAAACAACCTCTGGCGAGAGAAACTATTTTAGTGTTGGTGGATCTTACATCACTGAAAATTTAAACTCTGTTTTACCGTCTCTTCCTAGCAGGTGACAAAGGCAAGTGAAAACCAGGAAAGTGAAACTTGGGGCTTAAAAATGGGTGTGAGGGGGGTGAGGCATTTTAAGTGCTATCTAGGTCTAGGCTTGCATCATTTTAACTATGGGGGAATACGATGAGACAGTGTAACCAAGCACATCTGCTTTTTCTGTGTTAATTCTGCTCAGTCGTGCTTAAACAGACAATGATGGATTGTCCCTGGGTTTTACTGGTAATATCTAAAAGACCTGGATTTAATTGTCCTGTGTTTATTGCACAAAAGGAGCAAATTATGAGCCACGATGCAGCATCTTCAGTGAAAGTGATTATTAGCATTGCAGAAAGCTGCTCCTCACCAGGGATATGACTTTGTCAGTTGGACTCCCTCCCCCGCCGGGACTCTACTTGTGAATTCGCTCCCTCCTGCCAGTTAAAGATCATGGTGAAATGCAAAACTGAAAGCGGCCAATGGCTCTATATTTGATTCAGATGTTGTTGGGGTTTTGTTGTTGTTTTCTTTTTCCCTTGAGTATGAGATCAGTCAGGAACAGGAGAAGAATTTAGAAACCCAGAAGAGAAATAGCACAATCAAGCATTTTTCTGGTTGTTGCTGTTTTGTGTAGGGAGTTGGCTGGTGTGTGTCTGAGGGGATGTGGGGAGAATTCTTGATCTGACTTTATTAATCTTAACCTAGGCTTGTGAGCTTTTAAAGCAAACAGCAATTATTATAATCATTTATTGTTTGTATTACCATAGTGCCTAGGAGCCCTCGCCGTGGACTCCATTGTGCTAGGCGCTGTATAAACACAGAACAAAAAGACAATCCCTGGCCTGAATGAGCTTACAGTCTAAGTCTAAGACAAGATTGATTGAACTCAGTTTAAATCAATGGAGTTACAGTAGTGCAAGTAGGGGGAGAATACGGACTATTTTGTTCAGTCAACAGTTGATTTTTTTTTTATGGTGCATGGATCCATTGATTTAAACTGGGTTACTCCTGAATGACACTGCTGTAGGGAAGAGGAACATGGGGCCCAACAGTGAGAAGGTCTGGCAAGGAGGGATTTGGAAGACGGCTTTATGCTTTGTGGGCTCAAGGGGTCTAGTGGGACAAAAGTCCCACGGGACTGCGACTGGTTTCTCATCTAGTGCCCAAAAGTAGGCTAGGTGACTCTCAAATGTATAACAAAGCAGGGCCCTTCCATACAACCATAGAGTTAGAAGGGACTGCAAGGGTCATCTAGTCTAACCCCCACCCACCCACCCCACCAAGATGCAAGATTTGTGTCTAAACCATACAAGACAGATGACTTGGCCATGAAGATCTTGTAATCTGAACAGATGTTAGGCATCAAGAGGGGATGTTGTAAGGGACGCTACCCTTCCTTAGACCTTGTCTACACGGGGAAATTGACCAGAATAGCTATTGTGAGATAAACTATTCCACAATAGCTAGTCTAAATAGCCCCCCCACACACATTCTATTCTGGAATAAAAGTGATTTGATTAAATCAAATAAAGATTTGATTAAAAGTGATTCGATCTGGAATAAAAGTGATTGTGTGTGTATGGGGGTGGGGGGATGAGAAAACCTGGATTTGTGCTGGAAATGGCCCACCTTGATTATGATGCACATTGTAGGGAGAGTGGTCGCTTTGGATAAGCTATTACCAGCAGGAGAGTGAGTTTGTGTGTGTGGTTTTTGGAAAGGGGTGTGTGTGTGAGAAAACCTGGATTTGTGCTGGAAATAGCCCATCTTGATTATCATACACATTGTAAAGAGAGTGGTCACTTTGGATGGGCTATTACCAGCAGGAGAGTGAGTTTGTGTGTGTGGTTTTTGGAAAGGGGTGTGTGTGTGAGAAAACCTGGATTTGTGCTGGAAATGGCCCATCTTGATTATCATACACATTGTAAAGAGAGTGGTCACTTTGGATGGGCTATTACCAGCAGGAGAGTGAGTTTGTGTGAGGGGGGGCGGAGGGTGAGAAAACCTGGATTTGTGCTGGAAATGGCCCATCTTGATTATCATACACATTGTAAGGAGAGTGATCACTTTAGATAAGCTATTACCAGCAGGAGAGTGGGGTGGGAGGAGGTATTGTTTCATGGTCTCTGTGTATATAATGTCTTCTGCAGTTTCCACAGTATGCATCTGATGAAGTGAGTTGTAGCTCACGAAAGCTTATGCTCAAATAAATTGGTTAGTCTCTAAGGTGCCACAAGTCCTCCTTTTCTTTTTTCTCTAACAAAGTCACTTTTATTCTTGAATAATGTTCACGCAGGGAGCTATTCCAGGGTAGTTACGGTGGAATAACTTTGACAAGCATGGCTTTTTGGTATATTTCCCCAGTGTAGACAAGCAGATATTATGCTATTTTGCCCCTGCTCAGTCCCCTCACACTGTGATCCCAGAGTCAGATTTTCAGGGGCTCAATCTCAACAACTGGGGCCTTATTCTCTAAAATGCTCAACTCCATTCAGCACCTAATTAAGAACCAGATTTTCCAAAATGCTCAGAACCCACTGTGACATAACTGGATTTCCAAAAGAATTAAGCACCCAATTTGCCCAGCTCTGAAAATATGACCCCTTATTTTGGTGCATAAATGGGAGCAAAACCTGGCCCTCAGTTAATGTAGAGTTACAAATGCTTTGTAACCCTTTTTATGGTCATTTAGCACAACAGGACAGACTGTCTTATGTGCACAAGTCTTCAAAGGACCTCATGCCGAGAGGCACTGACTCCCAGACTTCAGCAGGAGCTGTCATGGGGTCAGGCCTCTGACTGTGTGTCCTGTTAGTACCAGGCTTAAATCATCACTGTGGCGAGGATTCAAAAGCCGTAGTAGTAAAATGACGAACCATGAGGCAGGGTGCCATGGGAGCATCTTCATTATTAGGGGGCTCTCCATAATAGAACAAAAACCCACTTGATGAGTCAAGTGGCTTGATTTATAAGTGAACTTTCACTAAAGTAAACACAAGACGGTATGTATCTAATTTGCCAATGAGATCATCTGTTTCTTTGTTAGGAAAGAAAAATGTGTTTCCTTTCCAATGAAAGGGTCACTCAGACAATTTGCATGAGCAAATAAAGATGAGGGTTAGCATCACTAAATAAATAAAGTACACGCAAGTGTAAGTGGCCACCAAAGAGCAGAGCTGCTCAGCCAGAATAGCACTGGGACCAGTGCCAAAGGGCTGCTGTTTGCCATGCCTCCCAATCTAAGCATCTTCTGGGTTGGGTGTTGATGGAGTCAGTGACTTATGGCTTAAGTAAAGCGTCTGTTTGGAGTAAGTCAATTTAAGCTAGAGGTGAGCAACAGAGCAGAAACAGGGAAGCAGATTTGTTGGTTTAGTTATCGTCTTTGTGAAAAGCAACTGGGCAGCACAATTCTGATGGCTGGAATAATTGTCTATTTTCCGCCTCCTACTAAAAGAGGTGGAAGGCCTGATTCTGATCTTTGCCACCTAATCTTTTCCGGTGCAATTTAGCGAAGTTACTCCTGATTACCCCGTTTGAGATCGGAATCAGACCCGGAGGGTTCCTAATACAGTGTGAGATTTGCCAGGCTGACCTGTGGAGCAGCTGCCAGCCGCATACAATACCCCACTTACAGCCGGCATGGCAGAATTCCACCGACAAGGTTGCCGTTCAAAGCAATAGTGAAAGCGACTTGGTCATAATCAATCCCAATTCTCATTGTGGATTGAGCTAACCCTGAATGGCTCAAAATGCTGTTCTTTCGCGCCTAACCCTCCGAATAAATCCACAACAGTGTAAAGATCGTTTGGATAAGATTCTGTTTCTGAGAATCTATCACTTCTCTATCGTGGACAGATTGTCTTTAGATCGCATGTTTCGTATATATTATATCCCATGTAAGGGTGACAACTGTAGCACTAGATCCATTAATATTTGCCAAAGCAAATTTCAATTGGTATTGTAACTGTGGACCCATTCCTCTCCCCCCGACCCCATCCTGCACATACACATGGGCACACATACACTTTTGCCTCTCTTGGTTTCAAAACAAATGATTCACATTTACACAGTGACATTCAGCAAGTGGGCACTGTGGACAAAGAACCAAAAGGAAAGATCTTGAAAATATAAAGTGGATGTTAAATATTTTTTTTTAAATCCCCACTTATACTGCAACTCATCCATATCCAGGAATGAAACCCACATACCACCAACAAAGTACCAGTTGGCACAAAAACATGGCAGTCCTTCTGCTTAGCAACCAAGATTTCTGTGTACACACAGCCTCAAGGCTCCGCTGGACGGGATCCCCATGCAGTCCTAGAATCCAGTTCAAGGCTTCTGTCATGATAGACAAAGCCTTCCATGGGACTGGCCTGAGATACCTGACGACTGACCTCTCCTGATATCATCATGACCTGCCACACCAGCTACCTTCTGAATGGTCACTGCTGACCATTGAGGGAGGCTGGTGAGTATAGGAGACAGTATGCTCTCAGGATCAGACCCTAGGTCTTGCACTGCGGTTGGTAGCCATTCAGGTAGCTACACAAGTGCAAACCCATAGTGTAGGGGAGTTTCACTTTTTCGGACCTGGGGAAAGTGCTTCGCTACTGTAAGGTTTACACTAGTAGAGCACATGTGCACTAGGGATTTGGACCAGTGTATCTAAATCAACCTAGCTAACTCCATGGCTACACTTCCACAACTATGGAACCCGTTCCTCACAAGAAATAAGAATCTCATAGGCCCCTCCTGCATTCAGAACTAAATGCAAATACTTAACTCTCTGACTTGACTTTCCCACAATGAGCTTTTCAGACACACATGTGAACACTAACAACTGATCAAACTATTTCTCCATCAGCCTGGGAAGGTACGACAAGGGCAAGAGAGAGATTTGTTAATGTTATAAATACATACAAAGCTCTCAGAGACTCTGCTGTTAGGAGAGGTGTGGGGGTGGGCCAAGAGATAGGAAGAAACAAACTAGACTGGAAGAGACTGAAGGTCCAACTAGACAGTTATCCTATCTGTGCAAGTGACCACTCTACTCTGACAGACATCCTACACTGTCTGAGTTTTACCCAAAGGCAGTGGGCCAAATTCCACTCTGTGGCATGAACCAAGCCCCAGTGAGTTGGCCCAGTATCTGTTATAGTGTGTTGTTGCCACTGTGACCTGGATTGGAAAAGAAATGTTGTCAAGGCAGAATTTTGGATTTGGATTATTTTTTGCTGAAGAGGAAATCTGATTTCAATCCTACTAATGATCTATTACATTTCATGGAGGATGTTAAAATAAATAGCCAATGGGCCCTATCAAACTCTCTCACACACACACAAGGGTCCCCAAAGTTCGATTTAAATGGTTGGAAATAAAAGAAACGTCAAACGCATAAGTATGGTAAATTACTGTGTATGTAAGATGAAAGGAATCAAAGCTATGCCAAAGTTTATAACAATAAGTAATAGAAAACTGATGAAATTTTTAAAAGCTTAGCTCAAATAAAATGGATGATGTTACTTTTAAAGTTATATTCTTTGGGCCAAATATACAAGGTTATGTCCTCACTAGCCCTTATGTTGGTATAACTTACGTTGCTCAGGGGTGCAAATAAGCCACTCCCTGAGCGACATAAGTTACACCGACCTAAGCACCACTGCGGACAGTGCTATGCTGGCAGGAGAACTTCTCCCAATGACATGGCTACCACCACTTGTTGGGGGTGGATTAATTAAGTCAATGGGAGAGCTCTCTCCTGTAGGCTTAGAGCAGCTCCCCTAGAGAGCTTACAGCGGCCCAGCTGCATCAGCAGCTCTAGCTTAAGGAGTGAAAACTGGACATAAACATCAATGCAAAAAGACAAAGTGGTTAAATAGGTCGCTAATTTAACTTGAGGGGTCAGTATATGTACACTAAGGATGCATTTGACTCATTGTGTTATGTGTGGTATTTGTAGCGTACCGATTAACACAGTTCCTGAGAACCTCATATCTTTAATGCTTTCATACTCCCAGCACCCTTCTGAGGTAGGGCAAGGCTATTACCCCCGTTGGGCAGATGGGGAACTGAGGCACACAGAGGCTAAGTGGCTTGCCCAAGGTCACGCAGGAAGTTTGCGGTGGAGCAGAGAATTGAACCCATAGCTCCCACGTCTTAGGCTTGTGCCCTAACTGCTGAACCAACCCTTTTTGGATGACCCTTGAGAGTGCACAAAGGTCGTGCAGGGACAGCTGGAGCAAAGTTAGGGATTGAGCCCAAATCTCCTGGATCCCAGCCCAGACTTTAACCATAAGACCATCCTTCCTCTCATGAGAGAGTGGATAATTGCACCTGAAAGACAAATATTGCATTTGATTATTAAAACAAAGAATCAAACAAACAGCCCATTTAGTTTAGACAGACTATGTACCCATCACCTTGATACCTAGGTACCAGTGGTGCTGGCAATTCAGTATCCAAATTCACAATGTGTCCCCCTCCTAGCACTACTTAATCACCTGCTAGTAACTTCTCAGTTAGCCTCTTAGACACATAGCAGTAAATTAGCTTAGTTCTAATTCATGGAACACCAGTGCCACAATGTATCCACTCTCAATGTGACTACATGGCTGCAACATTGTGTCCAATTCAAACTCTTCTCCCAGGATGGAGCCCCACTCTCCAGGACAGAGCCCCTCTAAGCGCCCAGCGGGCAGGCATCTCACCAACATCACAGTTGTCATTGTGGGGCTGTGTCGAGTCACAGCTTGGGTGCTAGGACAGCCATAAGTCAGACAGGGAACACAGGGGAGGGGCTGACATGCGAAGCACCACCATTCATTGACTCATAGCCCACGACGAGAACCCAGCTCAAAACATGACTTCCATTTACCCCAAAGCCTGGTTAGCTGAACGTTTTGGATGTGCCCCAGGCCATTTGGGTCAACAGGAATTTACTTTATTGGGTTATAGAGCTTTATAGCTGTAGGCCCCCAAATTTAAATCCAACGTAGGTTGGTAGTGTCTGCAAATAGGTATTGTTTGGTGGTCTCAAGCCAGGACCCAGGAGACAGCTAGCTGTCTGCATCCCAAACAAGCAATTGGGTCTACATGGCACCCTTGTTGGGAATCTGCAGAGCAACCAATGGGTGAGAGCTGGGGCCGGGAGCCATTGAAGTAAATGGCAAAACTCCCATTGACATCAGCGGCACAAGATTAAGCCTTGAGTTGGCAATGGAGAATGAATTCACCTCTACATGTGGCCCTGGCAGATAATGGTTCAGAGATGTTGATAGGACAGTTTGGGGGTATCTTGCACAATAGCTGCCTGTGTTGTATTTGGTTTGTGGACAGAGCAGGGCTGTCGAGCGATCTTTTTCCAGGGGCACATTAACACTGAAGCTTTAAAAAACAGAAAGAAAATTGCAGACAAACTTCCAGTGCAACTAGAAAGGTGTGGCACTAAAACTAGTCTTTGTTTCAACCTTTGAATGACTGAGGCACTATGAATGCAGCTGAAATGTCCCCCTGTTTGCAACCTCCTGGATACTGTTATGCTGCTAAAATTAAAGTCTACGTTATTTTTAGTAGGAAGCCATCAGAGCCCCACAAATCATACGCTGCTGCCCGGTTCTGATTACAGCCTTGTAACACATTTCTTGTGAATAAAAACCAGTTCTGAGTGTCAGACAGTCCGGGTAATGCAGCATTTGTATATTTGGGTAATAGATGCAGCTGTTGGAAAACAAACTCTTTTAAACAGTTTTATTTTATGAGTAGTTATTCATTTATGAACTGTAGCAGAGGACTAAGTAAAAATCCATCTATCAAAGGCTAGAACCTCCAATATGGGCCTTCGCTGGGATTCTCAAAGACTAAACGTATTTCTCCAGACTCTGAGACAGCAGACAACCCCTATTCAGCATAACACCTAAGCACCTGCTTAATTTGAGGCCTTGAGGCCTGGGCTTGAGTCCCATTAATGAGACCTATGACCTTAAATGTGCTTAAAGTTAAACATGTGATAAAGTACTTAGTCCTGGAACTAGTTCAGGCTGCATAAGGGCCTGATCTTATGGTCTGAGTGACTCCTGGTGTGTGTTGAGAGTCCTTGGCACATGTTATGGGAATTAAGGACACTAAACACCTCATAAGATTGTGCCCATATTGAATATTTTACACGTGTGACAATTAATTCCAGGGATCCAGTTTCTTAGCTAGTGGTTGTGGATTCTCACTTTTTACCTGAGCAGGTTTCATTATGTGGTAAGACCTTGTGGGCATGGATGACTATAAGCACCCACAACACCTGAAGCTGTTGGAGGGCCCTCAATAGTCAGGTCAGGATAGTCACTAGGGAGGGGTGAGTCAAAGGGTTTGGAGTTTGGGTTACATTTGGAGAAACACCCAGAGGTTTGGTTATTTAGCCAAACAATGATCCAAATCTCTGCTGGGTCTGCAGAATTCAGAAGGCAATCTCTAGAGAACAGGTGCTCTTCTTGACCCTTCCTGCTTCAGACTGGGTCTGAAATGCCACAAGAAAAGCCTTTCCTGGTGATATGTTGGTGCTTTTATTCCAGTCCCGGGGAGGGGGGGGGGGCGGGGGGAGGGGGGAAGAAGGGGGAAGAAAAGAGAAAGAAAAACTTAGAAGTTTGTTGAACTTTCAGACATCAAGAAAGGTTCAATTTCAGCTTTGGGAGAAAGTTTAAGGAGGTCCTGATTTGATCCAAACCAAGTCACCCATTTCTAGTTGTTCTGAGATATTCCTGATTTCCATATGGCTATGTCCTGATTCTTGCAAGAGCATCTTGCAGGACGATTGCTCTGCAATTAATTTCAGGAATCAAAATTAGAACTGGTTTGGAAATGGTGACTTTTTTCTCACAAAAAATGTTTTCCTTTTTGTGAATAAATTGAACAACTGTCTTGTCAAGCTTGAACGAAATTAAAAAATTGCAATTGTTAGGCCTCAAACTTCCGTATTACGCAAGCCTTGCAAAAATAAAGCTTACGGTTGTGACTTGTGGTCAGGACACACTGCTACCAGATAGCCATATCTGCGGACTCCTGTGTACTTATCAACCCCAAATTACCCACAATCAAGGTCTAATTGGCTACAGAAAATAAATAGGCCCTCAATTATACGAACAACGAACAATTGGACATAAAAATTAAATACGCATCAATTATACAATTAGGGCAACCACATAAACAATAAAAAGAAAAGGAGTACTTCTGGCACCTTTAGAGACTAACCAATTTATTTGAGCATAAGCTTTCGCGAGCTACAGCTCACTTCATCGGATGCATACTGTGGAAAGTGTAGAAGATCTTTTTATACACACAAAGCATGAAAAAATACCTCCCCCCACCCCACTCTCCTGCTGGTAATAGCTTATCTAAAGTGATCACTCTCCTTACAATGTGTATGATAATCAAGTTGGGCCATTTCCTTTTCCTTTTCTTTTTGCGAATACAGACTAACACGGCTGTTACTCTGTAACCTGTCACATAAACAATGTGGCCCACCCTGATTGGTTGGTCTGTTCTAAAAGACGGCTGTCAGACCAGATAAAAAGGACAAAGGCACGGGACTCTGTGTGTGTGCATGTGTGTTTTCCGTCATACCTGACCCACACCCCCTGAACCAAAGGGACGTGCACTTCTCGACTGTCTGTACCTGGCCAGTGCAGAAAGCGGCCGACTGAACGGTAACGTATTTTCCGGACGAATGCAGGGTAAGTCTATGGATTAAAGAAGTCTGGTCGCTCGAGCCGAATTGATCATAGTCGTATCGATAACATAGTACAAAATCAATAGTAGATGGCTGATGCATAATAGCTTTGCATGTATTTGTGCTTGTCTTTTAAGTAATTCCGAGCGGATGCATGTGGTGTGGTCGTTCATCAGCTTTATATTGCCTTTAAAAACACCAGGAATATAGGGCTGGTGAACAATAGTTTTACCTATGCTTGTCTTCGGGGCTTTTGTTATAACCTGCCAGGACCAGCATATGTAGAGTCCCTGTTCAGGAACTCACAAATGGTCCACAATATTACTTGTACTTGCGCTGGTCTTCAATATAATCTGCCTTTTGTATTAATTCTTATTCAGGGTTGGTCTTTGGTTTTCCTTTTTCTGTTTTGTTTATGCTGTTCAAAAATCATTAAAAGCCTTTCTTGAGGAATAATTAGTAGCTCTTACTTATTTTATATGAACACCACTTAACCTCGTTATATCTGTGTTTGGGTGGTGGGAACTAGCGATCACCCTGGGGTGAATTAGGGCCTCGAGGCGTGCCTCCTTCTTCCTTCATCTCCGCACTTTTCACTGGAAAACCAAAACCCTCCAAACCAAGAGCTGGTTAAAAATTTCTGCTGGAACATTTTCTATCCGAAAATGCCATTTTCATTCAAACTGAAACTTTTCCCCTGCAAGTGTCAATAAGGTGATGCAGCTGAAAAAAAAGTCTAATATTCTGGAGTGTGTTAACAAGAGTGTCGTATGTAAGAAACTCTGCCACGACATAGGCTGTGCACACCAGCACTTAGGTTGGTGTAATTTATGTCGCTCAGGGGGGTGGCTTGTTCATGTCCCTGAGCAACATAAATTATACCAACATAAGTGGTAGTGTAGACATAGCCTGAGTGGGGACCAAGAACCGTTTTCAAATGTATTAAGGGCTGTTATAAAGAGTGATCAATTGTTCTCCCAAGTCAACCAAAAGTAGGACAAGAAGTAACAGGTTTCATTTGCAGCAAGGGAGATTGAGGTTCGATATTAGGACAAACTTTCTAATGATAAGGGTAGTTAAGCTGTGAAACAGCCTTCAAAGGAAGGTTGTGGAATGCCCATCACTGGAGATTTTTAAGAACAGGTTGGACAAACACCTCTCAAGGATGGTCTAAGTTTACTTGGTCCTGCCTTAGTGCAGGAGGCTGGACTAGGTGACCTCTTGAGTTCCCTGCCAACCCTCCATTTCTATGATTATATTTTTTAGATGTGGCTTGCTCCTCCACTGTGCTTGGGAGGTGAAGTCATGGCCTTGCCCCGCCCCAAGCCATTTGGGGGAGCTAGACACCCCTGGAAGAAGCCCTTGCAAAACTGAAAGGACACTGCAATGGTCTTTATGTATCCTCCTTTCACCCCAGCTTCTCATAAAGACTAGGTGCAACCTGGCCTTTTGGCGGAATCTTCTACATCCCACTTCCAGGGTCTTGTTTTCATGTGTGGTTGGGGGTGGGATGGGGTGGATATTTAGCTTTGGGTTTCTTTGTCACAGATAGCCCCAAACCACCACCCCAAATCTGTGCCCTCCCCCCCCCCCCACACACAAACTGGGAGATGTTTAGGATCACAATCTGGAGCCAGAACTTAACTTGGCAGTTGAACTCTATCTCCATTTTGGGCCAAACCAGAACTCCAGGTCTAAACACCATCAATTTTATTTTCAATGGTGATGTCTGAAATCGAGACGGAGGTGTGAATTTTGGGACTCAGGCCTGACTGGACATACTAGCCCTTGTGCTTTCTGTGTGATATAAGTGGCTGTTGTTGACTTCAGAGGCCTATTACTTGTTTGCTTTCTCACTCCAGGAAACATACTGTAGTCTCTGATCACACAGCTCACTCCACGTGGCTACCCAGCATGTGCTTTGCTGGAGAGGGGCACAAAGAGCATTTAAAATCCCTTCCATGTAGAGCTAAGGTAAGAAGGCAGGTAGCAGTGTATCTGTAACCTCTGCAACATAGACTAGATCCAGTAAACCAACCTGACCTGTGTTAGAGGTAGTCAATAGGCCCTAGAATAGACCTTCCATAAAGGTACAGGTGATGGGATACAGAGCAGAAGGAGACAAATGTCAATGGACGGACAGACAGGCAGCCATGGAATGACAGTATGGTTCTAAGATTGCTTTTTACATCCATTGGGTCCGAGCCAGCAACCTGTGGCATCACAGGCACCAACTTCTCCTGGCGCCAGTGGGTGCTCGACCCCTGCCCCTGGCCCGCCCCGACTCCACCCCTGCCCCGCCCCTCCCGTCCCTGCCCCGCCCCTATTCCAACCCCTTCCCCAAAGTCCCCGCCCCAACTCCGCCCCCTCCCTGCCCCTATTGGACCCCTTCCTCAAGTCCCTGCCCTGGCCCCGCCTCCTTCCCTGAGCGTGCTGCGTTCCTGTTCCTCCCCCATCCCTCCCACAGCTTGTTATGCCGCAAAACAGCTATTTTGCGGCAGCAAGCGGGGACATGGCATGCTCAGGGGAGGAGGAGGGGGTGAGCTGGGATTGGGGGGTGGGGCAAGGAGCTACTCGTGGGTGCAGAGCACCCACCAATTTTTCCCCGTGGTTGCTCCAGCCCCGGAGCACCCACGGAGTCGGCGCCTATGCGTGGCATCGTGCCAATGACAGATTGTCTAGGACCCAAAGACTCACATCTGCTGAGACAGAACATGACAATCCCCACTGGACGCAGCTCCCCACCCCCACCCCCACCCCCATTTCTTCTTCTTCTTCTTCCAAAAAGTGGTTAATGTAAATAAATTGTCTGTTCACAAGGGTTTTGGCATCTGAATAGAAACACTTGTCTGAGCGCTTCCCTACCCCCAAGCTTTTGCTAAATGAGCCTTTCTTACTGGGAGGCATTCCAGTGGCCATTCCCTCTTTGACCGATAATAAGTTAAATGAATAGGCTGTAAAGCTGGTGACCTAGGCAGGTCCTAAGAATGCCGCAAAGCTAAAAAGTCCCTGAGCTCCGGATCACACAGCAGTATAATCTTCTGAGTGGGAACCCACCCTCAGCCCCCATGCCAGAATGACAGTCTCTGTCCTGCACTAACTGCTGTTCTCCTAGGAAGCTCAGAGCTTGTCTATATTTAAAAGTTACCAGCATAGTTAAATTGCTTTCCCCACCCTCCAGTGTAGGCACAGTTGTACTGATATAAAATTCCTTATACCGGTATAACTTTTTCTGAGTTGGGAACTGAAATAAGCTGTACCATATAAGGTATCTGTATAGCTTCATGCATGCATGCACATGCCCACAAACACACACACAACTTTATAACTGCATCTGCATCTAGAGTGTTTTACCACTACAACAAACAAAATCACACCCTTAACCAACATAGTGATACCAGTAAAGGTTTTTAAGTGTAGACTAGCTGTAAACCATCAGCGATTCATAGATTTTAAGGCCAGAAGAGACCATGATGACCGTCTAATCCAGGGGTGGCCAACCTGAGCCTGAGAAGGAGCCAGAATTTGCCAATGTCCATTGCCAAAGAGCCACAGTAATACGTCAGCAGCCCCCCATCTGCTCTCCCACCCTGCTCCCAGCGCCTCCCACCCACCGGCAGCCCCACCAATCAGCACCTCCCCCTCCCTCCCCGCACCTCCCCATCAGCTGTTTCGTGGCATGAAGGAGACTCTGGAGGGAGGGGGGAGGAGCAAGGGCATGGCAGGCTCAGGGGAGGGGGCAGGAAGGGGTGGCGTGGGGGCAGGGCCTGTGGCAGAGCCAGGGGTTGAGCAGTGAGCGCCCCCCGGCCCATTGGAAAGTTGGCGCCTGGAACTCCAGCCCCAGAGTCGGTGCCTAGACAAGGAGCCACATGTTAACGTCTGAAGAGCCTCATGTGGCTCCGGAGCACAGGTTGGCCACCCCTGGTCTAATCCGACCACCTGCAGAACACAGGATGAGTTTGGTTTTGTATTTTTTCTTCCTCCAAAGATTTTCACGTGGTGCCATCCAGCTGGAAAAAAGCAAGGAAGGTAGACATAACATGAAAGCTAATTTTTCCCTTCCCTGTGTTATTGCTTTAGATTATTGGGGCTGAAACAATGTAAAGGATCTAACATACTTTTTGTCCTTTATTGTCTTTGTTTACTTTTTTGCACTTCGCTGGTTTTGGATAGGGCAACTAGTTTGGTCAGTTTCACTCTCTCTTTAAAATTAACTTTGCCTGCTGATTTTCATGCTCCAGCACAGTGTTGCTTTGTTGGGGTTGCCAAAGAATGAGCCAGGCCGAGTACGAACCCACCAGTTCCAGGTGGGTTTGTGCCTCCTCGTAATGAGATACTGGAGGAGAGCTCACACAGGGATGTCTGCACAAGGTAGGGAATTACATGCCTAGCTCGTAGTGTAGATGTAGCCTTAGAGCAGAGGTCTTCTCAACTGCAGCATCTCCGCACCACCTGGGACTTCTAACCCCACCCTGATGTTGATTTCTAAGCATGCCCCAACACTGCTCTTAACCCTCCCACCCCTGCACACCCAGGCAGGGGAGCTGGAACAGTCTTTATAGTGGGGGTGCTGAGAGCCATTGAACCAAACTGTAAACCCTGGATATGATAGAAACCACTTCAAGCCAGGGATGCAGCCCCAGCACCCCTTGTTCCAGCACCTATGCACCCACGCTGTTCTAACCTGGTCCCCAACCCTGCCCTAGCCTCCCCCACATGCATGCTGTAGCAAGTGGGCACAGTGGTATCATGGAGCCAGAATGCTTTTCCAGCATCTTCCAGCTCCACTACACCACCGCCTTAGAGAGACAGTGTGCGCCAGTGGCTAGGATAGTGGCTGGGGGGTTAGAAGCCCTGGGATCTATTCCCTGCTGCTGGGGGATCTCAGGCATGTCATTTTGCCTCTATTCCCGTTTGTCTTCTCATCTACTGAGATTGCAAACTGTTCAGAGTGGTGATGGTCTTTTACTACATTTCCGAAAACAGCAGGGCCTTCATCTTGGTTGGAGCCTCTTGATGTTACTGTAACTCAAATAACAATAGGTGTGGGGGCTTTTTTTCCTCTGGGAAGTGGGAAATAAATAATAAAAAAGTAACTTTTGTATCCAAACTATTTGACCGTGTCACTTCCACTTGGCGTTGTTTTGCTTCAGATAGGGAGGAGAAAAGTGACGGATTGCGGGCTGCAAAAGGTTTCAAGTGCTCCCAATTGGAAAAACAAATATTCAGACAATTAAAATGACTCTTGTTAAAAGACCAGATGGAAACAAACTGCCACCCTTATCAGGCTGTGCATTTCCAGGGCTACGAGATAATCAGCCGCTGCGGGCATCCTAATCGTGTTAGATTATTTGTCTCTCCACCTGCCTGAACTCTCTCAGCTGATTAGCATTTGATTAGTCCACTTTTAAAATACCATCGGAGCCACAGCACTGGGAACACTTTCAAAGAGTGTTTTCCTCTTCACGCTGATTGCATCTGCATTAATTATGCTAAGTGCTGAAACAGGAACAATATTGATGTAACAAAAGTTTATTAGGTTGATATGGTCATTCAGCCAAGAGGGCTTTGGGGGCAGCCTGCCCTTTGGATCTGGCCTCCAATATAGGAAATGTCAATCTCATTAATATTCAAATTGATCTGATTTGGGTAATTTCTGTCTGGGAGAGAGGTAGTTTTGGAATGTAATTAGCTTACAGACATTTGCATGTTAATAAAATTCTTGATTATTTTTTACCGTTCTTCACTTTATGGAACAGGAGTGGGCAAAACTTGAGGAGTTGAAGGATTTGAAAACCTCGCAAGCTACATTTAGGGGTTGCTAAAGTATTTTTGAATTTGTCGTGCTCTCTTTCCCGCCCCCGTAAATGTCAAGCTGTTTTTCTCAAAAGGATGATGACTATCTAGCTAAAATATAGATTCATAGATCACAAGGCTTGAAGGAACCACTGCAATCACGCAATCTGACCTCCTGCATAACACAGAAGTTTTATCCTCATTTAACAGATGGGGAACTAAGGCACAGGGAAAAAATGGGCAAGTACAAATATCTATGGCCACCGTGATACGGGAACATACTTTCCATCCTGCTGCAGTGGGATGTGATGGCCAAAAAGCCTAGTGCTCTGTTCTGCCTCCTTGGCGAACGAGAAAGGCGTGGCTCTTTGCACAGCTTCTGTACGTGTGACTTTGAACCCTGTGCAGTTTCGGACACACCTCTTAGAAAAGTAGGCTTTACAATAATACTTTACGCACAGAGAGCTCAGTGATCTGCACTTTATAAACGTTAAAGATGAGGCTGGTGTCTTGCAATCTGTCTCCAACAAGGGACAGCACGTAGTTATGCAGTGCCAGGAGCAGAGCAAGCACTAAATTGTGATTCAAAGAGTAGCTGTGTCATAGGGGATGTAGGGTTCACTAGCCCTTTTCTGGGCACAAATTATTTCTCCCTTTATGCTAGCTGCTGCTTTTGCCAGGGCAGAGTCAAGGGTCCCCCAACTCCTCCTGTCTGCCTGCCCACCCATGAAGGAGGGAGACCAGCAATCTGTTGATGATTTATCTGTTTTGAGATCCAGATGCAGATATTCTGTGCAGGGGAGCAGTGTCCAGCTCACAGTTGATCCCTAATTGATTTTAAAAAATATAATAAAACCTCCTATTTCCATAGACACTTTCACCAGAGACTCCAATGGATTTTACAAACATTAAAGAAGTCACACGAGGTCCCTTTGAGACAGGCAGATGTTCTCTGTACAGCTTGCAAATGAGTAAACTGAGGCACAGAGACTAAAGGTGAACTTAACCCTAGCTCAGCATGCATACACAAGGTGGGGTTTCAGTGATACATGGAATTCATACAAGCTCCATGCTCAAGGTTAATTTGCACAAAGTCTTATGGAAAGTCAGTGACAGAGTTTGGAACAGGACCCAGGAGCCCAGGCCCTGAACTAACCACTAAACAGCACTGTCCATGGTGTTTCCAGCGTTAGTACAAGATGATCACGGAGTTGATCCCTGTTCCCTTCTGTCGAACATCTTTTACTGTATGTCTCAATCATACTGTCTAACCACAAGATCTTAGGCCTTTTTCAGCCTCTAGTCCAAATTCATCACTGGTCTGTCTTGATTGCCTTCACTGGATGACTTTGACCCTCCACCATCTTATGTCAACTGTCAAGTAGAAAAGAGCTGGGAAATTTGGGGGTGGGGAGGAGGAGAGAAGGGAAAACAGGTCTTGGGTATTATGGGATCTTGTGATTTTTCTTAGCCTATGGAACATCTGCTTACAGAGATTTCAGCAACAGGTGTCTTTGCATACATTGTTATCCAACAAACAACTCATCTGCCAGTCAGCGCATTATGGGAATTTCTACATTTTCTCGTGTTCTGTGTACACTTGTTCTGTGTTCCTCCATTCCTCTATCCTTTGTATTCTCTGTCCATGGGTAGAGAACCATATGTGGCTCTACAAATCCTCATGGAATGCACAGGTCTTAGCCATGATTCAAAGTACTCCACTTACTCACAAAATCACAGAATCATAAGACTGGAATGGACCCTAAGAGGTCATCTAGTCTGGTCCCCTGCACGCAAGGCAGGACTATGTAATAACTAGACCATTCCTGACAGGTGTTTGTCTGATCTGTTCGTAAAAACTTCCAATGACAGAGATTCCACAACCTCCCTAGGCAATTTATACGAGGGCTTAATCACACTGACAGTAAGTTTTTCCTAAAGTCCAACCTAAACCTCCTTTGCTGAAATTTAAGCCCATTGCTTCTTGTCCTATCCTCAGAGGTTAACGAGAACAATTTTTTTCCCTCCTCCTTGTAACAACCTTTTATGTACTTGAAAACTGTTATCATGTCCCCTCTCAGTCTTCTCTTCTCCAGACTGAACAAATCCATTTTTTTTTCAATCTTTCCTCATAGGTCATGTTTTCTCGACCTTTAATCATTTTTGTTGCTCTTCTCTGGACTTTCTTCAGTTTGTCCACCTCTTTCCCGATATTTGGCACCCAGAACAGGACACAATACTCCAGCTGAGGCCTAATCAACGCTGAGTAGAGCAGAAGAATTACTTCTCATGTCTTGCTTACAACACTCCTGCTAATACACCAAGAATGATGTTCACTTTTTTTGGAAACAGTGTTACATTGTTGACTCATATTTAGCTTGTGATCCGCTATGACCCACAGATCTCTTTCCGCAGTACTCTTTCCTGGGCAGTCATTTCCCATTTTGTATGTGTGCAACTGGTTGTTCCTTCCTAAGTGGAGTACTTTGCATGTGTCCTTATTGAATTTTTCATCCTATTTACTTCTCTAGTTTGTCCAGATCATTTTGAATTTTCATCCTATCCTCCAGCGTTGTGCCTGAGACAACAGCTGACAAAACTTGTCATTTTCATGGAAAATTTGGAAAAAAAAAATGTAGGTTTTTGTCAATGTTTTCTACACAAAAAATTCCCCAAAACTCTTTTTTGTATTTTTACCCCCTCTCTTTTTGGTTGCCTAAAATTATTTTTTCTTTCATTTTTTAACGAAAACCTGGAAAATTAATGTTAAGATAATTTTGAAAATAAATGCTGTCTTTGCACTGCTTTGATGTTTGCCATAGAATTGTTTGATTCTGTCTAGTTGCCTCTGCCTCATTCTCTGATGCCTTACCACCCTAACCAGTATCCTGCATTCCCATAGTCTTTATTCAGCCAACACTCTCATTTGGGGCCATGTCTACATTACACACTTCTGCTGGCATCATTATATTGGTCACGGATATGAAGGGGTGTGTTTTGTGATCAATAGCTGCACCTGCCGAAGCACCTAGTGTCGACACAGTTGGCAAACCTACACTTTGGCTGATGTTACCCCTTTTGATCTAAGTGGCGAGCCACAATTTGGGTCTTGTAGGTTTTTCCAGCTGGGAGGAGAAATTGGTGATGGAATCTGGTACCTTTAATGCAGTCTTCTTTATTTACAAGAAAGGTACAAAGTCCTGTTTCCCAGCTGAAACCAAAATAATAGAAGATAGTTTGTTCACAACCTCAAGCCTCATTTAGCCAGGATGTCCAGCATGGGTGGCGGGTATAATAGGCCACGGGAGGCTAAGCCTCCCCAAACAGACGTCCCACCCCCTCTGGAGTGCGCCACTGTCCTGCCCTGAGGCTCCGCCGTCCCTCCGCCTCTCCCCCTCCCTGCTCCACCCACGTGGGGGCCTTCAGGGAGATGGTGAAGAGATGCCCATGAGCGACGTAAGTTACATCAACTTAAGAAGGGTGTAGAACAGCACTATGTCTCTCAGGGATATGAATTTTTCACACCACTGAGCACCATTGCTAGGTCGACCTGACTTTGTTGTGCAGATGAGCCCATGTTCCACTCAGGGGGTGTGGAATAGGCTATACTAGTAAAAACTCAGCTTTGCCAGTACAAGCTTTTATCCACGCCAGGAGCACGTTGCCAGGGTGATATACCTGTATGCTGGTACCAGTCAAGCTCTCCTAGAATAAGCCTGGCCTAAGTCAGTGGGAATTTGGCCTGAGTGACGACGTGATGAACAATCCCTACCGCACTCTTTGCCTCCTTGCAGTTCTCTCCAGCAATTGTACAAGAAGCCAGGAGTTTTCCTTTCTTCTTTGTATTGGTTCGGTGAGCCTGCTGCACTGGTCTGTGACTTCAGGGGGATTCTTTAGCCTAAGCCTCTTTTGTGGCTACTGGGGTCTGAATGGGTGAACAGAAAGATCTGGGTTAAAAAAAAACAACAACGAAAACCAAAAACAACTACAACGAAGAACCCGAGGGTACCTTGTTTTCTGGAATTTGAATCTCTGACAACTAGCTCAAATCAGCTCCATTAAATTACCCACTACAACACTCCCTGGTCTTCATTTCTAACTCACCCCCTAATTTGCTCCCTACTGACTCTGCATCCAGTTTGCCCTGCCATTCCCATTTTGAAGGCAAGACCTCTTACAAAGCTTTATCTTGTGATGACCAAGGACCCTAGCTTTCCGTGCCTGGTGCTGTATGAAAAGGAAGATGACCATGTATATCCTTGTTGTTACCCCTATTATACAATTGCAACAAATCTTGTACAATGTATGTCATGTAAGGTATCATTTGAGACTTCTACTCTGCTAACAGTGATTATCATGTTTATATGCATGTATCCTCTTTGCACATGAAGTTATGAAACTTTGCTACGTGTCTGTATCTCAGACATGTTTTGTTCCTTGGGTGACACCCATATGGAAATTTTACATCCAGACTAGCCATCCCTGTGTTTGGGCCATCCATTCCTTGATGGACCCACCGTCCATGTGGTGATGGGCCATTAAGGGGAATCCGCTCTTAAGTGAGCCCTTCTTAAGCATATGTCAGGGTTCCTTCCCCACTCTGAACTCTACGGTACAGATGTGGGGACCCTCATGAAAGACCCCCTAAGCTTATTCTTACCAGCTTAGGTTAAAAACTTCCCCAAGGTACAAACTTTGCCTTGTCCTTAAACAGTATGCTGCCACCACCAAGAACAGGGAAAGAGCCCACTTGGAGACGTCTTCCCCCAAAATATCCCCCCAAGCCTTACACCCCCTTTCCTGGGGAAGGCTTGATAATAATCCTCACCAATTTGTACAGGTGAACACAGACCCAAACCCTTGGATCTTAAGAACAATGAAAAATCAATCAGGTTCTTAAAAGAAGAATTTTAATTAAAGAAAAGGTAAAAGAATCACCTCTGTAAAATCAGGATGGAAAATACTTTACAGGGTATTCAGATTCAAAACACAGAGGATCCCCCTCTGGGCAAAACCTTAAAGTTACAGAAAACAGGAATAAACCTTCCTCTTAACACAGGGAAAATTCACATAAAACAAAAGATAAACTAATCCGCCTTGCCTGGCTTACCTCTACTGGTTGCAATATTGGAGACTTGGATTAGGATGGGTTGGAGAAGATGGATTTCTCTCTGGCCTCTCTCAGTCCCAAGAGAGAGCAACCACGTAAACAAAGAGCACAAACAAAACCCTTCCCCCCACCCCCGCCCCAAGATTTGAAGGTATCTTGTCTCCTTATTGGTCCTTTGGGTCAGGTGCCAGCCAGGTTAGCTGAGCTTCTTAACTCTTTACAGGTAACAGGATGTTGCCCCTGGCCAGGAGGGATTTTATAGCACTGTATACAGAAAGGTGGTTACCCTTCCCTTTATATTTATGACAGCATACCTCAGACAGTGTGGAGCAAATGGCTATCCCTGTGATTCAAGAAAGCATGTAAGAACAGGTGATTAGGACATGTGATCTAAGACTCCATCTTTTGCCAGTGACTTTGCATGCCTGTGAGCTGAGCTATAAATTGCAAACTGTGACATCACTGCTTTGTCTTCATTCCTGCTTCTCATCTCTGGGCTCTGATTTTCTAAGAAAGCTTTGAACATAGGACTGAATGACTCCCAATCTGCTTGGGTGAACTAGAGAGACTAATTACAAGCTAAAAGATAACATCACTGTTATCCTGACCTGCAAACTGTGAAAATCAAGAGTAATATATACTTATAGTACATAACCTCTGAGGATAAGACAAAAAGCAATGGACTTAAATTGCAGCAAGGGAGGTTTAGGTTGGACATTAGGAAAAAATTCCTAACTGTCAGGGTGTTTAAGCACTGGAATAAATTGCCTAGGAAGGTTGTGGAATCTCCATCACTGGGGATTTTTAAGAGCAGGTTAGACAAACACCTGTCAGGGATGGTCTAGATAATATTTAGTCCTGCCACGAGTGCAGGGGACTCACTAGATGACCTCTTGAGGTCCCTTCCAGTCCTATGATTCCTTAACTATTTACAGGTTTCAGAGTAGCAGCCGTGTTAGTCTGTATCCGCAAAAAGAAAAGGAGTACTTTTGGCACCTTAGAGACTAACCAATTTATTTGAGCATAAGCTTTTGAGCTACAGCTCACTTCATCGGATGCATTCAGTGGAAAATACAGTGGGGAGATTTATATACGTAGAGAACATGAAACAATGGGTGTTACCATACACACTGTAATGAGAGTGATCACTTAAGGTGAGATATTACCAGCGGGGGGGAGCTTTTGTAGTGATAATCAAAGTGGGCCATTTCCAGCAGTTGACAAGAACGTCTGAGAAACAGTAGGGGGTGGAATAAACATGGGGAAATAGTTTTACTTTGTGTAATGACCCATCCACTCCCAGTCTCTATTCAAGCCTAAGTGAATTGTATCCAGTTTGAAAATTAATTCCAATTCATCAGTCTCTCGTTGGAGTCTGTTTTTGAAGTTTTTTTGTTGAAGTATTACCACTTTTAGGTCTGTAATCGAGTGACCAGAGAGATTGAAGTGTTCTCCAACTGGTTTTTGAATGTTGTAATTCTTGACGTCTGATTTGTGTCCATTTATTCTTTTACGTAGAGACTGTCCAGTTTGACCAATGTACATGGCAGAGAGGCATTGCTGGCACATGGTGGCATATATCACATTGGTAGATGTGCAGGTGAACAAGCCTCTGATTGTGTGGCTGATGTGATTAGGCCCTATGATGGTGTCCCCCGAATAGATATGTGGACACAGTTGGCAACGGGCTTTGTTGCAAGGATAGGTTCCTGGGTTAGTGTTTTTGTGGTGTAGTGTGTGGTTGCTGGTGAGCATTTGCTTCAGGTTGGGGGGCTGTCTGTAAGCAACGAGTGGCCTGTCTCGCAAGATTTGTGAGAGTGATGCATCGTCCTTCAGGATAGGTTGTAGATCCTTGATGATGCGTTGGAGAGGTTTTAGTTGGGGGCTGAAGGTGATGGCTAGTGGCGTTCTGTTATTTTCTTTGTTGGGCCTGTCCTGTAGTAGGTGACTTATGGGTACTCTTCTGGCTCTGTCAATCTGTTTCTTCACTTCAGCAGGTGGGTATTGTAGTTGTAAGAATGCTTGATAGAGATCTTGTAGGTGTTTGTCTCTGTCTGAGGGGTTGGAGCAAATGCGGTTGTATCGTAGAGCTTGGTTGTAGACAATGGATTGTGTGGTGTGGTCTGGATGAAAGCTGGAGGCATGTGGGTAGGAATAGTGGTCAGTATGTTTCCGGAATAGGGTGGTGTTTATGTGACCATCGCTTATTAGCACTGTAGTGTCCAGGAAGTGGATCTCTTTTGTGGACTGGTCCAGGCTGAGGTTGATGGTGGGATGGAAATTTTTGAAATCATGGTGGAATTCCTCAAGGGCTTCTTTTCCATGGGTTCAGATGATGAAGATGTCATCAATATAGCGCAAGTAGAGTAGGGGCATTAGGGGACAAGAGCTGAGGAAGCGTTGTTCTAAGTCAGCCATAAAAATGTTGGCATCCTGTGGGGCCATGCGGGTACCCATAGCAGTGCCGCTGATTTGAAGGTATACATTGTCCCCAGATGTAAAATAGTTATGGGTGAGGACAAAGTCACAAAGTTCAGCCACCAGGTTTGCCGTGACATTATCGGGGATACTGTTCCTGATGGCTTGTAGTCCATCTTTGTGTCTTTTTTACTATTAATAAAACCTTTGGTTTACTAAGGATTGGCTGATAGCATGGTTTTTGATCTGAATTATATATTGACCTGGGAAAGTAGCTGATCCTTTGGGACTGGAAGAACTTTATATATGCTGAATCTGGTTTTCAGTAACCTCTCATCATAAAGACCAGATGTCTGGGTGGTGATAAGGGCTGGATTGCCTAAGGGGACTCTGTTTTGGCTTCTCGTTAACCAGTGCTACAGAAGCTCATTTTCTTACTGGTTAGGTGAATCTAATTATAGAATAATCCACCAGTTGTTGGGGTGTGTTGGCCCTGTTTCCCACGGTCAGTGCTGGATGTGCCATTTTCAGTGGTGATCCATACATTCAGGGTCTAGACCATGATAAAAAAAATAAATTCTCTGATAAAAAAGAACCCATAAAAATCCAGCTTCTGTATGAGGAGAGATTAATAAAATGGGGACTTTTCAGCTTGAAAAAGAGACGACTAAGGGGGGATATGATAGAGGTCTATAAAATCATGACTGGTGTGGAGAAAGTAAATAAGGAAGAGTTATTTACTCCTTCTCATAACACAAGAACTAGGGGTCAGCAAATGAAATTAATAGGCAGCAGGTTTAAAACAAACAAAAGGAAGTATTTCTTCACACAATGCACAGTCAACCTGTGGAACTCTTTGCCAGAGGATGTTGTGAAGGCCAACACTATAATAGGGTTCAAAAAAGAACTAGATAAGTTCACAGAGTGTAGGTCCATCAGTGGCTATTAGCCAGGATGGACAGGGATGGTGTCTCTAGCCTCTGTTTGCCAGAAGCTGGGAATGAGCGACAGGGGATGGATCACTTGATGATTGCCTGTTCTGTTCATTCCCTATGGGGCACCTGGCATTGGCCACTGTCAGAGGACAGGATACTGGGCTAGCTGGACCTTTGGTCTGACCCAGTATAGCCGTTCTTGTGTTCTTATACACCACTGGGTAATCTCTATACACCGGAAGCAGTTTATTGGAGTGTGTTTAGCTATGTAAATTTAAAGTGCATTCAAAAATCAACCACAAGAGGGGGAGGTTGTGTGCATTGAAGAAGTGACACTGGTACTTTCAGAAAAATTTAGTTAAAAGATAATGTATGTTTTTATGTTTTCACAAAGTGTAAAAACGAAAGATTCCCACGTTTTCCCATGGCAAACGGATTTCTAGGATTCCTGGTGATGACGTGGCTGGTAATAAACCTTGCCAGTGCTTTACCTCCCGTCTGAGCATTTTCCCTACACTGGTTTGTTCGTTGGGGTGTTTCCCTTCTGTATTTTCATTAAGTATATTTTAAAGTGGGTTAGGAGGGCTGTGGTTTACAGATGATCTAGATCTAATGACAGGTTTCAGAGTAGCAGCCATGTTAGTCTGTATCCGCAAAAAGAGCAGGAGGTCTTGTGCCACCTTAGAGACTAACAAATTTATTAGATCATAAGCTTTCGTGGGCTACAGCCCACTTCATCAGATGCATAGAATGGAACATATAGTAAGAAGATAGATATACATACATACAGAGAACATGAAAAGGTGGAAGTAGCCATACCAACTGTAAGAGGCTAGTTAATTAAGATGCGCTATTATCAGCAGGAGAAAAAAACTTTTGTAGTGATAATCAAGATGGCCCATTTAGATAGTTGGCAATTGGATCTATTTCCCCATGTTAAGTATCCTCACACCGTCTTGTCAACTGTCTAAATGGGCCATCTTGATTATCACTACAAAAGTTTTTTTCTCCTGCTAATAGCTCATCTTAATTAATTAGCCTCTTACAGTTTGTATGGCAACTTCTACCTTCTCTGTATGTATATATATATCTTCTTACTCTATGTTCCAGTCTATGCATCTGATGAAGTGGGTTTTAGCCCACGAAAGCTTATGCTCTAATAAATGTGTTAGTCTCTAACATGCCACAAGTACTCCTGTTCTTTTTGCTAGATCTAATGGGAAAATAAGTGATATAACAGCCAGAGTGAAGAGCCGGCTGTAGAGTGAAAGTCACATGCAGAAACGTTGTTGTTGCTTATTATTGTACAGCACCCAAAGTGTGTGAAAGCAACGGCTGACGTGAAAACAGTGACAGGACACACAGAACACAACTGCTTCCGCAGGTTGCTGATTGGCAGACTCTGCTAGTACCAGCTTTCATTCTCTGTTAGGGATCCTAACACTGCATCCAAGACATATGATAGGCAAGAAATATACTCTTAGTTTTCATAGAATCATAGAAGATCAGGGTTGGCAGGGACCTCAGGAGGTCATCTAGTCCAACCCCCTGCTCAAAGCAGAACCAATCCCCAACTAAATCAGACAAGCACTATAATTTCCTCAGCCTTGAAGCATTCTACTCAGTTACACCATGTGTGCAGTTCATAGAGGAAATGTTATGCTTTGCTCTCAATGACGTATCGAGGGAGTTTGTCTCTGAGAGGGAGAGACACAGTGTGGAGGTGCAGAGGTGTAGCACACCAGTGGCGGTTGCTTGGTGTATGTGGAAGTCCGAGGAAGGCATAATAGCTCTGGGAGCGTGCCCAGAAGTAGGTGATACCAGATTAGAACTCAAGAGATACGGGTTCAATTCCTGCCTCTGCCATAGACCTTGGGCAAGTCATTTAATGTTTCTGTGTCTTGATTTCCTCTCTGTTAAACTGGGATAACAATGTTTCCATTCTGCCTTGTCTATGTAGATTGTAAGCCCTTTGGGGCAGGGACAGTCTCTCAGGATGTGTTTGTGCAGCACTGCACACCATGGTGCCCGGATATCAGTTTGGGCTTCCAGACACAACTGTAATACACATGATTAGTAATAACCCTTAAAAGACTGCAGTGTCCTTGCCCTGCATGTGACTGGGCTATGGCCTGCAGACCTGTAAATATGAGCTGCTCTTCTGAGCCAGCTTCATTAGCTGGCATGGCTTAAATCCGAGCCTCAGGAGTCCATTTGCTTTGGAGAAGGAGGGGAGATCTGGAATCAGGTAACTTTCTCCAGCTGCACTGTTCTTCTCCACCATTGCCTCCACCCTGGACGAGTCTGGCAGCTGCCAAGGCTGAGAAGGTCTTCCTAAAGTACTTCCAAACATTTTCCAAGAAGGTGCTGTAGACATTTACACTCTGGGGAAACACCAACATTTTGAACTTTGTTTTCGTTCCAAATTGGAGTGAAAAGCCCACACTTCAAAATCTCTCGTGGAACAGGATTTCCAAAAATCAGTAAATAAAATTCTCCATTTGGAAACATTGAAATATTTCATTTTGAACACACCAACGCATTATAATAGAAAATGCTGTATGTAATGAGTACATAATATTAAACACAATATACTAAAATTCATCTTTCAGTATAACCTAAAAGTTGAAACAAAATGAATTGAATGGATGTTATTGAAATTAAATGTTTTTTCATGATCAGGATGAAGAGAGAAAGTGGAAACAATTCATTCGGACATTTCCTTTTCCAAAAAAATCAGCGTGTTCACATGAAACATTTCAGTTTCAATGCAGCTGCGTGTTCTGATGGAAAACAGTTCTGTGGCAAAAATTTTTGACCAGCGCCATGGCACATAAGGCCATCAATCAAGTTGTTTTAATTCATGTATTCATTTATAAGAGTAAAGTAATTTATAATTTAGTAGCATGATGTTTTAATGATGTTCATCCTTTAACTAAGCAATGATTATGGGCCTAATTCCCTCCAGGGGCTTCCACTTTGTCCAGTAATTGAGTGCAAGCTGGGTATAAAATGTTCTCATTCATCTGTGGGAATGGAGAATTCTGATCTGGTAGCATTTATACCCTCTTTGCACCCACCTTCATCTTCACGCTCATCTTCATCACATGGCCTCCTGCTACAGGCCTCCCTCTAGCTGCTAGGAAAAGAAACATCTCATGAATATGCTCTGGATTTATGATGTTGACTAGCTATTGGCCTTGTTTTTATTACTAACATCCTGCTGCAGTAAAAGATCAAATGTAATACATATGGCGATCGTCTATTTTTAATCCAATATGTGGCTTCTAATTTAGCTTCACTACATCTCATTATTTTAAATGAAGGCTGCAGATAGACGTTTGGCACAGCCCTGCCATCGTTATGTGAAATATCATTATTAATAGTCTTTACTGGCAGTGCCTTCTGCAGCACCACCTCATTAGACAGTAATCTCACCATCGGCGCTTGCAAGCCAAGAGGCCAGTTCTCGTCTGGTGTAAAATGGCATAGCTCCACTGAGGGGAGGGATAGCTCAGTGGTTTGAGCATTGGCCTGCTAAACCCAGGGTTGTGAGTTCAATCCTTGAGGGGGTCATTTAGGGATCTGGGGCAAAAATTGGGGATCGGTCCTGCTTTGAGCAGGGGGTTGGACTAGACACCTCCTGAGGTCCCGCCCAACCTGGATATTCTAAGTGCTGTGGTGCTGGTTTGCTAGTGCTGTATGCACCAAATTGTTCCTCAGTGCTCCAGGGAGTTCTTGGAAGTGGGCCTGGCTACTGGGTCATTCCATACCTCTCATCCCCAAGAGGACATGTCTACCCTGGTAGCAAGTCTTTTTCTTGTCAGCAGCATGCAGCAGCTAGGGTGCTAGCTGCTCTCAGTCAGGGTGCATCAAAGCATACCATAGCTGTGCATCCTCCAGACCCTTGTGGAAACCCTTTTCCTGCCAAGCAGGGTTCCCTAGAAAAAAGGGATATGTTATTCAGTGATCACGCAGTGCTTAGGGTAACAGGGGCTTGCCAAGGACTCTGCTTTATTCCGAGTTCTATTCCAACGGGCTGTGTGTAACAGGGCATGCTGGCCCCTTTAAAATCAGTTGGGCCCAGCTCTCCTGTACTAGTCCAGGTGCATTCTAGCTTGGTGGTGCGATGAGAAGGGTGGGACTGCCCCTGGGAGTTATACATGAGAGAGAGCACAAAGGGAAGGGAGAATCCAGAGTGGGAGAAAAGAGCTGAAGGTGTTCAGAGAAGCAAAGACTGATCAGAAGAACAGCAGAGCTGGGCAGAGAATTTCAGGGAAGGGATGCCCCGAAGGAGAGAATGGTGAAAGCTCCCTAGTTGAGCAGGGGAGCCAGATCAGGCTGGTGAAAGCAGAAGGCAGTCAGAAGGGCTCCCCGACAAACTTTCCCAGGCCAGGGAGCCATGGCCAGAGAGGGCTGGATGGGACTGAAGGCCAAGAGCAGCAGAGGGAGGTGCCTGCTGGTTCTCTGAGCTGGAGATCTGTAGCCAGAAGGCCAGCGAGGGCTGAAGGCTGGGAGTGACGGAGACCTGAGCAGGTGAGAGCTGAGAACAAAACCTGAGCATGAAAGAGTGTGGAGAAGCACCCCCAGCTAGAGAGGCTGCAGTGATGAGTGGTGAGAGATGTCAGAGCTGTACTGGGTGTGTTGATGGATGATTGGGACTTCAAAGAGAGAAGGAAGTGTTTGGACTGTGCTACGAATTCTGGATTAGGGCTGTGGGGCTTTTGTAACAAATTAACCCTGCAAAGAGCTGTTTATCCCACCATGGGCAGCTGCCTCCGGGGTGCCTCTTCTTTTACACGGTGCATAACAAGAGCTTCCCTGTGCTCCTGGCAGACTCTCTGTCTGGGAAGCTGAGCCCTTAAAGGCCCAGACGCCCTAATACTACAGAGGACTTATCTGCTAGTGTCATTGCTAGCACTGACCAGGACAAAATTTAGTCTTAAGGTCAAGCCCGTGGTCAGTCCAGGTGTGAGAATCCTCTGTGCAAAATCCAAGGCACTGCAGCAAGCAGTGTTGGTGGACCTTGAGTTAGTACTGAATAAATGCCCCCAGGTGGTTTTAAACGACACTCTGTGGTTGGTTTGGTTGAAGCTGAGGTTGAAGGTTGGTCATCATCCTCAAACCCATTGCATTTTTCACAGGCCATGGGGTTTTGGGTCCTGTCATCTGCCCTGATTCTAGTTAGGGTGAGTACATTCTGTGTCTGAATCCCCCCATCCTTTTATCTGGATGCAGCAGGGTTTTGCTAAAGAGCTGCTGAGCTCCTCCACAACTCCGACTGCATTTCAGTGGTGAGCAAAACGTGATTCCAACCAGTACCTGGGGTGCCTCCAGGAAGAAAGATGCTCTGCAGGCATTAAGATGATGTTGTTATGATCATTGTCATTATTTTAACACTAAACAGGGAAGGAGAGATGCTATTGTGTGGCCCCCATCTGCCACACATGTGCTAGATTTAGCCAGGCATGTGGGTGGCGAGGCTGATGTTTCTTGTGATATGTGGAATTTTAAGTCACAAAAATGCAACCACAAAATCAGCAGATTACAATTCCCATTTGCAGGGAATAAATAATAATTATGGAGAGATGGCCCCTGGGAATTACGGCTGCTTCCAATTCTGTTGTTCAATCTGCTGCTATGTAGATGATTCACAACTTTGTGTGTTTGTGTGCACGTGCACAGATATCTTATGCACCTGTTGCTGACCATCAGGGCAACTGCATACCCAGAATTGATATGCCTGTTCCATTCTGTTTCTGGGCGGATTTACAGGGTTTGCTAATTGTACCTGCTAGATCTGTTCTGGCTTATTGCCAGTGGGATGCCTGGCAACATAAATCATTCTTGCACCTCAGAGGAGGGCACTATATCTGTTTCAAATTCCCAAGCAGCAGAGCCTCATAAATCTAAACAAATGTTTAAAGAAAAGAATTAGATTCTTTAGAATGATATAATACAATGAAGCTTTAGCAAGTCCTGAATGGAATCTCCGAGAGAGTCAGTCACCCCAGTGTAGGGTTAGGTTAGCCCTTACAGTGTCCACTCTGGCAACGTACCGAGGGTCCTCCATTCCCATTGAGGTACATTGCAGGAGTGGGACACAAAATGTGGGTAGGGCCAGAAAAATTGCTCAGTAAACATTGTTGCCCCTTTGGTCCAATAACTGGGAACTTGCACGGTTGTTTTTGTTAAGTTGGGAAATGGATGATAGGAGTCAGGTATATTCTTTGGAGCAATCTTGCACCTCAGAGGAGATCAGGTTTTTTTTATTGACAAATACACACACACACACACACAAAGTAGAAACAAACAACACCAGGCAGTTCTTTGCTCTAAATCCCCACGTCCGTCACTCCAGCAAGCTCTGTGCCCAAAAGCTCTATCTCTCTAATTCCTCTCAGGGTCACTGATCACAACTTCCCCTCTGGCTTCCAGTATGTAATTAATACAGGCTGCAAAAGAACTATCTTAGCCCCTGTTTTTACAGTCAGGGAAAAACTTCAGCCCACACACCTTAGCGTTAACCTGCCCTGTGCCTTGGGCAGTGTCTCTGTTGTCTGTAACTGTCTCTAATACTCAAGGAAGCTTACTTTTTCTTTCTATTGATTCTGAAAATCCAAAGACTCACTTGGTTCTTAGATTCCAAGGTCAGAAGAGTCCACTGTGATCATCTAGTCTGACCTCCTGCTTAACACAGGCCATGGGACTTCCCCCAAATAATTCCTAGAGCAGATCTTTTGGAAAAGCCTGCAGTCTTGATTTAAATTTGTCAGTGATGGAGAATCCACCACAACCTTGGTAAGCTGTTCCAATGGTTAAAAACTCTCCCAGTTAAAAATGTACGTCTTATTTCCAGTCTGAATTTGTCTAGATTCAATTTCCATTAGACCGTCTTTTACCTTTCTCTGCTAGATTGAAGAGCCCATTATTAAATATTTGTTCCCCATGTAGGACATTCTAGACTGTGATCAACTCCTTAACTTTCTCTTTGGTAAGCTAAAGAGACAAATTCAAGGAGCGTATTAACTATAAGTCATGTTTTTGAATCCGTTAAATGGTGGGATGCTCTCTGTTTACTCAACGTGTTGGCTCATTTTACTGAAATAAAGAAGCTTGTCTCCTTTTCATAGTGACCAGGAAGCTGTTGGAGGGCAAGGAGAATTCTGTTCTGCTTCATTTAATATCAAGAAAATTGACAGCCATGTTGTAATTGCAGCATCTTTATTGCTGGGGATGAGGGAGGAAACATGAAGAAAATCGCTTGATTACCAGCTGGAGTTTGCAGTTGGCATGCCATCATTCGACTGTTAATCTGAGTGGGTGTGAAGTGGAATCAAAGCAGGAAAAAAAATTCTAAGGGGTAAATTTTCAAAAGAGCCCGGTCCAAAGTTTTCAGCTGCAAACAATTCAACTATTAGAATTTGTGCCCGGTGCCTTTTGGAGGTGCTGAGTCTAACGCCCTGGCATGCTAGTGTGACACTGAAACTGCATATTTAGGGGTTTGCAATGCAGGTAGTCGCAAGCAGGGTCTGAACGTGGAGCTCCTAGATATGGAGCTCTTTGAGAGTCACTTTTCTGAATAGATCCATGGTTGAAAAAGCCATAATAGTGCATTTCACAGAGTGCTAGTGTTTTATATATAAACAGTGCAACGATCAGCAATATAATATCACAAGGTGCTGCTGGAAATCCAGTAAAAATGATGAGAGCTTTTCCTCTATTCCTTTATTTCTATTTCTTCTGTGCTTTCCACTAGCCATTAGCCATCAGCAAAACACTTTAATCACATGCCAAACTCTAAGCATATGAGTAATCCCATTGACTTCAATGGAATGGTATTTGACACCGTACTTTTTATTGAAGACTTGGTCCGCGTTAGCAGATCCAGTCTTGCCGAATACAAAGCCTTTCCTAAAGGTGGGTCCCCATGATTAAATTGGGGCCCAGGCATTTAAAATGGGTTTGAAATGATCTCACTTGGGTTAATGGGTCCTGCTCAGGAGCGTGCATTTATAGTGCTTGCTTGGGGTGCTAACTGAGGGACTAGGAGTAATGAAATTAAATTTAAAACATCAGAAACTTAGCCTGAATGTCATGAAGCTGTTCATCACAGTGTGGCCTGCTAGGCCGGATCCTGTGCAGTTCTGAGCATCCTAAAGCACCAAGAGCTTCATCTGTGGAGTAATCTCCCAAGGAAAGTGGTGGAAGGGCCATCCCATGAGATCACCTTAAGCAGGACTTCACAAAGCACTGAAACATACAGTTGGAAAACAAAACCCCATTGGGATGGCAGCATGATCTAGTGGGCAAGGCACTGGATTGGGACTCGGGAGACTTGCGTTCTGTTCACTGTTATGCTGTGTGATCTTGAACAAGTCCCTTCCCCTCTTGGTTCTCCTTCCGCTTCTTGTCTTTCTGGCCTATTTCAACTGCAAGTTCTCCAGGGCAGGGATTGACTCTTTCCCTGAGTTTGTACAGCATTTACCACAATGGGGTCCTGAGCACAATTGAGTCCTATTCTTAGTCGAGGCCTCTGGGTGCTACACTTCCTGTTGTTTAAATTATTATTAATTAGCTGAGTCAGAGGAAAAAATGGCTTAGTAGATCTAATAAGGTTTTAATGTGACTTTTGTTCGTATTCTGGAAACGTAATAAAATAGCAGCTACTTGCCACATCCTATGTAAAGTCCAGCTGTCACTATGTTTCTATATTGTAGCTCCCCATGTCCTCAGACAGATAGGTTTCCCACTGCTTTCATTCAGTTTTTTGCAGTCCTCTCTACAGCTGATCAAAACCACACCCCGGTCTGCTAGGAGTGCCAGTTTTAAAACTAGCCTCATAAAAGTCAGCCAAGTTCCCATGGCAAATGCACCCCAGAAAACTTTCAGAGTGCTCATGTAACTGATTTGGGGAGCAGCTCTGGGGACCGGCCCACACATTTGGGGGTCTGATAAATCTGATTTACTTGTGTGTTTGGGACTCTTTCCTCTTGATTCAGCTGTTGCCCTGTGAATGAAGTTGTGATTAGGTCTCTGAGGCCAGTTTTCAGTTTCTGTAGTAAAATACTTCATTACTTAAGTATGCGTTCCCTTTGGGGATAGTTCACCTATATAGTTCATTGTAAGCATCTGCAAAAAATATAGAAATAAATAAAATTAATTCAGGTTCCCGACTTAAAGAAAAAAAATTAATTAAATGGAAGGTGGGTCCCTATGGAATGCAAAGAGGCAACTTTAAAGACACGTTAAGTATTGGTTTTCAGGGTTTCCCTTCCCCCTTTTTACTTAATAGACTCCAACCGTAGGATTGTGTTTCTCTGTTCAGATGCTAAAACACTTTTTAAAAGACACATATGCAAAGGCATAAAGGCTTAACCCAGACATTTTATGGGATGTCATACTTTTTCAGCTGTTCGGAACATAAACATAAAATAACTAAATAAAATACTGCACGTTCCTTTATCAAAAAGAAAGTTGATTTGTAATTCCCAGGGTAGAATCATGAAAATACCACAAGAGCCATAGGGTAAAGGACATTTATGTACAGTAATAAAATTAGCTGACTGTAGAACAAATTTGCTGAAGGCTTTTGGAGTAGAAAACACCTGCCCTTGCCCACCACGTAAATCAAACATAAATATTCATGTTATAGATCAGAGAAATGCCTCTTCTGACAAATCGAAGCCATTCTTTAGTGAAACAGTGCTACTCTGTGAGAGCTTTAAGGGTCTCATCACTGATGTCATTGGTAAACTGACTGGTATCAGTGGCAGTTTACCAATTCAGATGGCATATGGGAATGGCGCCCAATTCTGTCCTGCCACTTCCCTTACTGAGTTCTCAGGGGACCTCAGGGGCCTGACCCTGCATGGTGCTCAGGCCCTCTCCTGAATGGTGGTGTGTATCCTCAAGTCCTTTGGAAGCCAGCGGGAACTGGGGGTGCTCAGCGCCTCACCAAACCAGATTCTCTGTTCAGAGAGAAATAACACGGCTTAGCTCTCTTTTCAATGTTCAAAGCCAAATTCCACTCCCAGCACATGTGTGGAACTCAAATTGAAGTCGAGGAGAGGCCCATGTGGACTTGTATCCAAGGTGAGTCAAAACATGATCCACTGATTCATAGAATAAAGGCCAGAGGGACCATTAGATCATTTAGTCTGACCTGTATATCACAGGCCATTAAATTGCCCCCTGTTTCCCCTGTACTGAGCCCAATAACTTGCATTTGGCTAATGCAGAAAGGCATCTAGTCTTGCTCTGAAGACATCAAGAGATGGAGAATCAACCACTTCCCTTGGTAGTTTGTTCTGTTGGTTAATCACTGTCACTGTTAAAAATATGTGCCTGTTTCTAATTTGAATTTGTCTGCCTTCAGCTTCCAGCTATTGGTTCTTGTTATGCCTTTCTCCACTCGATTAAAGAACTCTTTAGTACCGGGTATTTTCTCTTTCTCCGCATGAAAGTACTTATACATTGTAATCAAGTCACCTCCCATTGATAAGCTAAACAGATTGAGGTCTTTAAATCTCTCACCGTAGGGCATTGTCTCCACCCCTCAAATAATTTTTATAGCTCTTTTCTGTCACCTCTCCAAATTTTCAGTAGCCTTTTTAAAATGTGGACACCAGAGCTGGACCCACTATTCCAGTAGGCGGTGTTGTTGTAGCTTTGTTGGTCCCAGGATATTAGAGAGACAAGGTGGGTAACGTAACCTCTTTTATTGGACCAACTTCTGTTTATTGGCCAAAAGTTGGTCCAATAAAAGATATTACCTCACCCACCTTGTCTCTCCAGTATTCCATTATCAGTCTCACTATGCCATATGCAGAGGTAAAAACACCTCCCCGCTGCTACTCATTAGCCCCCTGTTTCTACACCCACGGGTTGCATTAGCACTTTTTTGCCAGAGAATCGCACTGGGAGATCATTGTTGAGTTGCATGTCCACTGTGACCCCTAAATCCAGAGTCTCTGCTTTCCAGGATTAATTCCCCATCCAGTAGGTGGTCCTGTATTACTTGTTCCGAGATATATAACTTGGCATTTGGCTGTATTAAAACACATTTTCCAGCTTACCAAGCAATCCAGGTCACTCTGTGTAACGCCCCTGTCTTCATTGTCCTTTACCACTCTGCCAATTTTTGTATCGTGCACCAATTTTATGAGCAGTGATTTTATATTTACTTCCAGATCACTGATGAAAATGTTGAATCGCATCAGGCTTAGTACCAGTCCATGTGGAACCCCACTAGAAACACCCCCATTTAATGATGACTCACCGGCGGCAATTGCTTTTGGAGATCTGTTGGTTAGCCAGTTGTTAATCCATTTAACGTGCTTTATTGGACAGTGGTGAATTTTTAAAAATGTCAGCATTTTGCGCAGTACTAAATCAAATGCCCTACAAAAGTCTAAGGGCTTATCCACACTACAAAATTAAGTCGACCAATGTTAGGCTGACTTACGGCTACCGCAGTAATTACTGGGGCTTTTCATGTCCACACTGCCCTCCTTCTGTCGGTGGTGCATGTCCTCACCAGGAGCGCTTCCACTGAGTTAAGCCCGGCTACTGCCAGGGTTCTTAGCCCCATGTGAAGCTCCCTGCTGGGAACCCCGCTGGGCTCTCGACTCCCCGCTTCCTCGCGGGAGCCCGGCAGCAGCCCAGGCTCTGGGTGTGGAGCTCCCTTCAGGAACCCTGGGCACTACCTCCAGCTGGTTAGCTCCATGGGGAGTGGGGAGCTGAGAGCCCAGGGCTAGAGCCTCCCACCCACTCTGGGGTGACGGCCCCAGCCATGAGCCCAGTAGGGGGTTCACAGCAGGGAACCTACCAGCTTTTCTTGTCAATTTCACAGCTCCTGCCCAGTGCTTTGAAATTCACAAGAATGACAGCCAACAGCCAATATAAGCAACAGGGTGTCTAAACAGACATTGCGTCACCCTAACTACACGGACATAAGCCCTAGGCCTCTTGTGAAGGTGGAGTTATTATGTCGGTGTAGTAGGACCTTGCTCACATCAGGGAGCAAGGCTGTAGTGAGTACACTGACATAAGTAGGTCAAAATATACTGCTTTATGTCGACCTAGCTCTGTCGTGTAGATTAGGTCTCAGTGTACCATATATGCACACAGTTACCTTTGTCAACCAAACTTGCAATTTCATCAAAATAATTAAATCACGTTTGTCTGACAAGACTTAATTTCCATAAAACCATCCTGACTGGCATTAATTCTATTCCTATCCTTTGAGGCCTTATTAATTGAATCCCATATAATCTTTTTTCCATTATTTTGCCTGGAACTGGTGTCAGGCTTACCAGCTAAACTGGTTCAGAACGCAAACGTAGCTGAATTGTTACAATTGGTTGTGCTGGGTTTTTAGTTTCCCTTGTCATCGTATCCTATCTGCTTGTCTGCACTGTGTAATGCAGCAGATGCCATTGAAAATGAGAGGATTTTTTGACACCAAATACTTATACAGAGCAGGAAAACAGATACGTAATGCATTTCCTCATTTCAGATCAGGGTTTAATCTCCATCTCAGATCCTGAGCCTGAATTACTGCAGAATCTCTCTTCCATTCAATTAAAGTGCAAGTGTTTGGTAGATTCACTTAAGCGAGAGAACATATGCTTTCAAGCTACTTACATGTTCCAGAGCTATATGCTGATTTCCCTTTTATTTTCAATTGATTAGTCATTCAGGTTTCCCCCCAAATCTAGTTAATGAGCCAACTTTCTTTAATCTCATGTGAAATTTACTATATGTTCTGATGTATACCTCATTATTTATAAATCTTCAGTGCCTTCTCTTCTTCAGTTAAGAAACAAAGTATCAGGTCTTCAGCTGCTGTGGGCCGGTCAAACTCTCCAGGAGTCATAGAATCATAGAATATCAGGGTTGGAAGGGACCTCAGGAGGTCATCTAGTCCAACCCCCTGCTCAAAGCAGGACCAATCCCCAACTAAATCATCCCAGCCAGGGCTTTGTCAAGTCAGTGGAGGGATAATGATTTGTATCAGCTGAGGATAAGGCCCAAAATGATAATGTAGCAAGTTATAAATGGCTGAAGGTAGAGAAGCAGAAGGACTTAGAGCCATTCTCACTGTTCATCTCAGACCCTTAGGAAAGTAAATTGGGATTCGTTTTGGCTAGAGAACATGGAGAGCTTGGATTTTTGTGATGGATTTGTTTTTCTAGTTCTAAAAGAAGCTTGTATCCTTGGAAAGATTTCCTTCTGCAGACGTGTATCTGTAAACCAGTATCACATGCCTGAACGTCTTCTGTTCTGATGACAATAATAACGCATTTTATTTGCACATGCCCACTTACAAAAGCATCCTCTGCACTTTGCAATGATACAAATGAAAAGACACAGGGTACGTCTACACTGGTTTTTAAAACCTGTGGCAGCGAGTTTCAAACCCCAGCCTATAGACTCGGGCTTTCATTGCAGCGCTGAAAACAGCTGGGCAGATGTTGCGGCTCAGGCAGCAACTCAGGCTCTGAAGCCTATCCTCTCCCCGGGCTTCAGAGCCCTACCCCAAACGTCTGCACAGCTGTTTTCAGCACTGTAGTGTGAACCCCGCAAGCTGAAGTCTGTAGTCCCAGGCTGTGAGATTTGCTGCCATGGGTGTTAAAACACCCTGTAAACATGCCCTAAGAACTGGAAAAGTTAAAACATAGTTCAAATAAAACCATTAATAATCTCCATGTGTTGGGCAACAGAAATAAAATGGTGTGAAAAATCTACTGTAATCTCTGCTTTCCTGGACTGAGCTTTTTAGGCATAAAGAGGGACAGGGAAATAAACAGTGACAGCTAGGAGAAGGGGGTGTGAGAGAGAGAGAGAGAGAGTGTTCTGGTGCACTGGAAGAAGAGGTGACAATGCACAAGTGTAGAAGATGGGCAGACAGGTGGTCCAGGGGATCCAGATGAACTACGGACATGTTGTCAGCACTTGCATCTGCACTGCCCGGCCAAGAGCTAGAGCTTCATTGGTGCCTGCCAGCAGGAACATGGCAGGAGGCAGTTCTGTGCTGCCAACAGGGATGCTGGTGGAAGAGGTGGTGGGCAAGTTGCACAACTCGCCAGATGTGATCTTTGTGCTCAAAGAACTCCAGGGGAAATTCCGTTTGAACTATTTTCGTCTGGTTCCATTTGACAGACAGATTTGGAACAGATCAATGGGTCAGTTGCTGTACTGATTCCTGGAGCTACTGACAGTGACCAGTAGAAAGCAACGGAGACCAGATGAAAGATTCTGATGAAATCTGCTGGAATTTCCACTACACTTTGATCCTTTACCAGATCTTGACCCACCTCTGAATGAAATGCCTTGGAAGGCTAATTCCGTGATCCTTTTCAGGCCAAGAGGAAAGAGATACTATAGTTTCAGTGAACTGGATAGTTCCCTTCTTATCCTGCAAATCCCAGGCATCAACAATCATGTCCTCATGGACCGTTAATTCGGAAAGTTGTTTGACAGCAAATGTATTATATTATGAATTCTCATATAGTGATGGGTTATTGTCGGAAAGGTTTTACTGTTCACACACAGGCCCCTGTGCATGATTCCGTGACCTTTCATTCACCACTAGTGTCTACTTTTCTCGTTCCTTCTCCAACTTCCTGCCCTTCTCCCTCTGATGCCTGGTTGTGTAGGAAGTGAAGAAACACAAGGGAGATGATTTAGGGTGTCCATTCCCTCAATGTAAACTTCCTCAGGAATTGAAGGTATTTGAAAAACAGCTGCTTGAAGGATGTTAGAATTCAAATCTGCACTGTTCACATCCTGATGGACCAAAAAAACAAAAAGCCCAAGACCCTTCCACCACATAAAAAAACAAGTGTAAACCATAACAATTGACTGTCCCTCTATTTTTTGCCTTTATCAATATTCCCAAAGCAAACGAACGTGCAGTTCATACTTCCTGCACATGTTGCTTCTTTGCAAAAACATTAGCATTTGAAAGTCTTTGCTGCATTAATCTCAGACTGAATGCAAATACAGTGCCTGACTCCCAAATGAGCAAAACCTAACCCCCAAATTTTCAGCATAAGAAGACTTTTGTGGCTTGTCGTGGAATCACATATTTTTCCAAGCATTGTCTTCCAATCATTAACATTCCAAAGTAGCTCTGAAGAACAGTACTATACTCTTGATTCGGGTATATTAAGCAACTTGTATTGTTGATGTTCTTAAACTTAAAAGAGTCACTTAAACTCTTTCCAGTGACTTTACTGGACAGATACTAGGGATACAACTGGACAGGAAATGGTTTTCCCATCCCGTGAAAATTTTCAAGATCTCAAAACATCTCCCCATCCTGAACTGGGACAAAAAGGTGATTTCTGAGGTAATCAAAAATGTGAACACAGTTTTAATTTGGGTCAATTGAAATGGTTCATTTCGATAATTTGAAATATCTTGTTCTGATTTTGGAACCCCCTGCCTTTTCTTTTTACACTAACAAAGGTTAAATTTTGAAAATGAAAAGTCTTTTCAAAATGAAAATATGAAACTTTTTGTTTCAAAAAAAATTTGAGTCGAGAGAGTCAATTAAACTGACCCTGTTTCACAAACATTTTTTGTTTCAATGAACTAGCATTTTTTTGGTGAAAAAACGATTTGGCAAAAATTCCTGACCAGTTCTATCAGGGATATAAAGTCTTTAAACCACGATTTGAGGACTTCAATAGCACAGACATAGGTGAGAGGTTTTTTGCAGGAGTGGTGGGTGAAATTCTGTGGCCTGCGTTGTGCAGGAGGTCAGACTAGATGATTGTAATGGTCCCTTCTGACCTAAATATCTATGAATCTATGAATATAGGTTGTCTGGATCTATCCCCAGACAGAAATTGGGTAGACAGCAATAATACAAACTCAGGGGGTGGTTTTCATTTATTGTTGTTGGTTTTAGTTATTATTACCAGGGTAGAGACAAGAGGTCCCAGCCAAGATCAAGACCCTGTTATGCTAGGCACTGTAGATTCACATAGTAAGATATAGTCCGAAAGAATTTTTGGAAGGTTTGACCATATATTTCAGAAATTTATTCATGAATTGTTCTATAGGTATGTGGAAGGCAATTTAGGATTTGCTGATATTTGTACATATCTCTTGATCCAAATGCTGGAGTAATGGAATTTTAATGACTGTTTATCACCTAGGGTGACATTAGAATCATGGGACTGAAAACAGTGGTTTAGGTTACAGCATTCTGATGATGCCTGGAGGAGAAAGTACCACAGCATGGAGATCAACTGATGTGAGAATTCTCCAATGGATTCAAACTGAATTCCTTGTCAATTGAGAAATGAGAGTTAGGACCTTTCATCAACTGAGTGATGTATGTCTTATTAGTTTCAGATTAATTTAAGGACTGCAAAATGTGGAAGCATTTCATATTGTGCGTGCATTTTTGGATGCCATGGTCCAGAAAAACAAAATCCTTTATTCTATTTATAACCTGAGTTTGGGATATCAGCACAGCTAGGAGCTAAGTAGTTTTTTAGAAGCAAACAGGAAGTCTTCAGATTGCATTATAAATTTTAAAATGCCATTCCTTTTTCTCTGTCTCCTCCCGAATGCCATTGCTCTCTGGATGGAAAGTCTGAATAACTGGTAGAAATCTGTGACAACTGTATAATCTATACAAACATAAGGAAGCTAGTTAAACAGAAATTAAAAGGAACAGTCACAAGAGTGAAATGCCTGAGAGCGGCATGGAAACTTTAAAAAAATACCATAATAGAGGCTCAAATTAAATAAAAAGAAATTGAAAAAAAAAACAAAAAACAGCAAGAGGACCAAAAAAATGCCACAGTGGTTAAACAACAGAGTAAAAGAGATATTTAGAGACAAAAAGACATCTTTTAAAAATTAGAAGTTCAATCCTTCTGAGGAAAATAGAAAGGAGCATAAGCTCTAGCAAGTCAAGTATAAAGTATAATTAGGCCAAAAGAGAATTTAAAGAGCAACTAGCAAAAGACACACAAACTAACAGCAAAAAAAAATTTAAGTACATCAGAAGCAGAAAGCTGTTCAAGCCGGGTCACTGGACAATCGAGGTGCTGAAGGAGCACACCAGGAAGACGAGGCCATTGCAGAGAAGCCAAATCCATCTTCACTGCAGAGGATGTGAGGGAGATTCCCATACCTGAGCTGTTTTGTTTAAGTGGCAAATCTGAAGAACTGTCCAGATTGAGGTGTCAGTAGAGGAGGTTTTGGAACAAATTGATAAATTAAACAGTAATAAGTCACCAGGACCAGATGGTATTCACCCAAGAGTTCTGAAGGAACTCAGATGTGAAATAGCAGAACTAACAACTGTGGAATGCAACCTATCACTTAAATTAGTCTCTGTACCAGATGACTGGAGGGTAGCTAATGTAATGCCAATTTTTTTAAACAGGCTTCAGAGATGATCCTGTCAATTACAGGCCAGTAAATCTAACTTCAGTTCCAAGCAAATTGGTTGAAACTATAGTAAAGAACAGAATTATCAGACACATCGATGAACACAATATGTTGGGGAAGAGTCAACACAGCTTTTGTAAAGGGAAATCATGACTCACCAACCTATTAAAATTCTTAGAGGGTGTCAAAAAGCATGTGGACAAAGGTGATCGAGGTGAGAGAGTGTACTTGAACTTTCAGAAAGCCTTTGACAAGGTTCCTCACAAAAGGCTTTTAAGCAAAGTAAGCAGTTGTGGGATAAAAGGGGAAGTCCTCTCATGGATCAGTAGCTGGTTAAAAGATCGGAAACAAAGAGTAGGAATAAATAATCAGTTTGTACAATGGAGAGAAGTAAATAGTGGGGTCCCACAAGGATGTGTATTGGGACCAGTGCTGTTCAACATATTAATCAATGACCTGGAGAACAGGATGAACAACGAGGTGGCAAAATTTGCAGATGATACAGAATTACCCAGGATAGTTAAGTCTAAAGCTGACTGTGAAGAGTGACGAGTTAAAAAGAGATCTCACCAAACTGGGTGACTGGGCAACAAAATGGCCGATGAAATTCAGTATTGATAAATGCAAAGTAATGCACATTAGAGGACATAATCCCAACGATACATACAAAAGGATGGGGTCTAAATTAGCTGTTACCGCTCAAGAAAGAGATCTTGGAGTCACTGTGGATGGTTCTCTGAAAACATCTGCTCCAAAAAGCTAATGACATTGGGAGCCATTCGGAAAGGGGTAGAAAATCAGGCAGAAAATATCATAAAGCCCCTGTCTAAATCCATGGGACGCCCACACCTGGAATGCAGCGTGCAGTTCTGGTCACCCTATTTCAGAAAAAAAGAAGAAGATATATTAGAATTGGAAAAAGGACAGAGAAGAGCGACAAAAATGATTAGGAGTATGGACCAGCTTCCATATAAAGGGAGATTAAAAAGAGTGGGACTATTCAGCTTTGAAAAGAGCCAAGTAAGGGGGGATATGATGGAGGTCTATAAAATCACAACTGGGGTGGAGAAAGTGAATAAGGAAAAGTTATTTACCCCTTCACATGACACAAGAACCAGGGGTCACCCAAAAAAATTAACAGGCATCAGGTTTAAAACAAACACAAGGAACTACTTCACACAATGCAGTCAACCTGTGGAACTCATTGCCGGGAGATTTTGTGAAGGCCAAAAGTATAACTGGGTTGAAAAAAGAATCGGTTCCTGGAGGTTAGGTCCATCAATGGCTATTAGGCCAAGATAGTCAGGGATGCAACCCCCATGCTCTGGTTTCAGAGTGGTAACCATGTTAGTCTGTATCAGCAAAAACAATGAGGAGTCCTTGTGGCACCTTAGAGACTAACAAATTTATTTGGACATAAGCTTTCGTGGGCTAAAACCCACTTCATCAGAAGCCTGGAGTGAAAAATACAGTAAGCAATATATATATATATATATACCTATCACAGCACATGAAAAGATGGGAGTTGCCTTACCAAGTGAGGGGTCAGTGCTAACAAGGCCAATTCAATGAAGGTAGAAGTGGCCTATTCTCAACAGTTGACAGGAAGGGGTGAATATCAAGAGAGGGAAAATTACTTTTGTGGTGCTAAAGTGGCCAATGCAATCAAGGTGGACGTCGCCCATTTCCAGCAGTTGACAAGAAGATACCCGTGCTCTAGGTATCCCTAACCCTCTGACTGCCAGAAGCTGGGACTGGATGACAGGGGAGGAATCACTCAATAGTTTCCCTGTTCTGTTCATTCCCTCTGAAGCATTTGACACTAGCCACTGTTGGAAGACAGGTTAATGAGCTAGATGGACCATTGGTCTGATTAAGTATGGTCATTCTTATATTCTTATCAGTGCTAGCTCAGCCTGTCGTATATCCATAAAGAAAGCTGTCAGAAAGGTGGTGAAGATGTTTGACATCTTATTTGAGATAGGGTTGAAGGCACAAGATTTGGATTGGTATTTTGAATGCTTCAACGTTCAGGGGGGTTTAATGTAATGAACCATGGCCAGATACATGTGCACACCACAGTCTTCACTGGTGACTGAATGCTGGACCTTCCGGACCAAATCACAAGCTCTACCACTTGAGCTAAAGGAGTAACTCTGTTAGTAAGTAGCATGCTCTTACATACATTTGAATGAGCTTCTAGAAGGCAACATGGTCACAAACACTTAGCCAATCTATTACATACTCTGTCCTGGGCAAGCTAGTCCCATGTGTCTGAGATCCATAGATTTTCAAGGCCCATCTGGGATTCCGTTTTTAATAAACCAAGTTAGTGTACTTACTCAGGCATCAAGTTGATGAGTGTCAAAGCCAAAATGTTTTGAACCCAAATGACAAGCACTTGCCACCTGAGATGAAGTAATAACTCCTTTAGCTGCTGTTGAATTAGCCAGCTAATAATGGCTCTGGATTGGATAGCTGATAATGCTGATATTAACTATGGACAACATCTTTAGATCATATGTTTTATCCCTCATTCTTTACATGTTGCTTGTCTTTAGATTGTAACCTACTTCAGGCATAGACTGTGTTTTCCTATAGAGATGGAGAGAACAGTTAGGAGTAGAGCTGCTGAAGTGCAAATAATAATCATATGCAACATAATCTTTATCAGTGTGGGGGAGCCAACAGCGAGAGAAATGATGGGTTCAGCCCATTGTAAAGTTAAGGGTGCGGGTGAGGTTGTGACTGACTTATTTGCAATCTTCAGTGCTGGATCTGGTTCTGCTTTTGAAGCCCGCACGGGTTTGGTGTAGGCCCGTCACTGCAATTTACTGTATATCTAAGGCCCCCCCACCCTCCAAAAGCCAAGCTCCCCAGTTTGTGGCCTCTTAGCGAAATTACTGTTGGATTTGGTAGTGCCTTCTTTCTCAACGGGTTTCTGCCTGTGTTCGAGGTAAGCCAGAACATTCAAATATTTACAGACGTGCCACATTCCAGACTTCCTTTCCAAAGCTACTTGAGGCCACTTGAAGAAGTGAATCTGTTGTGGTGACAGAGAAGAGCTTCAGTTGCACGCTTCCTTTCATCTGTGTCCAAACAAATGATTCATTCTCACATGCTAGGTCAGTGGGCGCAAGGATACCTTGTTTCTCTGTGGATTGAGCAAGACTGTTAGCAAGCCTTTTCCCTGGAGCTGGGCTGCTTGATAAAAAGAGATTGGCATTAACCTGACAATGGTATCAACGTGTGTAGGAGACACACATGGTATGTGTTCTTTGCATCTCTCTTCTTTTAATGCTCTAGGTATGTGCTGGTATGGAAATGGATGCCCCTCTGTATACTCAGGGAGTGCTGAGCAGTGTCAGCACCTTCAAAGTCCCATGCCAATGTGGGACCTTATCCATTAGGAATTGGTCTGGTGGGTCTTGCCCACATGCTCAGGGTCTAACTGGTCACCACATCTGGAATTAGGAAGGAATTTTTCCCTAGGTCACATTGACAGAAATCCTGCAGGGCTTTCACCTTCCTCTGCAGCGTGGGACATGGGTCACTTGTTGATCTGAGCTACAGTAAGTGGTGGATTTTCTGTAACTTGAAGTCTTCAGATCAAGGGTTGAGGACTTCAGTAACTCAGCCAGAGGTTATGGGTCTATTACAGGAGTGGGTGGGTGAGGTTCTGTGGCCTGCGATGTGCACAAGGTCAGACTAGATGGTCCCTTTAGGCCATGCAGAGCTCTTTTGGCCATGCTGCACTAGGCCAGATTTGAACCTGTGACTTAGAGGTAAAAGCCTTCATCTCTTAGTACAGTATCTATCCCATCCCATCCCTTTCCCCCTGCCCCAATTCCTTTCATCCTTATGTTCAATGTATTCTCTGTTCCTAGATGCAGTGGCAAGTCTAAGATTTTTTTCTCTTGACCTCCGCGCAGTTGCTGTTAGGTTCAGGGTGTTTTCATTGCAGCATTGATTACCTGCAATTCTGTGGCTGGTTAAGCCCTTTTTAGGACACCAGCCCTAAAATCCTCTCCCCGGGCCCCAGCCAGAGAAACTTGGGTGGGTGGTGTGAAACTCTGCCATAACAGGGCTGGATGGAAAGTCTCCTCTTCCAACTGTGGAGTGAGAACAGAGCTGCTACTCAAGCCTATGAGTCCCACATTCCACCTGCCGTGGTTGTGCTGAAAGTCCCTGTGGGGCTGGACTGCTTGGCACACTGGGGATGCAGACCCTGCTGTGCCATCTGCTGGCATCATCCCCACCCTGCACCGTGACAACTCAGCCATTCTGCTGGGATGGGGAAAATCCTGGAGGAGGCAACAACATGATGGGGTGTGTGGATGACAGTAAGTGACAGCAGAGGTGATGCGTAGTGAGAGGGGCACACGGGGTCAGATTCCCTCCCCCCCCCCGGTTTCTGCCAGGGTGGGAGTCGGGCTGAGTGCGGCTAAGGGGGACATGCCAGGGAAAGGCACCACCACTGAGCACTACTGCTGAGCCCCACTAGGAAGCTCCCGGAGCAGGAAAGAGAAATGGGGCTGGCAGCACAGCTCCGCCAGAGGGGGCGTGGGGAAGCCCTCTGCGTCCTGTCCCTTCCTCACCTGCAGCCACAGTTATCTGCCCGGCAATAGGTGTCCAGATCCTGCTCCAGCCCACGCCTGCAGCGGGGAGGTGATGGGAGAAGTAAGTGGGGAAGGAGCTGTGAGAAGAGTGGGGGCAAGGTGGTGTCAGTTTGGAGCAGGTATGAGTGGGGCGGGGGGAATGGGAAGGGGGCCAAAGGCGACGCATGGGGCGGTTACGTCCCCCTCCCCTGAACTTTTAAATTGTGCCCCCCCCCCCCATCCAGGGTTATGAGTCGTCTCTGAGGCACAGAGAGCAGGCCCTCCCTCTTGATCCTGATGAACTCTTGGAAATTTATTTGAATTCATTGGGAAAGCTCCCGATGACTTCAGCTGTGCAGGCCTCGTCAGATATTTTTCCCTTGGTTGAAGACAGCCGTTTGGGTGTCCAGTCCGTTTCAGCAGAAGAGCAGGAAATGGGGCATAATCTGGGAGGGACTCTGCAAATTCACCTATCTGACCTACGCCACCTGAATTATCCCATTACAAGCATTTGAATCGCCTCTCACGTGGCATACCTGATGGATCTCACAATAGTAACACAGTCTAGTAATAAATAAGGCAACTGGCTTTGGTGTCCATTCTATTCTCTACCTGAGACACAGAATAAACTCTGTCTAAGGTAGGGAATAGGATGGGGTGGCAAAGTACACCAGAGCTGCATTGCTCTGAAGTCTAACTTTTACCCTTTACTATATTCCCTTGATTTTAAAAAGTCGGGCTCATATTTAATAGGGCATTAGAGTTTTGCTTGGTATTCTCCATCTTTTGCCATCAATTACCTGGGTTATTAATGTGCTTATGCACTCAACTATGGTCATTGCTGTGTCTCAACATACCAACAGCATGGAAGAGCTAAAATGGGAATTTATGGCAACAGGAGTTTCCCCCACCTTATTTAATGGCATGCAGGCTTTGACCTAAAGTGTAATTTTCTGCACATTTAAGGCAGATAAAGTGTCTTTAGCAGCCAAAGGAAAGCTCAAAGGTAACATTATCTAACTAGCAAACAGATGGAGGATTTAACATTCTTGGTAGCTGAAATGTTGGATTTTAGCCAAAGCATGTTAATGGATTTTTGAGAAGTCATTCTTTTTCTATAAGAGTGCTGGAGACAGATGAATATATATATATATATATATATATATATATATATATAAACAGAGAAAACCTCTATCTATATAGACAAGAGCAAGTAAGGATGTTGAACTGCTAGTGTAAGACATGGGGAAAGGGCTTGTTTTGAAACTCAGGGGTATGGTGGATAGACTAGAAGGGACTATGGCAACCCAACTATATGGGCCTGTATCTTTGGCTTAATGGCATAAACTATCCTGTTCATTAGTGGGGAAGGTTGCGACTCAGTAACACTGCACCTGAATATCAGCAGCTCTTCTGCTTTGTGTGAGAATTGTTATATCACTGCGCTGGAAGTAGTAATATAAAAACAAAAACAAAGCCCGATTCATGAATATTACTCCTGGGGGAATTCTGCGCCACTGCGCAGTGCAGAATTTTGTAGAAATTAATGTTGTGCATGCAGAATTTCCTTTCAGCCCACAGAAATGGGCTGTAGTGCTGCTAGCCACCACTAGGGGCCCTGGACTCAGCAGAGCCCAGCTTGCACATAGAAGACATTGCTTGGGGGAAGGAGAGGGAGCTAGAGCAGTGGCTCTCAATCAGAGGTCCGGGGCCCCCTAGGGGGCCTCGAGCATGTTTGAGGGGGGCCTCTAAGCAGGGACAGCATTTGGCTTGCTGGGGCCCAGGGCAGAAAGCCGAAGCCACACCGCATGGGGCTGAAGCCCAGATCCCTGAGCCCCATCACCTGGGGCTGAAGTTGAAGTCTGAGCAATGTAGCTTCGTGGGGGCCCCTGTGGAATAGAGCCCCAGGCAATTGCCCTGCTTGCTACCCCCTAATGCCAGACCTGGGTTTTATAGGCAGAAAACCAGTTATTGTGTCACAGGTGGGCCATGGAGTTTTTATAGCATGTTGGAGAGGCCTCAGAAAGAAAAAGCTTGAGAACCTCTGAGGTAGAGGGTTCCTGGCAGCTGCAGTTCCCAGCATGCCCTGAGGGAAGGAGAGGGTGGCAGGCAGGAAACTCTTTGCAAGCCTGGGACCAAGCATCAGGCTGTTTCTCCCTCTGGATCCCTGGTCTCTGGGGTGGGGGGGCGGGGGAAGGGGGTTCAGGTATCTGGGCCGGGGAGGCCCCGCCACTGGGCTCTGGGTGGGGGAGGGGAATGGGATGTGGATATCTGGGTTGGGGGGGCCTGGGGCTCTGGGGAGGGTGTTGTGGGTGTCTGGCCCCCCAGCTAGGCTCTGGGGTGGCAGGGGAAGGTGATAGAGAAATAGGAACTGGGTTGTCATAGGGGTTTCTTTAACTCTTTACTCCCAGGGGAATTTTTATGTGTATCTGTATTGTTACAGACATACTTGTGACAGGTATTTTGAAATAAATTACCAAAATAATTGAAACTGGCATGATTATGTAGTGTTATTTTGACAAATAAAATTTTGCAGAATTTTAAAATATAGTGTGTAGGATTTTCTATTTTTTTGGTGTAGAATTTTTAATTTTTTGGTGCAGAATGCCCCCAGGAACAGACTATGATCATGAATGAAAGCTCAAGTTCTGGTCACTGTGATTCCCAGAATCATATCATTTGCTATTTATGAGTATTCAGATGGCTGTCCAGACTTTGTGTAAATGTTTCATGAATTTTAGCATGAATGAGTATTTGTCTGAAAACTCATTATGCAAGTGCAGTTGTTATCCTGTTTGGAAGATTTCAGCCTTCAGTCGGGGAACGTAAACAATATCATCATGTGACTAAACTGACCAGTTGTACAACATTATTTATGGGTGGTCAAAGAAATCAATTTGAGAGTAAAGTGAATGGTTTCAAACAACTCAGTGAAAATGTGCGTGTTACAGACACATCTGCAGAAATCGGGATCAGTTCACAAACTGGCTTTGCAAAGAAAGTGCTAAAGTTGCAATGAAATGTTTGTATACACTTAGTCCGACCAGCTCGCCTCTTTTCTAAACAGAGATTTGGGCAAGCACACGTGACATTAATACTCTTAGAGACAAGGTGGGTGAGGTAATATCTTTTAATATCCTGGGACCGACACTTAATACTATGCACCAACTACAAACACGAAACAAACCACACGGGACCAATGCCACCAATCCTGATCACCCCATGAATTGGGGTAAATTCGAATTAGGGGTTGGACTGTGTAGCTTTCTCATCTCTAATGGACTGAGTCAGCACCCCAGATCCAAACATCCCAGAACGTTGTGAATGTTGGATATTGGTCTGGTTCTGAGCACTGGTGCTCAGGGGCATCTGTAGAGAGAGCCCACCGAACCTTAATTATGACAATAAAAAAAAAAAAAAGAGCACAGGAGACATTTCAGCTGGGACTTGGAGCTTGATCCCCCATTGCAGCCAGTAGAAAGGATCCCATTGACTTGACCTTTGTGTCAGATTCTTTCCGATCAAGGTCACCAGCTGTGGTCTCGAACTTGGCCTCTTGCTCCCCCTGCTGTTGGAAGGGCTGGAGCTATGGTTGCACGCTGTGGTGAAGCTCTGAAGCCTTGCTGGGAAAGCAGGGTGTGAGAATGTGTCAAATTCAGTTAAATCTGACAACTTTGTGCATGGCAGGGAATCGTGCCAAATGTGCTATATCTTGGGAAACGGTTTTGAGCTTCACCACAAAGCAGTTGTGGAGAGAACACGAGACGTCTCACCAAGCGCCACTTTAAATAGAACACTTCAGCCTTTTTTTTTTTTAATCACTCCGGTAATAAATTATCTGCCCAGTCCAAGGTTAAATACCAGACAGTGAGAACCGTGAGGCCTCCCTGGATGTAAAACACCAATGTTACTCGGCAAATAATAATATGTAATAGGTAATGCAATCATATCACTTTTCACCTGAAGGCCACAACATGCTGTACAAAGGTGGTGGGAGCGCTCACCTGGGAGATGTAGGGTCAAGTCCATGCTCTGCCACAGACTTCCTGTGTGACTTTGGGCAAGTCATCGTGCCTTTCTGTGCCTCAGTTTCCCATATCTAAAATGGGAATCGCATCACTGCCCGACCTTACAGGGGTGTTGTGATGTCAGACTCTATGGTACTGGGGACCATATTATGTACCTCATACAGATAGAAAGGTAAATAAGTAATGACATCCTTAACTACCCAGACTGTACGTTCTTCAGGGCTGGTCCCTTGTCCCTAGTCTGTCTATAGATAACCATCTCCAACCGTGGCACTATAGACAAATATCAAATAACTAGTGTTCCCACTGGGGAAAATGAGGCACAGAAAAGTTAAATGGCTTCCCCAGGGTCTCACATCAAACCAGTGGTGGAGTCAGAGCTAGAACCAAGGTCTCCTGCCATGCTCTCACCAAAAGACAACACTGCCTTCCTACAGAAGCATTCAAATGATGGGTGGTGATGCAGAGTTAGTTCACCCAACAATTCTTTGCTCAAGACCCAAGTTCAAATCCTGCCACAAGTCAAAATGAGCTAAGCTAAGATTTTCTCCTATATGAATATGATAAAATCACCCATGAAGTTAAGTTAGTTGTAGCTGTCTGCACCCATGGGACCTGCTCTGGGAGTCTATCCATTGTCTTCATAGGACGGTTATTCAGGCCTAAAGAGGCCAGGGCTGGCAAATGTTACACGTCAGGGTTTTGGTGAATTGAAAGTGGTGCTAAGTGAAGCATCATTTAAAGGAGTGTCATGGATCAAGCATAGGACAGGCAGCCTCATCTTAGCTTTACGTCTTCCGGTGCACTGTGGGGCAGTTTTACCACAGTGTTTAGAGACAAGGATGAGATCAACAAACCGTTTTCAGTTGTTACATATGGGATATGAAGGTTTTAAAGTCTCTGCCGGTGAAAGGCTAGTGCATCCAGGAACACTCTGCTCCACACAGCTCCAGGAACCTGAAATCATAAAAAAGGAAAAAGAAAGAAAAAGAAATACACTGGGCTTGAAATGATCTTTGGATTTGGTTAATAGAGAAAACTAAAGCTGCAGTATGGTCCAGTGATTAGGTCACTGGACTCAAGGTATATCTACCCTTCAGGTCTGATTGCAGCTCCAGTAGCTACCTTGTGGGCTAGCAAAATGAGCATGTACCGAGAGGCATCTGGCTGGTTTCCATTCAGGTCTTCTGACTCTGAGTCAGTGATATTTTAAAGCTTTTCTCTGCAACCATGAGGGCTAAAAACTTACTTTAAAAAAAAATGCAAGCTAAGATTCTCATTCAGCCTCTTGATTGCAGCACCTGGGGTTGTAAAAGCCATGAAGCACTGCGAGACTCAGATACTCTCTCTGCCTCTGTTTGCCCTCTAACCCTTCATCTGTCTTGTCTATTTAGGTTCTCAGCTCTTTGATGTGGGGACTGTCTCATACTAGGCATCTGTAGAACACCAGCACTGGGGGATCCTGATCTCAGTGAGGCCCTTGGTGCTCCCCTAATGCTAATAATACATTTTGCAAACCTTGGCATCTGTTTCATGCACGCAGTTTGCAGGGAGAAATAACTGCAGTTGCAATTTATGTCCATTTCCAAGTACCCAATTTGACTGGGAGCAAAGTCAGACATCAACAATCCTCTCAATTCTTCATGAGCACAGGTGCCAAAAAGGGGGCTTTGTTAATGCCTGGCTGGTATTCAGGAATATTTTCATGAAGGAGAACAGCAAAGTGAACCTTTTACAATAGTGATGCTAACACCTGTGGAGGTTCCTCGACTTAGGTGTTTTCTAACATGATTTGGGTTAGATATAGGTTTATTATTCTTGCAATTGTATGATCTCTACATTGCCTCCAAGCATATATGTCCATATAACTTTTTTCAGATATCACCACCCTCCACTGGTTATTGTGGAATCTACCCTCCCCTCTTAGGTAGCTATAGACTGCTCAGGAATGCTTTGGTTCTCCTGTTTTTCCTGCTCACCTGTTTCCATAAGCACAGATAAAGCTACTTGATCAGAGGCAGTGCGCTGGCTCACACAGAAGAAACAGTGCTTGAATACTTTCAAACCGTATTTCATATGCATCAGGGAGCAGGTGTTTTGAAAAGATATCTGAGCTCCCAAAGCAAAAAGAGTAGGAGGGGGATGAGCAGCAGCCAGCAGACGAGTTCCTTGATTCCTCAATAATTAGAAGCAGATTCTGACATTTCGGGGGTTGCGGGGAAACAAGTTGAGTAACTATGAATCTGCCTCCATGTACAGACACTTTACCCTATTGTTCCCCCCCTGTCTTGCACACCACCGGTCTTGTCCAGCCCAGAATCTAGTCTCTTGTGGGTAGACATCAGTTGTAAACAGATGAGAAAACTTAGACACTCTTTTCTTGGAAGGAAGCATGGATTTTTTAAAAAAATGTAAGCACACTGCTGATTTCAAAGCCATGGGGTTTGGGTGGTGGCCCAGACTTCTTGGCTTGCCATTCTCCTTGCTCATCTTGTGAAGTAAAAATCTCATTTTTCCTTTACAGCTAAATGCATACATACATATGCAGATATATATAATATGTATGTACATCAGTGAACTTTCAGTAACCAGACATTGGATATTGCAAGTTCATCATCATCATGGCAACTCCCAAAGGAACATAGTCTCCTTGCAAAGTGGTCACTACCCATGTTGACCTCTCACTAGGTCCTTCAGACTGTCTGATTGGATATTCAGTTTATGTCCATGATTGGCAATCTTATTGTGCCACTGAAGCTTTTGGTGACCACCTGATGACTTGCCCGGATGGGCTATCACGCAAGTGGCAACTGTCAGACACTTAGGAAGCATCATAGACAGTGCTGGAGGATGCTGGGAAGATGTGGATACTTGCATAGCAGCAAGGTGACACTGTAGAAAAGTAAAAACAAGGAGGAGTCCTTGTGGCACCTTAGAGACTAACATATTTATTTGGGCATAAGTTTTCATGGGCTAGAACCCACTTCATCAGATGCATGCAGTGGAAAATACAGGAGCAGGTATAAATACATGAAAAGATGGAAGTTGCCTCACCAAGTGTAGAAAAGTGATTAACTGATGTAAGCAAGCATGAGCTCTGCTGGTGCCGATCTGCCCTCAGAGTTCATATCTGTTCACTGAATGCAGCCATGCTACCATAAGCTGTGATCTCGTGTCTGATCTACCAGCTGATCAGTGTCAGAATAATAACACTGTCCATAATAAAGAAAAAAGAAACATGTACTGGAAGAAGTTGCATTAGTGATTCTATAGAACACAATCTTCCTTCTGAGTCAGTGCTGATGAATACCACAGCCTGGTGTCAGGGGAAACTGAGGCAATGTTTGACATGTCAAACTCAGGCACCACTTGTGGTCAGTAAAGATTCCGTGGCATATTTCACAAAACTGGATTTTTTTGCTATGATGTCCTGGCCAAATCCATTGAAGAAAAGTTCATTCTGTTTCTGCATAAATTCCCCCTGCAGTTTCAAATGAATGCAGTATGCCCCTTTGCTTCCCCCCACAACTTGTCACATAGCCTTGCTTTGCTGTGGTTTTCAATGGTAGGTGAAGCGATTCCCCAGATATGATATTATTAATAGGTATGATTTTTTAAAATTGAGGCGGAAAAGGAAACTGGCTTTCATTGCATAGTGGCTGTTTGTTCAGTGATCCAGGTATCTCTTGGATATGCAAAAAACGCACAGCTTTTTTTAGTAACCTGGGGGATAATCCCAAATCCATCTCTTCTCACTATACATCTACAGAAAGGCATGCTGCAGAAGACACATCCCAGCTCTTCCTGGTAAATGAAAGGCATGTGATCCAGTAGACCCTCCTTGAATGGGGTAGTTGCAGAGAAGTTTTTTCTTTCAAGAAATAATAGTAATGATAAATGATTATACATAATTCACTGGGAACCCTGTTCATCCTTTGACATTACCTTCAGGACAATTTCCTGCCATGAATTCTCCAAGGGGACCTCAGCTGTCTTTAACACAGATGTTGTATGCAGGGCTATAGCTGTGCTGGTCTCAGGATATTAGAGAGATGAGGTGGGTGAGGTAATATCTCTTTTTTGGACCAACTTCTGTTGGTGAGAGAGATGAGCTTTTGAGCTACACAGAGCTTGGCAGAAGTGAGCTGTGTGAATTTGTCAGTCACTTTACCTCTCTAAGAATATGTCTCTGTTTTGTTTTCTATAAAGTGGACACAACAGTTACGTCCTGGTTCCTCCAAGGTAGCTGAATTACCAGTCTGAGACTGTGAGTTCTCTGGGGTCGGGGCACAAGATGTATGAGGTAATATCTTCTATTGGACCAACTTCTGTTGGTGAGAGGGACAAGCTTTTGAGCTTAAACAGAGTTTTCTTCAGAGCTGGGAAACATGCTCAGAATGTCACAGCTAAATACAAGGTGGAACAGATTGTTTAGCATAATTAGTTTACACAAATTTCAAGGGACCATTCAAGGTGAAGTGGCATGTTCACACCCCTCCTGTCATAGGGAGGAAAGGAAGGGAGGGAAACACTTGGGGGCGGGAGGATAGTGGCGTATAGATTGTTGTAATAAGCCATCAATCCAATGGGGTAGGGACTTTTCCATGTTTGTATAACACCTAATGCAATGAGGCCCGAACCTCTGATTGGTGCCTCTAGTTGCTACCATAATATAAACCGTAAATAAATAATATTGATTCTGCAATTAGACGCATGCTCATGTTGTTATGCTCATGATGAATAGCATTTCCACAAGTAGCCCTGTTAATTTCAATGGGGCTCCTTGCATAAATAACTATTACTCATTGTACATGCAAATTACAGGATTAGGCCCTAATTAGTGATTGTAAAGTGCTTAGAGATCCTCAGATGAGAGGTAGGAAGCGTAAAGCATTGTTATTATTAGTGCTCATTTTTAGTATTGACGGTTGTTTATTGCTCATTAAAGTTAGCATGGTGCTCTCACCTTAAATCTCAATCTCTGCACATCATAAATCAAGCATGGTTCAATGCATCTGAGAGCTGACTCAAGATAGCTCCAGGAGAGGTGTAACCGCAGTATATTGGCAAAGCTGTGAAGAGATGCCTGAAGGTTTGCTGGATGCCAGGGTCAGGACTGTGCTTTGGGTCAAATATTCTCCTGAGCAGTAAGGCTCAGATTTTGAAAGTCGCTTAAAGGATTTAGACGCCCCGGTCCCATTAATTGTAATGGGAACTATTCATAAAAATCCTTTAGGTTTGACAATATCGGCCTAAATTCCATCTGTCACAGTTACAGGGCTAGCTGTCTCCTTTCAGATGTCTCTAAGTGCACACAGCTCAGGTCTTCAGCATAGAATCATAGAAGATTAGGGTTGGAAGCGACCTCAGGAGCATCTTGTTAGCTCTCTGACACAATTTAAGAAAGCACCTTTTCTCCTCCTAGTGAAGACCCCCCCACCCCCCATTCAATCTCAGTGGGTCATAATTGCTGGCCTGATTGATGGCTGTGTCTCCCCTTACGTAAGAGTGTTTGAAACTGCCCGATCCCCTTTATCAGTGTAACATGCAATCCTAGCAGTCGAGCACAAAGATCGCATTTTGGGTACAGACTGAAATATGTGATTAATGATGATTCTTATGGTTTTATCTCATCACACAGTCACCAGTAGTAATTAAAATGGAGTGAGAGCACAAGGCTGAAGTAAGAGACAGAAAAGATGGGTGGGCTAGGAGGGACCTCAAGAGGTCATCTAATCCATCCCCCATGCTAAGGCAGGATTAATTATACCTGGACTATCCCTGACAGTTTTATCTAATTCTTAAACACCTCCAATAAGGGGGATTCCACAACCTCTCTAAGTAACCTATTCCAGTGTTTAACTAGCTTTATAGTTAGAGAATTTTTTTCCCTAATATCCAGCCTAAGTCTTAGGACTCGGTTTATTTATGGTTTGTATTCTGTGGGACAAAAATGGCAGCTCGCTGGTACAAAATCGTGGGACAAAGACCAAATTCATATATACCCCTGTACAGAAAGAAGTATTTTTTCCTGTGAAAATTTTCAGTAAAAATGTTTTTTTTTCTGTTTTTGTCACAATTTTCTTCCACATTTTTGTGGTTTTCATCAAATATTTTTCTTTGGTGTTTGGGTTCTCATCAACCCTAACTGACCACAGCCAACCCAAAACCAAATTCTTTTCAGTTGTCAAAAACAAAAATTAATTCTGAACCCAAAAAAAAGGGAAATTTCTCACAAATTTCAATTTGCTAATTTTTTCGAAAAATATTTTGACTGAAAATCTTTGACCACCTGTACTCATTTGTCTACTGGTCAGAGTGAGAATAGAAAGTGAAGAGAGGGCTATATTCCTTGGAGAAAGATAAGTACTCTCCTGCACTGTGCTAATGCTATGGGTATTGCTTGTTAATACAGTGCTGAAGGCAGTAAGAGAGGGAGGATGGGATCATGTTTCATGGGCCATAAACCAGGGCACACAAAAAATTAATCCACTCAGATATGGTCAACTGCATATGAATCCCTGTAATCTTGAGCACACTCTATATGAACTCACAATTAATCATCAGGAAAAACGAACCCACAAATACAGAGCTATATGTCAGGAAGAATATTTAACTTTCACAGTGAAATGTTCAAGATCGACGTATGGTGTTGTCCAACTAAGACTGTCATAAAAGTTAATACATATAATGTCACTATGAGTTATTAGCTTGGAGCTTGACTGTTCCTGTTCAGTATGTTATGATGCCGTGTGGCAATTATTTTCCAGAGAGATTGGAAACTGTAGAGTCCCTCATTAAACAGATCTCTGCTGCTGCTTTGTGGGATGGTTCCATAGCTGCCTGGGGTCTTTTTAAGATGACATTTGTAATCCGTGGAATTCATGTTGCGGAAGGTTTGGAATGTGAGACTGGGTTCGGACAAACAGCCAAAGTGTTTTGAAGTCCACAAAATTAGGAGAGAATAGGGCTCTCTCCAGAGGTTTATTCTTTGGTTGCTGGAACCTGAAAGTGCAAATGTGCAAAAATGGGGGAATAAACTCCCATTATTTGTTTGTTTTTACATTAGCATCTTGATGGCCCAATTTAGATCAGGGACCTGTTGTGCGAGGTGCTATACAGACACATAGTGAGATACAGTCCCTCCTCCAAAGAGCTTACAAACTAAAGAGACAAGACAGAGAGAAGGCGGAAGAAAGGAAGAATCATTATCCCCATTTAACAGACAGGCAGCCAAGGCACACAGAAATTTAAGTGATTTGCCCAGTCATATGGGAACTCTTCTGCAGTGTGGGGGCTTAAAACCAGCTCTCCTGAGAAGCAGTCCCCTGGGGCAAAGCGGGATAGTTCTGAGCATTGTGTGTAGGGAAGTGCAGTATGTTTTCCAAACCAGTTTGTCCAGCGACATTTTGAATGGCCAAGTCTGTTGTAAGGAGAAAAGGAGTACTAGTGGCACCTTAGAGACTAACCAATTTATTTGAGCATAAGCTTTCGTGAGCTACAGCTCACTTCATCGGACGCATTCAGTGGAAAAAATATTCCACTGAATGCGTCCGATGAAGTGAGCTGTAGCTCACGAAAGCTTATGCTCAAATAAATTGGTTAGTCTCTAAGGTGTGACTAGTACTCCTTTTCTTTTTGTGAATACAGACTAACACGGCTGCTACTTTGAAACAAGTCTGTTGTAACACTCTCTTGCTCCCTCAGTTCATCATCCTCATGTAGACACCCCAGGAACAGACCTGAAAAGACTCTTCGGAGGGTAGGTAGAATGAGACAGAAAGAGAGAGTAGATGTGACTTCTTGATTGGTCTTGGAAAGTCACAGTGCATCTTGAATCCCTCCAGGAACGTTTTTCTTGTCTCACTCCCTAAGGCATCGGCTCTGGCATGGAAAAAAACATTTTCAGAACAAGCTCTTTTCATTTTTGTGGGCTCTGTATTGCTCTTGTCACTAACCCAAAGCTTTCATGATTTTTTGTTGTTGACATTCTTGAGTTAATTGGCCACAATGAAAAGCGTTTTGTTTCCTGCAGAAACTTGGATGTGAGGGAAAAAGCATGGAGGCTGGGAGAAATCTACCAAGCTGCTGCCAAAGGGCTTATATAATAGAAAAAAATGGCCAGCCGAAATATAGTGCATGTAGAGTTGGGGGCTGGGTGGGGAAAGAATCTGCTTTGGGGATAGGGCATAGAAACTGGTGTAAGGTGGGCAGTGAATTGTTTTTCTTCAATCCAGGGTGATCTGAGTTTCATCACTGAAGGCAGCAAGCTTTTTCAAAGGACAAAAGAAACTGTTCATCCAAATGACTGTAGAAACATGTATCCCCATTTTACTTTTGGGCCCCAGTGCAGGAAATCCTCCTTGTCAACTGTAAGCATGCAATGAGGCTCCGGTCTTGTGGTCTTGCACCATTAAGGGCAGTGGAAACCGTTGCCTTCATTCACAGATTTTTAGGGACAGATGGGAGCATTCGGACCATCTGCTCAGACATCCTGCTTTCCTCAGTTGGGGTCTTAATGCATGAAAACCACGCAAACCAGCGAGGATACAGAATCTGCTCCCCCAAAGCTGCATGCAGGCTCAAGGGCTCCAGTACACAGTCCAATTTACGCCCAGTGAAGACTAAGCACATGTGCTGCACAGTGACTGTCTCATGCCATTGAAGTTAACAGGAATTTTTCTTCTGACACTAGTGGACTTTGGATCTGACCCCATGTTCAGAGTGTGACACGAGAGGCTCCTTGGCAAAGGGTCCCCTGTTCTTTGCAAACAACTCTCACCTTGGATTTGACAAACTCATTACACCAAACACATGTTGCAGGATATCTCTTCATAAAGAGTAACATGTTAAGGTATCTATAGGAAGCTCATAACTTACCAAGGCTCACAATCACTATGAGATGTAAGTTCGGGTAATATTTAAGGAACAATGCAACTATATTGAAAACATCCTTTATGAACTTGGAGTAAAAGTTAGTCACCAGGGGATAATGTGTCTTGGTGGTGGCCCATTCAATCAGGAGGGAGATGTCATCCCGCCCTGATCAGCTGGTGACGTAATGCAGGTCTCAGTTGTCCAGCCTTGTTCCATCCCAATAGAAAACCATCTGTGGCAACTGCAAACAATCAAAACCACTTGGAGGTAAAAAGGAACATTGTAACAGATGGGAAATCATCTTGCCTATGACTAAAGACAAAAGACTGTTTCAGTATAAGGCAGAGTGAGAAAGGCACTCTGTATCCATTCACTGAGGAGACATCTTAGGGAGGGTGGGTATTCTGATGAAAAACAGGATACTAGTTCCTATGAAGCCAGCTAGCTCTGTACCAGACTGAAGTTTGAGGGTGGGGGAAGGATCTGCTTTATTAGACGGAAAAGGTAACAATAAATACTTGTAGTCCCAGATTCACATTTTATGGTTCTGTTTTGTACTGTAATCATTTGTGTCCATCACGCTCACTTGTTTCTTGTAGAATCTCTGTCCTTTCTTAAATAAACCTTCTTTTGTTTATTACAAGAGCTGTGCGCTAGACCGGAGTGGAAGGATTAAGGTAAAACTGGGGCATGCTGCTCCTTCGGAGGCAGAGGATCTGGGATTTCTGTGAGTAGCCAGTGTCAGGGGCTGGATATCAGATGAGACTCCTTCAAAGGGACTCAGGGACTGGGATGATGATGATGATGATGATGATGATTTAGTTTGTGTTGGTCCTGCTTTGAGCAGAGGGTTGGACTAGATGACCTCCTGAGGTCTCTTCCAACCCTAATATTCTATGGTTTTATGATTCTGTGTACCTATTGTTATCCTGCAAGGCAAAGTCAGGGCTGGTATAGCCCAGAGGAGACTGTTTGAGTGGCTGACAGCCTGGTGGTGTTTGGGCACTAACACTGATCCACTGTGGGCAAGGCTACTTCTCACTAGTGGCTGTGGATAACAAGATGAGTCAGAGTCCTGGGTACCCTGAGTACCATCAGACAGGGATCTGGGGCCTTTGAATAGAGGGCCAGGCCAGAACTGTGTGGCTTACTGAAAATGAAGAGGAGCAGTTTGAATCCAGCCTGGAAGGAAATGTTATTTTCTTAAATACTTAGCTGTAGATTATTCCCTGGATTTGTTCCTTTGAAGCCAGAAGGACTTTATAAGGATTTTGGTTCCATTTCCCATGTCTGCAGGTCATCTCGACAGTGGCCAAGGACTGAATGGGCCCGAGGAATGAAAAAGGTCACCCTTAAAGGTCGCTCTTAACGGTGGCCACTTAACCCATAGCGGGAGGAAATCTCACGTTGCCCTGACCATGCACCTACTAGAATTCTTACTGCTTCGCTGCTTTAGCAGGAGAGGAAGGATGGTTCAGTGGTACTAAGGTTCTAACTTGAGACTTCGGTTTAATTCCCTGATCCACCACAGAATTCCTTTGTCACCTTGGACAAGTCATTTAGGGCCAGTTTTTAAAAGGTATTTAGGTACCTAACATCACAGATTGGCACTCTAATGGGATTTTTAGAAGTGGGTGTTTGGCACTAAGCACTTCAGAAAGATCCCATTAGGTGCCTATCTGCATCTTTAGGTGCCTAAATACCATTAAAAATCTGGTCCTTCATCTCTTTGTGCTTCAGTTCCCCATTTGTGAAATGGGAATGATAGAGCATCCCTACTTCATAGGGGTGCTGTGAGGCTAAACACATTAAGAATTGTGTGGGGCTCAGATATTACAGTAATTGGGATCATATCACTATAATAGATAGAAATGGGAAATATTTAACTGTAGCAATTCCATTTTTCTTTTGGCCCCTACACTTCGGCCCTGGTTCAAGAGCCCAGATTTATGGACCTTTATGGTATGCTGCTGCATTGGCCATCTTTATCGGGGAGCATTTAGGGATGGGCCGGGGTCCTCGGTTGTTTGGGAAGAATGGAACGGGGGATGTATTCATTAGTAAACCTTTCTGTGTTATGCGGTAGGGTGATGTCATCTGAACAGGGGTGAAAGTAAGTTAGAGGATTTACCGGTACGCCAGAGTCCTGAGCAGGGGGCGTGGCCTCAACTGGAAGAGGTGTGGCCTTAACCGGAAGAGGCGTGGCCTTAAATCCCAGGGCCCTTTAAATCTTGATTTAAAGGGCCAGGGCTCCAGCTGTGGTAGCGGCTGCCGGAGCCCCGAGCCCTTTAAATCCCCGCATGAGCCCTGATGCTCGACCCCTGGGGTAGCAGTGGCCGGGCTCTGTCGGGGATTTAAAGGGCCCTGGGGCTCCAGTCGCAGCTACCGCAGGGCTTCGGCAGCAGGGCTCCAGCAGAGATTTAAAGGTCCGGGGCGGTAGCGGGGACTGGAGCTCAGGGGCCCTTTAAATCCACGCCAGAGCCCCACTGCCGCTACCCCAGGGCTTGGGCAGCAGGGCTCAGGTGGGGATTTAAAGGGCCCAGGCAGGGTAGCGGCAGCTGGAGCACCGGGGCCCTTTAAATGCCCACCGCAGCCCCGCCACCGCTACCCCAGGGCTTTAAATTGCCATCTGGGAAAGCCGGTCCCGGTACGGTGCACCAGCTCTTACCGGTACGCCGTATCGGGGCATACCGGCTTACTTTCACCTCTGCATCTGAACATGAATTTTGTTGTCGGCTCAGCTTGAACTTGGGTGTTGACTAGAGCTGGGCAGGAAATGGTTTCCCATCCTGCATGAATTTTTGAAATTTCACAATTTTTCCCAAATGGGATAAAAAGTCAGAATCCTGAAAACGGTCACGAGCTGAAAATACAGGAAAAAACTCAGAATGGGTCAATTGCAATGTTTCATTCTGATTTTGACCTTCTACGTGTTTTGTTGTTGTTGTTTTTTGTTTTTTTTAAACTATCAATGAACTTAAAGTTTGAAAGGAAAAGTCATTTCAACCTGAAAAACGAACATGGTCATTTAGAAAATGGTGAAATTGGTTATTTTGACAATTTCCAAACATTTTTTTCCTGACGTCGTTTAAAACCGGAATTTGGTTGAAACTGACCCTTCACTGCAAACCAGTTTGGTTCTGACGAATTGGCGCTTTTCAATGAAAAAATGTTTTGTCGAAAAATTCCTAACTGGCTCTAGCTTTTGGTGTCTTTTGTATTGTTAAATCCGGCTAAATAATAAACACACCTGTATACGTGGGCCACTCTTCTTTAATGTGGTGCCATCCATTTGCTAGAATGGGAGGATCCATAACTTCATAGGGATGGTACAGGTGTAGTACTTTGTACTTGATTGCTGTTATTGTTTATTCATAGGAGACTGAAGTAGAGAATTTAAGGCCGGAAGGGCCTAGCAGATGATCTAGTCCCACCTATATATCACAGGCCACGGACACCACCCAGCGCCTTCACACTAAACCCAACAGTTGAAATTAAACCAAGGGCATTATAGCCCTCAGAGACTAACCATGTATGTGCCAAAGGCTAGAAGGGATTGAGGTGCACCAATGCTGGAGGCCCCTGCAGTGGCAAGGAATTGATTGAGATATACCCAGGTAATCCAGGCAAGTGGAAGGTGAGAACCCCCTGCAGTCAATGCCAACCTGACAGGGATGGGGCAATTCCTTCCTGACCCCACACAAGTGATCAGTTAGACTCTGAGCAAGAAGCAGCCAGTCAAGTCCCTGAAAGAGAGAGAGAATGCTCGGTGCTACCTCAGAGCATTGTCCCTCCCTGTCCAGTGTCCCATCTCCAGCTGTGGCCATCTCTCTGATGCTTCAGAAGTAGGAGACAAAAGCAAAAACTAACCCCCGCCACAAATCTAGAATATACTAGGGCGGGGGAGGAGGGAAAGGGAATCCCTTCCTGACCCCTGCAGATGACCCAAAGCATTAGCTCTTAGGAACATAAGACATAAACCACAAGGCACCCTCAGGGTTTTCGAACGTCTGAATTAAACTTATTTTCCAGTGAAATTCTTTGCTGCCTCCCTATTAATGTGCGATGTCCATTAATACTTTTCAAATCTATCTTTTTTTATTGGCAGACAATATTTCCGGTTAAAAATGTTGTACATGCATCTGAAAGGCCTGGATAATTATTTAAATGCCCATATGGCTATCAGCTTCTAAGCCGAATGGGAGAAAACTCTCAAGATCAATCTAAATTACAATGTCACAGAAACTTTGCAACCCACCCCTAATATTGCTGAGGTGGCTTCTGATTTCTTCCCGTGCTGAAACTGTTCTCGCCACGAGTACAATTTTAAGGGTAAAGAGAGCTACTATAGCCACACTGATGAATAGCTGTGGATTGTGTTTCATGGCTAGGTGGGGAGGAAAAAAAACCCTAGTCTGCGCTCTAATTCCATTAGGATATTACTGTAAATGCATAAATGCCAGATGAGTTATTTATGGCAGGAATTAATAGTTAATATTTAGCAAAAAGTAGACTTTCAATCCTTAAGTCAACTGTATGAGACAAGAAACCAGTTTCAATTTCTTGTGTGAGCATTATGAAGCTTGGGGTGGGGCGCTGGAGAGAGGGTCTGTAGGTTCTCTTTTCCCTCTACTCACACCCCTCTTTATATGCATGTCCTTCAATATTTTGCAAAGCCCCCCCCCCCCCCCCCCAACTGTAACATAATAAAATGGAAAACAGGGCTTTATTGGGAGGGAGGAGAGTGTTTGTTTCCAGCTTTTTCATATTAATAAATCCAAATTTGATCAAAGGGATTGTTTTGCCCACAAATCGCCCCCTATCAGTGCTGGGAAATCACATGAAGACAAGGACCGGCAGTCCAATCTGTTGTAGATTTTGCAAGACCCGACTCCCCTTCTTCTGCAATAAATATGTATTTAATCCTCTGCTGGAACTTCCATTTGGAGTGGAGGCTGCTTGTACAGCAGGGGTGTCAAACCCACTGGGAGCAGGGGGCTGGACTCCATGTTAAATGATGCTGTGTGGGCTGGGATATAAATTCCAGACTTGGTATTCCAGCCTATCCCCGGTGCCAGTAGGAGGTTTGCACAGAGATCAAGGGGAGAACACAGCTTCTGGGCAATAATTAAACTTGCATTCGTTATTTATTCAGCACCTTATTGTCGCATTTCATCTCTGCACTGGAAAATCTGCTCCCCTTTAGATCAAAGCTGTTTCTGCTCTTTGCTTTTCTTCCTTCCCCACCTCCCATAAGCTGTGTCTTTCTGTCTTCTCTGCCTTTGTATAGCATCTGTTGCAGTGGGGGAGGTTTAGATTGGATATTAGGAAAAACTTTTTCACTAAGAGGGTGGTGAAACACTGGAATGCGTTACCTAGGGAGGTGGTAGAATCTCCTTCCTTAGAGGTTTTTAAGGTCAGGCTTGACAAAGCCCTGGCTGGGATGATTTAACTGGGAATTGGTCCTGCTTCGAGTAGGGGGTTGGACTAGATGACCTTCAGGGGTCCCTTCCAACCCTGATATTCTATGATTCTATGATCTGCTTTTCTTTCCCAGTAGCAACCCCAGGAGCTTCATGGCCACCCTGTATCCATCTTCCACCTGCTAAATTGATCAGCAATGGAATAGTTAACACTGACAATGAAATGTCCTCATAGGGCTTTAGAGTTGACTCTTGAATCAGATTAATAGGGGACAAGGGAGCTTGCACCTCTGAGTCCCTAATTCAGGCTGTCTGCAGACTCAGGCAGATGGCATCAGTTTACCTTCAGTTCACTTTTGGAAGATTATCTCTGCCCAACAAGAAGGCTAGAAACTTATTTATTTTTTACAAAAAATGAAAGCTTCAGTTCTGCATAAACTGAATATGTCACATAGGCTACATAAATATATCTTGAGGGCCATCCTGCAGGCTGTATGTTTGGCACCTCCCTCTGGAGTGGTGTTCTGACACTTGCTGGGATCCAGCCTGAGTTCTCCAGATTCCTGTCCAATGCTTCAAAGTTCCTTACTGCCTGAGTACGGCCTTGCAAGCCTGGAGACCCAAACCAGTGTTTAAAGCAAGTTGTTTAAGGCTGAACAGATCAGGGTTGGCTGCTGATCCGTTATTGTGGGGGTATTCTATGGGATGGATGGACATTTTGATGGTGATTTAGGACTAGAAAAGTTCTGACTTGGTACTCAAGCCTCCAAAACTCAGGCTAAACAGAACCCATTCTGAGGTTCTAAAAGCTTGGCTGGCATTGATGTATTCACTTTTGCCTACTACGGCATTCCTCAGTATGATCCAATAGCATGAATACAGCTTCTGAGAGAAGCCAATCTGACAGGCCTGATTAAATGTACATGCACTTAGCCTATCACAATGGGGCCTTGATCCCTGGTAGAGTCCCCTAGACACTACTGCAATGCAAACAAATAATAACAATAAGGAAGCCTGACCTTGAAGATTTCCAGCAAGAATTCTAGACTTTGGGGTGTTTGTCTAAAGGGTATTCAACCTCTGCTGAGTCTGTCCCATCTCTGCTGCAAACACCATGTAGCAATGTAGGACCCTGGAGGTGTTGTGACCTGGGGTGCTGTGACTGCCTCTCCTGCCTATGCAAATTCCCATTTCAAGGGGTTTTGTTGGCTGGCTGGCTGGTTGGTTGGTTGGTTTGTGGAGGGTTGTGGGATGGGATCCCACTAGATCATCAATTTAGGAGGGACGAAAGAGTTTCTGGATGTCAAGTAAGAGTTGGGCTTGACATGAAGTGATATCTTCGAGGCGAGTGGGCAAGCTTGGAAGGCCAGCATGGAATAAGCATCATGAGCTGATAGGGGTGAGCCAGAAGTTTCCTCCATGGGCAGGTTATTCCATAATTGTCAGCTTTGGGGGTGGGATGGGGTTACTTGGACCTTCCTGTGGATCTGGTACTAACCAGTGTCAGACACAGGATACTAGACTAGATGGATCCTGGGTGATCTGGTATGGCAATCCAGAGGTGCCTGTGTTTTTCAGGGTGGAGGAGCAATCCCTCATTACTGGTCCCATCCCCAACATGTTCTTGCCGTCCCCCTTCCACAATGCCATGGAGACAGCTTAGTGGAAACTGAAGATCAGGGATTGGAGGGTCTTCTACACTCACAGATATTCTGGAGGGATGATCCCCCAAATCAAACACCCAACATGACATTTTCTGGAGCTCGTGAGGGAGTAGAATCAGAAATGTCAGTGCTGGGCATAGAGAAACAAACTTCTGCTGAAATAAGGGAGGGTTCCTTTGAATTGAAATGAAATATTTTGAAGATGGCAAGTGAATATGTGTGTGTGTGAGAGAGAGAGAGAAAACATTGTTGTACCTTTACAAATATGAAACACAGAGAACAGTCAAAGGGCATTTGGAGGGACCCCATTTATCCTTAAGAAACTTTTCTCGTGTGTGTGTGTGTGTGTGTATGTGTGTGTGTGTTTGTGCACATGGCAAGTTTTCAATTTTTCAGAGGAAAAATTAAGCATTAAATCTTCCCCTGTGTCCTTGGTTATTTCTTCCTTTCTTTATCTTGAAAGTCCCTGGGCCTGTTCTCTAGATGGTGTACGCTGATATAGCTTGATTTACATCAGTTGTGGCTGTCTGCTGTTAGGCCATGATTCTGTAAAGCACGTAATTAATTTTAAATGAAAGAGAAGTCAATGAGACAGCTCGTGTGCTTTTAAACTTAAGCACGTGCTTAAGTGCTTTGCTGAATTGGGGCATTAAACACTATGGCGATGACAACTCCTTTGGTTTTCTTATCTCTTGGATTCATTTTCCTTTCTTTTGGTATGTGTGTTTTAAATACAGTCCATACCACCAGACACCATATAAACTGTGGCTTGCTCAATTTGTGCAATTCATTTTTAAGAAAATCATTCTTCACATTCCCTCCAGTTCTAACCTTGACCAAGCTAATAATAGATATTTAAAATGATATATACATAAACATTCATTATATCTGTCCTGGGAGGCTGGGACAAGCAGAAATGCTGGCAGGGCCGAGTTTTGTTCAGCAGTGTGGGTTTCCAGCTGTGCCAGACTCAGGGTTCTGTTAACATACTGTTAAAACAAAATCCAGGCTTTGCTTGAATGTTGTCCAGCTTTGCTAAAAGAAATATCAAGCATAATCTTTTTAATGCTGTCACTCAGAAACCATAAGGCTGCAGCGGTGCTGTATCTCTTTGGTCCTCATGTGTGAACAATTTTGCTCAGTGATATTTGTTCAGTGATATTTAAACAGGGGCTGTTATTCTGTAATGAATAGTATGAATAAGTAGAGCTCAAAACTGGAATGCAGACTTAGTTGTGTGATTTAAAGGGGACTGAGCAACAAGATTTTGCTTGCTTGTTTGAATTTTAACATATGACTCAAGTACCCTTGGGTCCACACAACCACAAGACTTTTTGAAACATGTTGTGTATATTTTGAGGTTTCCAAACTTCTGTAATAACTTACCCAAACCACTAAACTATTGCAACTGACCAAGTATCACAGCGGACAGCCATTTCTTGGGAAAATGACAAAATCTCTAGGTGAATCTCTTGGTTCACTGGCTACCTAGTGGGGCAAATTCATAAAAGGGGTAATGAGGAAATATACATATTTGAGTTTTCAAATAAATGGTGCCCTTCTTCGTTATTAATTTTTCTACTTTCATGCCTTGGCAACAAAAGGTAATTGTGAAAACCAACAGAGTTTATGCCAGTGGAAAGCAGCATAATACACTGGTGAATCAGGTCAAGTTTCTCCCCTCCCTCAATTTATACATGTATGGAATACCAGTATATCTATACATTTATACACAAAAAACACTGGGACTGCAGTGGAATTCCTCTAGATTTATAGTCATATAACTGAGAACAGAATTTGGTCCAGGGGTACACTATAAGAACATGAACAGAATAAAATGTAGGTATACATTTGATGGTCTAATTAGCAATAAATGAGTAGTAAAAAATACAAAGGCCCAATTTGTGTAAATTAATAGTACTCTGAGAAACATAACTTTCCATTGCCTGACTTTTCTACATTTACATTTGTAACCCAAAAAGTAAATTAATATAGGCCCAATCCTGCAAATATGTATGCACATGAGTTAATTTTACACACAATATTCCCACTGAGTTCTCAACAAGACTGTTTACAGGTGTAAATGAATGCATGCACGTAAGTGAATGCAGGATCATGCTCATAGCTTTTATATTATATTTAGAATGAGTAGGACATGTATATAGTTTTTGCACTTAATAATGATAAGGATTTGTGATTATATTGGGCCCTCTATCCAGGGATCTCAAATCATCTTAGGAACACTACACACCCTTCCTGCGAGGTACTATATTACTATCCCCATTTTACAGACAGGAAGACAGACATTCTGAGAGGTTAACTGGCCAAGATCAGAGAGGAAATCTGTACCACAGGTGGGATGAGAACCTAACTTTGTTGACTCTCAAGTACGACCCTTAATCACATGACCCTCCTTCCCTCCAATCTAATTTCCTTCTTTTGTTTTCCATTGAAAGAAAAAGAAAATAAAGAGTAAAAATATTTGCTGATGGTTTCTAACATTCCCATGTCAATGGTCCCTGTAGGCTCTGAAGGCTACATCTCACTGAGATTTAACTGGAGGGGCAGAAGGAGAAAGGAGAGAACCATTCATCCAAACAGACAGGGTGATTTGGTGGTACATACACTGTGCAGAAAGTCCTATGCATTTGCTTGCAGAGTCTGGTGGAATGCTAAATGATACTCGTTGTACGTTGCCACCAGATTCTGTACATTTATGCTCTGATACCAAATGACCCCAGTCATAGGCAGAAATAAGTGGTATTGGCAACCTAAGATAAATGGTCATTTTCAGACGTGGGTGACATCACCTCTCCTTATTTGCAGCCTGGTTTGTGAACTTCCTTCTGTAGTCTTCTGCAACAATGACACCCAGCGGCCAGCTAAGTTATTCAAGGAAAAAGCACGAAGCATCTGTAGCCTAGGTGATGGAACTCATGGTTACTGAAGTGTCAGTAACTAGGGATTGCAGCGTTTTAATAACCAGAGTGTTCTTTTTTTCAAAAGAGCCTGGTAAAATGGAACATGGCACTGTTCTTTTAAAAAGGAATTTTAATGGAGGTTTACTTCCTACCAGCTGTTGTCCACATGAAGAATGCTGACCTAGAAAGAATTCAACATGTTCCATGTCAATGTGGAGGTATGTCCTGTATCTCCAAAACTACAAATTGGTCAACATCTGAGTGAATGGGTGCCCGTGTTGTTGTTCAAACACACATTTTGTCTCTTATGAAACACCCCATTTCAGTTTAAAGTTTTGCCGTCACAATCCAAATGAACCCATAGAAACTGATTCCTCAAAGAGGTGAAGGGCATCAATTTCACCACTCAAGATCAGCTGAAAAATACAAATCAGAATCTGGGAGACCTATCCTGTGCATTGCAAGGTTTCATTTATGGTTTTCAGTCCAGACTTTTAGAAAAAATTAGAATTTAATAGAAAATGATAACCTTTCTATATGCAGAGTGGTGGTAACTGTCAGTTCTTGATTTATTGTTGGTCTAATAAAAGATATTACCTCATCCACCTTGTCTCTCTAACCTTTCTATCGGTTTTTTTTAAACTATCCTGTAGAATTTAATAGAGAATTATAGCTACACTAGAGCATTCTACTGGATGATTCAAAACCCCTTATAGAAAGATTATCATTTTTATATTCAATTCGTTAGATCTTTAGAGTAATATCTATACAACCCTATTGATTTTCTGTAAAAGCCTATTGATTGCATCCTTATTAAATTCCAAAAGGCTTTTCTGTAAGGAAGGCCATACACATTGTGCTTTTCAGCATGGGCCATACCCAGAATCAGATCCCCATCCTGTAGGATTGGGTCCTAGCTGAGGGAGAGACAAAAATATTTTAGAAAACTGGCTGAAATGTTCAGAGAGCAAGAACAGTTTTCCCTGACTGTCAGGAGCTTTCCTCAGCCTTGCGCTCTGCTGAGGTCAGGCTCGGGTTTATCGTTGTGTTTGTTTTAGTAACGTGTTCACATCGCTTTAGTTATCTTCTTCGCAGAAAATGGAGCCAGAGTTGTGAGCTCTGGAAACAGTTCCCACCCCCTGCTTTTGGCAAGCAAGACCTTATACATTCCAAAATGGCTTGGAGGATTTGCAATGGGATATGAAACACTTCACTCATAGGTTACCTGTCTGAATCCAGCTGTCGTGACTGAAGCATAGTTCCTAGTCAGCAGTGTATGTGAAATGAGTTGGTGATCTGAGTCACATAGTAAGAGACTGCCTACTTTACCAAAGCCACAATCCCAGTCATTGACACCCCTGGGAGAGAGGTTGCATCCTCTTCCAGACTGTGAACACTGCCCAACCTGTTGATGGGGGCGCTCAGTAAATACTAACATGAATCATGGTGATTGCATTTCTTACCGTGCTATCTGAGCAGCCTATAAATAGTGGTGAAAAGCATCTGTTTCCATCAAAAGGACAAAACCTTTCCTTTCCTCCAGGTTACAACCGTCTTTTGTAAAAGGGATAAACACTGATTCCCCTAGTCTCCGCTGAGGCTCAAGACAGAATGGGTCACAGACAGTGAGCTGCTCTCACACCCCTGGAAAAGGCAGGGCAGTGTGACACTGCTGCCCGCACTGTACTTTCCCCATGGGTTTCATTTCCTGGTGATATCATTCCAGCTCCCATCACAAGTAAAGCTGATTGAATGTTTTCCAACAAAACATGTTTTCATCAGAAAATGCTGCTTTGTTTCAATCGAACCTTTCCATGGAAACGTCAATTGCAACTAACTTTTGTTTGGGAATAAATATTAAAAATATCTGAGCAGGGTGAAACGTTCTGTTTTGACACTTCCAGAACAGAAGGTATCAATTTCCCATTTGGAAATGATTTTTCGTTTCAACATTTATTTTATTTCATATTATAAACATGGAAAAAGAGGGGAAAAGGCAAAAAAGGAGCTTTTTTCATCTAACCCGAAATGATTTTTTTTTATTTTGTTTTGTGGGGAATTTCTGTAGTCTTTGTTTTCATTACAGTGTGGAAGAAATTTTGGAATCACAGAATTTCTCACAAAATGGAAATGCCAGTTCCCACACAAGCAAAAAATCACAAGCAAAAAAAACATATTAAAAAATCATGTCTCTTTAAGTTCCCCTGCAAAAAGACCCTGTTCGCATTTTAAATGCATTCTTTGCAGGTTCATCTAGCATCAGAACGAGGAGTAAGCTGAGATCCCAAAGAAACAGGACTATGATAATATGAATGGTACTTATGTAAAAGGTGGACATCTTCCTATATTGTCTTCCTCTTCTCTTTAGAATCAAACCCCAATGCCCAATCAATAGTTAACGTATTTAATATATTTACAGTAAAATGTAGTGGTCATCCTTTGACAAAATAAAACAAAGTATTTCTTCACATAAAACACAGTCAACCTGTGAAACTCCTTGCCAGAGGATGTTGTGAAGGCCAAGACCATAACAGGATTCAAAAATGAACTAGATAAATTCATGGAGGATAGGTTGATCAATGGCTATTAGCTAGGATGGACAGGAATCATGTCTCTAGCCTCTGTTTGCCAGAAGCTGGGAATGGACGACAGGGGATGGATCACATGATTACCTGTTCTGTTCATTCCCTCTGGGCGCCTGGCACTGGCCACTGTCATAAGGCAGGATACTGGGCTAGATGGACCTTTGGTCTGACCCAGTAGGGCCATTCTTATGTGCTTGCTCTCAGTGGGAAAATTCCACTGTGTGATATATGTGCATGAAACTGGGATACCTTTGTTTTCTGCACCCTCTTGCTGAGTTGCTGTGATGCATTCTGGGAGTCCTTGACCATGGTGCATAATGGGAAATGTCGTCCAGCTGGGGAACCCAGCCCATAGAGGAGAATGGGGGTATAACACAGCCAAATTATAATTCACATGAGGAACTGTGATGGCATTTTTAATTGAATTGCAGGGGGAGCTGATTGGCCAAAAATGAAAGCTTTTTAGTGTTGAATTTTCTTTTTTTGTTGAAAAATCATTTTTTTCCTCAGATATAAGACACTTTCTGCCAAAAATAGTTTTTCTCGAAAACCCATTTTCTGTAGAAAAACAGTTAGCAAAACACAGAGGTGACAGCATGGAAGAAGAGACGAAGATGACCCAATGGGAGAAAGACACAGACGCATAGTCAAGAGAACTAAGCGCAATGAAAGAGCTGTGAAGGAAAGACATGAGAGCAGAGATGTGCTGAAAGAATGAGTTTTCACTACCTCTAGGGACAGCAAGAAACAGTATCTTGGACGGAGTCTCTGTGGTCTGTGCAGCTTTTGGGGGTTTGATTCTCTATGAACAGCACAACACTGCAGCTCTAAATGAGATATGGGGGACCAAAAGCTGCTCAAAGTTACACGGGCATCCGCCTGGAGTAACCTCATTGACTTTGGGCTTTAAGTCGCTCTCCAATAATCTACAGCATGGCCCTGGTCCAAAATGTATTTTGCAAGAACTGAACAATTGTAGCGGGAGAGGTGATTACACGTCAGGAAGGAATGGAGTGGCAGGTGGGGCCCACGTGGGGTTCAAAGTGCTGCCCTTTTTGCCCTTTTATGTTTTATTTCTTAATTCCAATGACTGTGTCCGAAAGCAGCTGTGAGTCAGTGCTTTGCACGGTCGAGAAGAACCACATCAAATAGGATGGGAAAAAGATTTCTTCAGCTGTGTCTAAAATAAGGCTGCAAAAGCATTGCACGTCTTTTGCACAGAAGTGCTATAACGCGCACTTTGGTCTCAATTCCCCCCACCCAAGATAAGGAATCAGAAACCCCCACCCCACCCACCCATTCATATAATACTTTTAAGTGCAAAATATTGTTGTGACTCTCATTCCCCTACCCCTACAATCAGCTTTTCTGAAAAGGGCAGGCACCGCGGGTGCAATTTTGTGTTGCCCGTTTCAGAGGGCTATTGTGGCTTTACATGAAGTTTGCTCCCTCCTGATCTTGGCCTCTTCCAGGGGCTGGGGCAGCCTCCAGCATAGCTAAGATATCCATGTAGGGGCCTCTCTAAATTGCAGCAGCCTCTCCAGGCTGCCTGGTACCACCGCAGTGCTCCCTCCCACCCCCGACCTGCCTCCGTCAAGCCCTCTGTGCCATGTGTAGGGCCCTGCCAAATTCATGGTCCATTTTGGTCCATTTCACGGTCTTTGGATTTTAAAAATCATCAGTTTCATGATTTCAGCTATTTAAATCTGAAATGGGGCGGCGTTGTCATGGTAGGGCTCCTGACCCGCAGAGGAGTTGTGAGGGGGTCACAAGGTTATTGTAGGGGGGGGTTGTGGATTGCGACCCTTACTTCTGCACTGCTGCTGCCGGCGGCGCTGCCTTCAGAGCTGGGCGGCCGGAGAGCGGCGGCTGCTGGCCGGAGAGCGGCGGCTGCTGGCTGGGAGCCCGGCTCTGAAGGCCGGGAGCCCGGCTCTGAAGGCCGGGAGCCCGGCTCTGAAGGCAAAGCCGCCGCCAGCAGCAGCGCAGAAGTCAGGATGGCCTGGTATGGTGCTGCCTTCAGAACTGGGCACCCGGCTAACAGCCACCACTCTCCGGCCGCCCAGCTCCGAAGCCAGCACAGAAGTAAGAGTGGCAGTACAGTGACCCTCCCCAAAAATAACCTTGGGATGCCCTTGCAACTCCCTTTTGGGTCAGGACCCCCAATTTGAGAAACACTGGTCTCCCCCATGAAGTCTGGATAGTGTAGGGTAAAAGCACACAAAAGACCGATTTCCCTGGGGGAGACCAGACTTCATAGTCCGTGACGTGTTTTTCATGGCCGTGAATTTGGTAGGGCCCTAGCCACATGCTATGGTTTATTGGGGGGGGGGGGAGGTGCAGAAGGCAGCCTTCAGATTGTCTTCCACAGTGTGTGTGTTGGGAGAGTCTTCCCCTGGTGTGAACTGAGCCTTTTAGGGCCAATTTATGCCACTCCAGCCCTGTTACCTACCATAAAGGAGCAAAAGAGAATTTAGGACTGAGGTTCATTAAACAGATTCATGGGGGAAGGGTGCATGTGTGGATGCAGGCTCCATCTGGGAAAGAGGCAGGGCTAGACCAGCAAGGGATGGTGAAGGTCAAGATTGGGTGTATTAAGTAGATGTGTCTGTCTTGGGGTGGATGAATGTGCCCATGGAGAAAAAGGAAGACTGGAATGGCAGAGGTGCTGAAAATCAGCAGTAAGGTACTGTGGTAAAGAAACTCATACTGCATTTGCCCCTATTAATCTTGTTGCTACTTGATGTCTTTCTTCTTAAATGTTCCTATTATGATCGTGCCCAGTAGCCCCCAGTCAGGATCAATGCCCACCACAGAAGGTGACCGTTTGGAGAAGCATAGTGTGAGTTATTCAGTGTTCACGACAATATTGTCATGGACACTATTATTGTCACAAACACTGAATTAACTCACAATATGAATGAAAAGAGAAAAGAAAAGAAAACGTGATGAACATCGCTTACGATTATTTGGAGCGTGTCGAAATTTTTAGAATTTTCAATGTTTGGGGGGGAGCTGGTCTTGCAAACACTTTTGAGAATTTATTTTTAATGTTTTTTCACTATTTTTCCCAACATTTGACATTTTGAACAAAGAAATGATTGTGCAAAATTTTGAAAATGTATTACCAAAATGTTTCTGCCTTTTCCCACCCTCTCTATTTGTGTTGGATTGGACTTAACACAACTGAATGTAAGAGGCAGCTGTATTAGAAAAAGGAATGTCTGCTCGGGGTAGTGCTGTCATGAGACTTCTGCTTCAGGGAACAGGTTTTGAGGTGGTTCATACTCCCTGAATTTGAAACGCAGAATCCCAGAGCAAAAGGAGAGATGCAGCATTTCACATTGGAACCATATGGAATCACAAACATTGCAAGGTTTTGACATTAAACCATAAATCCATAAGAACCTAGGATATAGGACTTGGGACTGGAAGGGACATCTTGGGCCCTCAAGTCCAATCTCCTGCTATTGTGACAATTCCATCATATAAACCCATTCATAAACTTACCGAACTCCACCTTCAAAGTAGGTAGGTTGTTTGCTGCTGCTGCTACTCCTATTAGAAGGCTGTTCTAGAACCTCACTCTGATAGATAGAGCCATTCTTCCAATCTCCATTCTTCCAATTATGCTCCATAATGATGAAACGATAGGACACAACATGTTAAGGAATGGAGTTTGCTGGCAGAAGAGTGTGCATGAGGTCACTGAGGGAGAGTGGATTGACACAATGGAGAGGTTAAAAAATCCAGAGGGCAATACGTGTTGACTGCTTACTAAAATAGCATGGTATCTTTCTAATGCACGAATCACTCAGCCTTACAAATGTTAAGTTAGAGCTGTCTCAAAAAATACACAGTTTGGAGAAGCAGTGAAGAAGCCAGTAAATATTTGCTGCAACGGTGAATATACAGCACTTGATTTTGTATCTCAGCTGATTGCTTAATTCTTGTGAAGTTTAACTACAATAAACACTCGGGATCGTGCCAAATGCATTGAAAATCAGCGTCAGAGAAAGCGAGGAATAGAGACTGCTGGCTGCTCTTTGCAAAGCAGCCTGAGGGCAACATAACATTATACATAACATCTGATTCATGGCATGGAGAATGTAAAGAATTGAGACCTCCCGACACAGTTTACACTGGCCCTTTTTATGACTAATTGTGCGGAAAATAGCTCGGCTTGTTGTGCGCATGGAAACAGTTCAGGTTTCTGCTGTGTGTCAGCTAATGGCCTAGCAAGCCTTTCTTAGCGTGACTTCAAAGGGTCTGCCATGGAGGCCTTTTGTGCGGGAATTATCTCTTGCTCCTTTGTACCACTTTATCCCTCTAAGCCCCAGAACAACGAATCCTGAAGCGAACAGACAAAGTAATTTGTAGTAGATCTTCAAATCCAGATAAAGCACATAACATTTGCTTAGAAGCATTCTTCTTGCTCCTGTCACCAAAACAAGATAATATTTTTGCCTGTAAGAACCCGTGGGCTTATTTAACTTCTTAGGGCTGTGGCTTGATTCTGATGCTTAGAAACAATGTTGATGGTATTTCATGTCTAAGATGGCAAGGTAGATTTTTAATATCTAGGACTACATGGTTCTCCCTCTCAGAGGTGTTTGAAAAACATCCCTTCAAGTCCCACCCAGAATATTTTGCCCCAAATGAAAACAAAAATAATTTTCATTGTCATTTTCAGTGGAAAAATTGGACTTCTGGCAAAAAATTAAGAACAAAGGTTATTTTGTCTTTTAGTTTAAAAACTGCCAATTCCTCTCTACCCTGCCACATACACTCCCCCTTCCCCCCCCCCCCCGCGCCCCCCCCCCCCAATCCCTGCACTGATTTTCAGTTTTGAATCAATGAGTCAATTTTCAGTCAAAGAAAAATCCCAATTTTTTTGTTAGGAAAGCACACACGTGCCCTGAAAATTGCCATTTAGTCAAAACAGCAGTTTTCTATCAGAAAAACAAGGTGAAGTGGGAGGATTTTGACCAGCCCTAGACACTGTGAAAACACATTCACTGAGAAATTCAGATCGTCCAACCCCAAAACACAGGCTCGTACCACTTGAGCTAAAGGGGTGAAATTCTGGCCCCAATGAAGTCAATGTTAAAACTCCTATTGACTTCATTTGGGAGTTACACAAAGAGATCCTTCTTACAAAGTAGTGAGTTTATTAAAGCAAACTGTGGCCAAACTTTGAGTTCACTGTATGTTTAGCATTAAAAATTAACCTCTAGCAGAAGTCATTGGTATCAAGTCTTCTTTAGGAAGCAGATGGACTGCCTTTACTCCCCATTCCTGTCCTGGATCTTGTCCTAATCTTCTACTGGTGAATCGAGTTCAGTAAAAAAGGGCAGAAGGTGACTCTAAATATGCATCAATCCAGGACCTGTTAGAAATGTAGAGTGGCAGAGTTTTTTAAGAGATGGCTCAAATTTTAATTTTATACAATACCTGTGACAGTACCCATTTATCATTTGAACAGTCTTGCCCCGTATTGTCATGAGCACCATACATACAGATATATTTATAGGCTTGGGAGAATTTTCTTTTCTTTTTTTTTCTGTTTGTAATTTTGACAGAATATTGGGGTTTTTTGTATTTTTTATTTACTTAAAACTTCACAGTTGTGCAAAATTATGGGCTTAAAGTATTTTTTGAATATTTATCTATTTTAAATTTTTACAGTTTCAGGAAATTATGGGAGTGTCAGATAATAATTATTTAATGACAGTAGGCGTTGAGATTAAAAAATGTTAAAGCTTTATAACCATTAAAACACAAGTTGTCAACATTGCATGTCAAAATATGCAAAGTAAATATCCTTATATCAAACTCTGATAAACTCTTAGGCTGTATTTTTCTTACTTTCCCTGTCTGTAGATTTTGATTATTATAGAGGGAAATATTTCTGTCAGTCTGTCTGTATACGGTGAAATTAACAGTTACTAACATTTATTGATAAAAATCAAATCCTTCCAAACCTAGAAATATAATACCCAGTGTTTTATGACCATGGTTTATTTGCAACAATGAAACTTATTTTAACTTAAATTGTTAGTGGAGATTTTGCAGTATTCATCTTTGTGCCTGATATTGGGATTACCGCATAAACCTCTATGTACCAGGTCTTTTATTTCTCCTTTTACCTGCTTTTCTCTGCATATTTACTAGGCATTCCCAGGGCAGTAGATATTCTGACCTTTTTAGCCCTAGCACTCATCAACTGTCACAATAAATCAGGATAATACTAAAGGGATTTTTCATCCAGGTTCAGGATAAATAGTGAGTAGCAGGTCAGAAGACCTGACATCCATCCATCCATCTATCTAATCTATCTATCTAAACTATCTATCTATCGAATCTATCTATCTATTTCCACATGCACAAAGTTTTCAATAATTATAACTTCCTAAAGTTTTTACCTTTTAGGGAGATATTTTCCAGGCTTCTTCTCTAACACAAAGGGAATTAATTTGGAAAGCGTTAGCAAAAATGGTATTGCTATTTTTCAGTAGGTGGAGAGAGAATGAAATATACCCAAGCCATTATAAAAATGAAAATAATTTTACAAAATCTTTATTCTTTTCTTTTTAAACAGTTGTAGTGATAAAAGTGGCAGGAAGTACAGGGAATTAGTTCACAATGCACTGAAATGCCTTTGAGTGTGCTGGTAAAATTGGCATTCATTTGGCCGACTGATCCATTGAAAATCATACACTGCTGTAAATAGTTAACAAAGAGAACACTAAGGTGTTAACAAAGATGTGCCACCAAGGAAGGTCACAGTGTGTGTGCAATTTTCATAGATTTTAAGGCCAGGAGGAACCATTGTGATCATCTAGTCTGACCTGCCTAACACAGGCCATAGAATTTCATTCATTGCTTCCTGAATCAACCCTATGAATTCAGGTTGAGCTAGAACATGTCTTCAGATCCTCTGATTTATTCATGGAGAGATAATAAATTGGGCACAGCAGCTTGTATTCCAAAAAGGGGGGGAGGAATGAATGAATATTGCGAAGAGGAGAAGTAAAGTGAGCAGCAAGGCAAAACTGGTCAACATTCAAGTATCATTGCAAACAAGACACAGCAAAGTGGGAAGGATGCATTCATGGGAGAAGTTAAGGGGTTTCAGATTCTGCCATTTAGGCTAAATCAAATACGCAAATATTTAAGGTCAGATTGAAGAGGACTTGTATACTAGACTCCTCACTATGTTGTTTATTACAGTGTTTCACTGATAAAAGATTCAGTTTAGTTATAAATTAGGGCATGGTCCAAAAACACACTGATGTCAATGTAAAGACTCCAACTGATTTTAGTGGGCTTAGGGCTATGACTGAAGAGATGAGATGTCTGGCCTATTGCTTGTCTGTATATGCTGGTATTATTGATTGAATCTCTCTAGACTTTGCTCATCCAGGCAGGTACTTTTTGAAAATACCTGGGTACCCCAAGAGAGACAAACTTCTGACCCTACACAGTCTGCGTTAATAGGGTGTTTGTAGTTAGATTCTTATGCTGTCTGGCCAGTTTCTCACTTCAAAACCAGCTCTGCTGTTTCCACAGTGATCTTTCAGGGAAGGATTAGTTCCTTCAAGAGATAGACTGTTGGACATTGGAGTAAGTGGGCACCAACTCTTGTCTAGTGCAAACTATCTGCTTTGAAAAATCTTTGGCTCTGACACTAAGCAGGAACTTCTCTTATCCCCTCCAATTTCTGGGCAAATCTTAAGCACCCCTCCGATACCATTGGGATGTTTTCCTAATGAATAATTAAGGCAGAAGACTGGAGAGCTCAAGGCACAGTGATGGATTGCAGACCTTTTCACATTTACATGTCTGGTTTGACTCCTTCCAGACAAATAATGAATAGAATCCAAAAACTGTTGGGTGAAATGATTAATGGTCTCTGTCCACATCCTGGTCGACAGGTGTCTGCATGACAAAAATTGTTAATTAATACAAGTTATCCCCAACACTGTAGTATTTCAGTCCACGACAAATGCCGGAAGGCAGAAAACAAGTGTGTCCAAATTTGGAATGCAGTGAGACCAAAACTGCCACCATCCCATACTTTCCTCAATCTAAATAACGTAAGTACTCAACAAAAGCCAGCCAGATCCACAGGTGGCATCCTTGTTGGCAGTCTTAACAGAGAAGCCAAAGGATCAGAAGGCCAAAATATCTCTCACCCCTGAATGTATTGACAGGGCGTTGTTGGGAAGCTGGTAACGCTGCTGCCTGGTCATGATGAGGATAGATGTGGATTTAGGGTTGTTATTATGCTACTTTTTGCCAGGACTAAATTAATTAAGAGCTCTGAAGAATTATAATTGGGTTTCTTTTGGTATTATGATATAAAGGTCAAAGGTTAATAAGATTCAGGACACTTGTTCCTACAAATACAATTGTTGGCAACTTGTATTCCATGTCAAGAAAAACTAGGACATTGGAGCATGGACACGGAGACGTCTTTGTTCCCGATTCCACTTTCAGCCCTCTGTTCAACCAGTTGCAGGATCGGGCCTTTGTTTGCTCTGGCATTGTTTTAAAAAAATCCAGTTATGATCAAATCAAATCAATCGCTCACAAATGTCACATTGCTCTCCTCTCTGAGGGCATGGAACACATTTTTGGGACTGCTCCTTTGGCTTTAGTTATAAGCAAGTTAGTCAGGGGGAAAATCAATTTTTTATGTTTCTGAAAAGGAGGCAGTGGAATCCTGGAACAAGTTAGGGCCTGCAAATGTGATTTGAATCTTTTAAAGAAAAGTCTTTTGGCTAAAAACTGTTTATGATGCTTGCGGGTTGCACTAAAACCCCTATAACCACATCACACTCACAACTGATACTAATTAGCATCCTTGTTGGCAGTTTAGGCAGGGAGACCGAGGCTTAAAAGAGACTGGAGACTGAATTACCCTTGAATCCTTAGGGTGCGTCTACACGCAAGTGGTTGCCCGCAGCAGCAAGTCTCAGAGCCTGGGTTAGAATCACAGAAGATTAGGGTTGGACGAGACCTCAGGAGGTCATCTAGTCCAACCCCCTGCTCAAAGCAGGCCCAACCCCAACTAAATCATCCCAGCCAGGGCTTTGTCAGGCCTGGCCTTAAAATCCTCTAAGGATGGAGATTCTACCACCTACCTAGGTAACCCATTCCAGTGCTTCACCACCCTCCTAGTGAAATAGTGTTTTCCTAATATCCAACCTAGACCTCCCCCACTGCAACTGGAGACCATTGCTTCTTGTTCTGTCGTTTGCCACCACTGAGAACAGCCTAACTCCATCCTCTTTGGAACCCCCCTCCAGGTAGTTGAAGGCTGCTATCAAATCCTCCCTCCTTCGTCTCTTCTGCAGACTAAATAACCCAAGTTCCCTCAGCCTCTTTGACAGACTGGGGCTTGCATTATGGTACTAAAAATAGATTAGGCAGCAGCTCAGGCTCTGAAGCCAGGGAGGGGGTGGGGCTTCAGAAAGGGGCTGCGAACAAGGCCCCGCGGGTGGGCTGAAGAGAAGGCCTGAAGGGTAGAAGAACATTTTTGTTTGCTTGGAACTTTTCAGTTTGGACTCTTGGTACCCCAAAAGGGATTACATGGGTTGTGACTTGGCTGGAGAGCTAAGCCACATCTCCCACACAGACCTGTATCTGGGAAGCTGAGAAGACCAACCTCAGAAAGGGAAACTAAGGCTGGGGTTGCCAGCCATAGTACACTCAGCCAATGGGGCAGTATGGGGTAAAGGCACCTTATGACAAATCCCAAAGGCTCGAAACCCCACGGACCAATGAAAAGAATCCAGAATTCATTCTCATGAATCTCTTGATTTTTAGCTGATCTCATGTTTTTTTAAAAAAACTTGAGGTTAGCAACCAATGCTGAAATTCACCGATGTGCAGAGAACCAGCATAAGATCCATCTATCCACTCTGAGTGCCACTTCAGCCAATTCTCCTAGAGAAAATACTATGCCCTAAACAATCACACAAGCCTAACCTATTCGCACAGACGTTAGGAACACTAGGTAACAAGGGATATAAACGTGGCCTGACTGCACTGTGGTATTTAGCAGAGTATTTGTGTCATAGTATCATAGAAGATTAGGGTTGGAAGAGACCTGAGGAGGTCATCTAGTCCTGCATTCCCCCCCAAGTCTTACTCCTGAATAGATGCTTAATCTGAATACAGTTAGGATGACTAATAATACTTCTCTCACCGTTTGCAGGAACAATTGTAAAACCCGGGTGAGGGGATGATTTAGCGTGCGTGCATGTACCCGTGTTTAAAACGGCAGCTGTACGGAGCTAACACAACAAGCTGCAGGCTCCAAACTGCCGTGGAAGAATTGGCCCTTGAGTTGCCGACCCATTTGATCAATCCCTGGCCCGTAGGGGGCAGCGTGTCAGGCTGTGAGTTGGCTCGTCTCCTTGCTACTGCCCAAAGTGGAGTAGTGGACCAGGCTGTGAGCAGCTTAGTCTCGTTCAGGATTCTGGGGCCCCAACCAGTTGCTTGCCATGACTTGTTGTCCTTGGAGCCAGCCCAGTCTTTGGTAACCTACTCCTCCGAGCTTGGGTCGAACGGAGGGAGTACCCTCAAGGAGCAGTTTGAGTGACGTGGCTGTTTTTCTGTCCATGTTTTAGGTCACTTCCTGGGTAACAATACTGTGATTGATGTGCTGAGACAAGCAGGCTTTGAAGTGGAGCATACACCTGCTGGACAACCAATTGGAAAGTAAGCAGCTGCCTGCAGATCCTTTAACCTCTATCTCTCTCTCTCTCTTTCTGCAAGTGAGCAAGATTATTTTGGTGAGCGAAGAGGGTGAGTTATAAGTTCCCTATAAGTTACAATTTCAAAGGAAGGCATCTGAAGCGTCAGCTAAGGGACATCAAAGGTGTGATACAGTGGCAGCAGGTAGCTCCCTGTCGGGGTAGATGATATAGACACTGCTTATTCACAACAGAGATGCTAGAACAGTTTGCATAGTGGGGGTGCTGAGAGCCATTGAACTAACCTGTAAACTCTGTGTACCCTGAAAACGACTTCAAACCAGGGGGTGCGGCAGCATCACCAGCAACCCTGGTTCCAGCACCTAATGATTCAGACCAGATCAGATGCACCATGGTGAAGACCAGAACAAGTCAATGTACTGAGAGGTGGTACCATTCTGCTGAGTTATTTTACTCATTAAGAAATGCCATTGTCCTTGTCAGCTTCTCCCCGGCAGCTTTCCCGCTGCCTCTTCCCCTCTCCCTGGGGGCAGTAGTCACCTCAACACTGCAGGGCTATGGTGCATTGTTGGAAACGGTGCTGCCACTTTAGCTCCTGTTGATGCTTCTTTGTGCCAGGCCCCTTTTTCCTCCACAGGGATATCGATCTGCCCTTTCATGCATCTGTGTCCCAGACAAAGCACACATCCTGAGAGGAGTGCTTTGGAGCAATCTTCTCCCCTCTGGTAGTATCCAAGGAAATGCATTATCTTTGCACTGCCATCCTCCCCTGTGCACCCTGGAGATAACATTGGCTGACATTGTTTCTTCCTAAGATTGTTAGCAATCCTGTGCTCGGAATAACTGCTAGTACCACAGTTCTGAGCAATCGCACGTGTGTTCCCCTCTATGGCACCCACGCTAGGCTCCTGGCTCCTCAGCCATCACCTCTCTTGGACAGAGACCCACATCTCACTCCCTTCTGACTAGGGTTTTTCCTGGCAGCGCAGTTCTCTGCCTACACCGTGCTATTCCCAGCAAGCTAGATGGCCTAAACTGGCCAGAGTCTGTGTTTTGCTTTCTCTCCAGCATAGGCAGGGTGACCACATGTCCCCATTTTATAGGGACAGTCCCAGTTTTGGGGTCTTTTTCTTATATAGGCTCCTATTACCCCCCACCCCCTGTCCCGATTTTTCACATTTGCTGTCTGGTCACCCTAAGCGTAGGTGCTGGAACTAGGGATGTGTGGGCGGGGGGGTGCTGCAGCATCCCCTGGCTTGAAGTGGTTTCCATCATATACAGGATTTACAGTTTGATTCAATGTCCCTCAGCATCCCTACTATACAGATTGTTCCACCACCCCTGCTCTCCAGAGGCTGTGAACAACATCTTGGCCCACATCTATAAGTTTGTACACCACTCTGTATAAGCAAGAACATTTATTGTTAAGGTAAAAAATAATCAGAGGGAAAACATATTAAAAACAATAAAAGAACCTATGTGCATGCTAAAAGGCTTACCCGAAATCACCCCAACTCCAACCTCAGGCTCTGGTAGGTGTCAGTCCTTCAAAATCCACTGCTGGGTTTTCCCCATGGGTTACAAGTTCATAACTGTCTCAGAACCAGCACCACCAGGGATAGTTTACTTTACTTTATACAGCTTGGCCCTTTGATCTTGGCCTCTTGTAAGAGGTGACCAGCAGAAAATGGCCTGCTCCTCAGGGCATAGTTTCAATTTTGGATTTTTGCACACCCAGAGGTGCGGAATTTGCATTCACTTCTCTGGAGAAATTCCCAGGAAAACAACTTAATATCTTTTGTTCCAAAAGCCCATTCTTGCCTGGCACATAGTTCTATATAGTTCCTTGAGCTCCCAGCTCTCGCACTTATCACATCCGCCCCCCACACCCCAGAGGTTACATACAATCCCAGCCCACAAGAATACATAAACAATTCATTTAATACAATGGGCTCCAAAGATACTTAAACATAATTTAATAAGGTCTCCCAAGGATATTGCAGGAAATTGCCAGATCTGCCACATTTTCCTGTCCCTGGTGGAACTAACAGTGCCCAATGCAAATATGAGGTGAGTTTCAGTAACAGGATTAATTGCAGGACTAATGAATCTTGTCTGGTTGTGTTCTCTGTACAAAGACACTATCTAGATTGATATAGTCTTAATGTTTAGCTGATTGAATCTTGTTTGCAAAACTCCTGCAGTCCTTCATATAGAATATGATAAAGCTTAATGGTGCATAAGTATCTCTGACACAAAGTTTATCCTAAATGCTTCACAGAGTTTATTCAGCCATAAAACTCCAGAGTTAAATAATATCAGACGGAGAAAGAAATGAAAAGGTACAAGAGGGAAGGAAGGGCATATGTTCAGATATAATTTGGAAATTCATTGGGGTAGAAAGATAGGAATCACTTGTAAATGAGAAGAGCTTGTGGAGTTAAGCTGAAAATAGAGCTAGTCAGAAAATGTTGATGAAAACTCAAACCACTAAAAGAGTTGGTTTTCATCAAAATGTTAATGGATAATTCTGACAGTTCATAAAAACAAAATTAAAACAAAAAGGCCCAACATTTTCAGGTTTGGGGCTTTCTGTTTGCCAACAAAAAAAATCAAAGACCTTTTCTGCCAAAAAAAAAGAAGAAGTCATTTATTCGAAAACCAACTTTTCTGTTGAAAAATGTTTCGGTTGAAGATTTTTGAGCAGCTCTAGTTAAAACCATAACGTTCTTGGTCCTCCAGGTCCAGGTTGAGTTTTTTATGGGAGACTGAGTAAAATGTTATATTCTGTCTCCTAGAATCATGATGCCTGTGTTTCTCTGTTCCCATAAAAAAGAGTTGTAGAAAACTTGCATTCTATAGCATAGCAAGCATGTGAAGGGAGAGATGGGAGTTCAGTGCTAGATATTTATATGTACATTACACAAACACCTGTCAGGAAGCATACTTAATCTTGCCTCTGCATGGGCAGATGGATTGCATGACATATTGAGATCCCTTCCAGCCCTCCATTTCTATGATTCTATGTGAGATGGATCGAGTTGGGAGGAGGGGTCTAGTAGTATACTACATTGAGGAACATGGCATAAATGCCTAGATGGACAGATCAGTCAGCCATGGGAGAGATCTTACTCCATGTCTTCACTCATGGTTTAAAAGAGGGCGTAAATGGCATGTTAATGAAATTTACAGATGATACTAATTTGCAAACATCACTCAGAACAGAGGAAATGTTAAAAAAACAACTTAGCAAGTTCAGAGACAGACAGAAAACAGCAAAGTGAGATTGGGTTTGGAGACATGGAACCTAATGCACTGAAAGGAAAATAATTGAAACCACATGTACTGTCTACCTACAGGATTGCCTCTCTCCCCCTGCCATACTCCCACTGGTTCCCCTTTGTAAAAGCAAGGATGCTGCTGACAAGTGGGGACCACGGAGGGTGCTTCCCCCCGGGTCTGTAATAGTCTGTATTTGGCTACCTCTGGGCATGCTGCAAAAGACAGGGGTTTTGGAGAGGGTTGAGGGTATGCTCCCAGAATGATGAAGGAGCAGAAAGGACTTATTTTTGGAGACAACCAAGAGGCTGAGTTCCTGTCTGATCGACTGTTTAATGGTGCTGAGTTTATGTTGTAATATTAATAGAATGATAGGCGATCTAGAGCCTAGTATAGATGTCTTTATATTTTTTAACCATTTAAATCAAAATAAGTACCAATACACAGAAAAGGAGGGGAAGACCTGGAAAGCCCTGCTGATGAAAGAGGTACCTTGCAGTGGTAAGGGACAGCAAATTAAACATGAGTTTGGCTAGAATAAAAGGGTCCATACAGTTTTGAGTCTCATGCAGGAAGACATCACTTTCTGGAGCTTTCTTCATGATCTTTGTAGGACTGCGCATGAAATAATGGGTCTGAGTCTCCTCTCACTTATGCCAGCGTAGACCCGAAGTAACTTGCTGAGGTTAATGGCATTACAGGGGCATAAAAGAGAAGGGAACCAAGTCCACTGTGTTCTACTCTGGGTCACCACATTGGCAAAAGACAGTTGAGAAACTGAAAGAAGCTCAGAGAAGATTGACTGGATTGTTTGGTTGTGGGCATGGGCAGAATGGATGTATTGATTTGCAAGAAAAAATTAAAAAGGCTAAATGTTTATAGCTTGACCAACTGTGGTCTTATAGATCTTATAGATCTGCTAACTGTGAGGGGGCATAATATTTGAATGGTGGGAACACTGATGGAGAGGCATAATTTAGGGTAGAACATGGGGGCTTACGTAGGTGTAAAGGGGTGAAATTAAGGAAAGGAAGGTTAGGCTAGACATTAAGAGAAGTTTCCTGACAGTGGGATATATTAGGCTGCAGGACAGTCTTTCTAGACAAAAGTCAGAAGACCCATCATTTGGAACTAGCTTTGACAAAACACTAGATGCTGTTCCATGGTATAGGGAACAATCCTACCTTGGCAGGGAGATGGACCAATAGGCCACGTTTGTCTTTGATGTCTCAGATCCTGAGATTCCATAAACAGTTTGAATTTCATTAGTCTAAAGGAAAATTAAAGAAAGCTGAGAATAGCTTCATAGCCAAGCGATGTCACCTTAGGTCATTTTATCTAGGCTTTGAAATCTATTTGAGTTTCAGAAAGCATAAGAATATATTCAGATTCTCTCCAGAAATACCTACAGGATTTCATCATGTGTGTTAGAAGAAGTGTGAGACTCAAACAGCACAAAAGCAGAATCCAAAGAATAAAATCTGAAGTGTTCTACCTTGAAAGCTTAATTCTATACATTTGACCAAAAATAAAACCTAGCTAAGAAGAGCAGAGATGATCACCTTCCTGAATCCATGAAAGTGAAGGGCCAGGCTTTTGCATGGATCCATGGAGGAGGACCTGAGTAGACTTCTGACTTTGTGTGCTCTTGTGATAGGGACAACTGTGGTACCCAAGCTCTCCTGTGCATAAGGACTGTAGGACAAGCCATCCCAAAGGCCATGCTCCTCACCTGCTGGCAAGTCATGGAGGAGAGAGAATGCTGTACCTTTCTTTGGTTTGGCACAGTATCCAGGTATCAGCTGTGGCTTGTCTCTTGCTGCTTCCACTGGGATGAGAGGCCTATATAGAAAGATGGTGATTAATTTCTGCTGTATAGTCCCACGAGGTTAAGGACGGAAATAAAAGCACAGCTTATATTCTTCCATTCAGCAAGAACATATCATTAAATATAGCACCCAACAGAGTGGTTTGATGGAAAGGAGTACTACCGTGCATTTTGTTGGCCTATGAGACTGTATCCAGTACATAAAGCTTTGGCGCGCAGCTGAAGGATGGGGTAGATTCTGAGAATTCTTGAACAATAGAGAATCATCATTGGCCGCAGGTGCTTCCTGAATTGATCTTTTAGTTCTGCTGTTTCAAATTAAATTTGCAGCAGCTGCGGCAACAGATCTGCTCAAGCCATTGGAATCTGTATGAGGCAAAATTTCCCCCCTCCCTGCTTTCTAAAGGAGCAGAGAGAGAGAGGGAAGATTGATTTGCTGTGGAATGTGCTCCCTTCCTCAATGAAAGAGGCACAAGACAAGAATGTTTGCTGTTATCTTGGGGCGAGGCTATGAGACCTATGTTTAGCCATTCATTGTCTGAAACCTCTATTTAGGGGCCATGATGAGATCCACAAGAGAAAAACAAAATCCAAACATTGTTCCAGCTCACCCAGCAAATATATTTTGAAGACATATGAGGACATTTTTTCGGGTTGAAAGAAATGGATCCAATTTCAAAAATATTTATTTCATCACAATCCACTCAAAGCACATTTTGATCTTGTTGATGGAGAGGACTAGTACTTAAGGGGAATGTTTTCAAATGTGCCTAACTCTCAGCTTGACCAAGGTAATTAGGCACATAAAGATACAGATAGGTACCTCATGGAATTTGCAAAATCCCTTGGCAGGCGAGGCATCTAACCTGCTTCATCACTTTTGTATATTCACTAGACACATATCTGCATTGTTAGCTGCCCAAATACCTTTGTAAATCTGGCCCTTAGGCACTTTTGGGTATGACACCCTTAACCAAAATGCAATGGCCTCCACTTTATTACTTCCTTAAGGGTTGTATTATATCAATCATGATGAAACCCATGGGATTCCTGCTGTCAATTTACCTCATTAAAAATCCCCTTCACTGCTGTGGTATGTCCCAGGTATGTTCCAGAATGCATGTGATTGGCATATAAGAGTAATAGGCATAATGCAGGCATACACAGTTTGCCCCTGAATATACCTGCTGCAGGCAGGTTAAGCAGCACACACTGAGCTGCTGAATGTACAGGGTAGAGCAAGCAGTCCACACCTGGGATGTATCTGAATGTCCCAAATCCAATTGATTTTAAAGAAATATGAATGGTGCACTGACCACAGAGAAGGTAACCTGGAGGTGCAGCAGCAAACAAATTAGCTCGATGGTTATTTTTATATGCTGCTGTTTTAGCTGTGAGCATGGAATCTGCTGCATCTAAGAATTGCTGTGTCAACAAGAAGAATAGATGCTGGGCATGAGGGAAAAATATCTATGACCCTGAAGCTGCATAGAATATAGGCATTGCTCTTATTTCTAGGTATCTGCGTGGGTATGAGCAGGAACGTTGCTAAGCATTCTGCTGCCCAGGGTGGAAAATGTTTTCCGTGCCACCCCCTCCCACATCTCCTGAGAACTAAGCCAAAAAGAAATGAACAAAGAAAAATGGAGCCAGCCAATCAGTGAAGAAAAAAAAAATGGCTAAGCAGTACAGTGCACCCTGGAAGTTGACACCTAAGACAACCACTCTGTGCCCCAGCTCCTAAAACTGGCCCTGGGTGTCAAAGATCAGGCCCAGAGTTGGTATGGATAGCACTTTTCACATAGCTTAATTCTCTCTAATCAACACTAGACTTAAGGCCCAGATCCTCAAAGGGATTTAGATGCCTATCTCCCATTGAGGATCTGGGTCTAAGTCTTAGAAGAAACAATATGTTTAATTAATTGCAGAAATAAAGCCGTGTTTGTACTATACCACAATCTGGTATTACAGATGAGAAGGATCAGCTTCAAAAAGATGAATAATGCTGGACACCTTCCCACTGGTTGGAAATCTCCCTTCTCACATGCCAATAGCCATCATTCTTTCCTGTGCTCTGAGCTATACGGATCCATCACACCCATCATTCAAAGTTCTTATCACACTTCCCAGAACAGCAAACTGCCAATTAACTGGCCATGATCCCAAACCAAAATTCCAGAAATGAACCCACCCACAAATTGGAGCCGTTCAGGTCTGAATGTGGCTATCAGCTTTGCAGCGAGCTTCAGTCCTTCTGGATCTGAACAGCTGCAAATGTTGGCGAAGCTTGGATCCACATCCAGATGTCAACTTTGCATCTCTGACCTGTCTCTGAAATGAACTTTGAAATGGCTTCTTTTGGCAGGTGGAAAAGAACAGGATGAGTTGGAAGGGATGGTCTATCAACAAAGAAGGCAAATTATGCAGAGGTCGATGTTTAAAGAAGATAGGGTAAGACAAAGAACATTGTGAAAGTAGATTGAGAGAAAGGGGGGAAAGGGAGATCTATAGAGTGAAATCTTGACTTCAGTTGGGGCCAGGATTTCACTCTCAGAGTGGAATGGTTGAAGTCAAATGAGGTAAAGTTTTGCTAGAAAAGAGAAGGATAGAGAAATAGCATGTAATGTAAAATGACACCTTTGTCTGGAGATGGGTGAACTGGTTCAGATCAAGTAAGAACTGGCATGAATCTTCACCTGAAACTTTAACCTACCCTGAACCAAATCTCTTCTGAGATGGGAAAAAAATTGGATATCTTTCCCCCACCCTGAATGGTTTCCAGGTGGCAGCCCTGGAACAGTCCCTGATTTCTACTGTGAACTTTTGGGATTTAATCCAAGCCTCTAGATCATCCTCCCTTCACTAGCTCCATCACAGCCTGGACAGAAGGGAATCAAAGCCATAATTCATTGTTTTTCACATGACAATATAATTTGCAATGGTTCCAAAGAGGAGGGGATGGGGATTAAATAGGGATCATGTCCATATGTATGTGAATGTATTGCCTAACCTAAAGTTGGGGAATAGGATTGTTCAATGCTTCTGAAATGCAGTCATGGAAATATGGAGGAATTCCTACGTGGCCCTAAAATATCATCCTTCGTGATTTTAACTCCCCTGTCTCCACAATTATCTCGGGGGGCAGAGTCACTCAAGGTAAATATTTGGGGGGAGAAGGGTGAAATAGGGAAAGGTTTCAAAATCAGGGGTAGGGAAGCAGAGTTAACTTGTCAATGAAAACTTAAAGACCCTTTCACTTCATAGCAAGGCTTTAGTTATGGCCAGTGTCTATGTATGTTGTTTATGCCACCTGTCAGGTATCGGGCACCTTCTGAAAGAAAATATTAGTTTTGCCAGAAAAAAATTGAAATTATTCCCAGTTCTGCAGCTACCTCTGCTGCAGAGCCCGAGCTACCAGGCTCCCCCACTCCTAGGCTGTCTGTTGCATGGACTGCCTCAGAGCAGGGGCTCCTAGAGCTTCCAGGCTCCTAGTTCCTTCGCCAAGGGAGCCACGGCTCAGTTCCACAGAGCCACAGATTCAAAGTCCATTGAAGGCAGTAGAAAGACTCTGCTGAACTTCCATGTTCTTTGGATCTGGCCCATTATGGTTGTTTGGTGACCTACAGGAAATGGGTTGCTTTTCCTGGCATACCTCCCATGGGACCAGTCTCAACAGGACAGGAACCAGTGCCAGAATTGGCAATAATATGGTAGCTTTTTGTTGGCGTCCTCATCAGAGAGGCTACAGAATGGATCAGAAAGGAGACAGAATGACCCTCTAGCCCTGGAGATACTGGACCAAATTTAGATGATGTAGCTGTGCCAGTTTACACCAGCAGAGAATTTGGCCCATTCTCGCTCAAACAGGATTAGAAAGAAGATTGCCCTGTCAGTGATCATGTTGCACTTGTCCTTTGGACTGATTCATTCCCCGGTGATATCAATCTGGACTCAAGTGATGCTCCACTTTGTACCAGCTCAAGTGGTACAACGCTATAAAGTGGCATCATGTGGCTTGAAGGACTGTCCATTTATCTAGGGAAGCCTGCAGTCTGTCTGCAGTCACTCAGTCTACCCAGTGTCAATTTTCCCTACCTTCGTTATCACACTGTCGTGCAAAGAGGCCTCACACATTTGACCTGATAGCTTTTCTACTTCCAGAGCCATCTCTTTTAACAGTGGAGTTTGTGGGATGTGTTGTAATCATTAGAATGACTCGCTTGGTTGTCAGCAGAACTGCAGGTAATTCTGCATGATATGAAGAAGCAAGTATTTAATATGGATGATTTCCTTCAAACAAGGTGTAAGAAATAAGTTCCAAGGTCTTTTCTCCATATTATCCTTTTGGCCAACATTTCTGCAAGTAAAATTCGGTTCACAAGAATAGTTGCTGAAAAGGAAAATGCTGAGAATATTCACGTTTCCACACCTGACTACACTTACAAACACATTTTCATACCTGTAGTAGTGCTGAGGTGTTCACATGGCCATCTTGAAAGTCCCAGGTGATTTGGAAGTCATCCAGAAACAAAACCATGTGATTTAGGTGACCAGTTGCACAGGGCTAGATTGTGAAGTACTTATGTTGTTGAGTACATTCACTTCAGTGGATCTACTTTTGGGAGTAAGTGCTCACCGGTACAAGTAAGCACTCCTCAAACTTGCCTGTAGCAGAACTAACAAATGACGAATAGCAACTACTTGAGGAACCAGTCAGCAAGTAATTTACAATACGTTTGCATATAGTACCCATTGAATGATTTTGATTAACAATGTTCATTTCTGATCATCTGAGAAGAGCTAAATGCATCCAGTAAATGGTTTGCTGCAACTAGGTTACCCAGTTCCACTCCTGATCTGTGTTAGAGAAGCATCCAGACTTGTTCATCCCTCTGTAAGCCAAACTAAGCTTCGTGGTTCACCCTTCACTACAGTTCATGCTACTTACAAGTGAGGATCACACCAATCTGTTTTCCATTTCCTGGAGATTAAATTCCTGTGTTTGACATCATTTTAGCTTAGTCAGAGCTTCCCAGGAAAACAACTCCTCCACTTTCTGTGTGTGTCAGGGCAGCCTCCTGTGTATCGATGCACATGGCAATACTTCATGCTTGTTGAACTACAGAGAGCACAAGTTCAGGTCTTTTCTTTCCCCCTGCAAACTTAATTAACATTAATCCATTTTGAAAGACACTGACTTTTTCCCCTTGCACTCCCTGATGTGCTACGTTGCAAGGAGAATGAGGAATGAGGATGTCTATAAGAAAAAAGTTGGCAAAAGCAATCAGGTAGATATGTCTGCGAAACACATGACTAACAGCCATCGATGGATCCAATATGGAGAGGTTCTTTCCAAGAGAGAGATTTTCCAGTGCAGTGTCCCGGTACAAAAATCCAACTTTAGGATTGGCACGTGCACATTTTCAGGGAAGGGACAGAGCAACAGGTCAGGAAATCCTGATGAAAACTGAATTGTTCAGTTTAGGCCTTGTCCTGGAATGCTCATTGTTCATAATCCCACTGACTTCAGTTGCTCCGCTTGTGAGAGATGGACTACTCCTGAGGGAGTTCTGCACCAAAAAATTAAAAATTCTGCACCAAAAAACTAAAAATTCTGTGCACAATATTTTAAAGTTCTGTACAATTCTGCAAATTTTATTTGTCAATAAATAAATGTGGAGGCTCCAGCATGGGAGGGGGAAGCACAGGCCACTGGCTGCACAGAGGTGGGAGATCACCCTGAAGCCCGTACTCCCCCAGGACATGGGTTCGGCAGTGAAGCTGCACCTGACCCTTACGCAGTGCAAGGGCTGGGCCTGCCCCAGAAACACCCTGGTGCCCTGCCCCTCCACATCAGGAGCAGCAGGTGTGTGCAGGCAGGCTCAGCCCTGCAGGATCCAAGTGTGGGGAGATCCAGGTGTGGGTTGAGAGGACTCCATGTGGGGAAATCTGGGTGCAGGCAGCTCAGTGGGGGATTCAGGTGCATGGGGGATCTGGATGCACAAGGGCTCATTGGGAGGGTTCCAGGTGCAAGGGCAACAGGATTCTGCAGGGGGGTGCAGGTAAAGGTGATTGGGGCTCAGCAGGCGAGTCTGGGTGCAGGGGGTCTGGATGCAGGGAGTGAGGCTCGGTGAGTGGAGGTTCAGGTGTGGGGAGCTCAGGATTGGGGGGTTCTGGGTGTGGGGGGTGCGGCTCGGTAGGGGTGAGGATGCAGGGGGGTAGGACTTGGCAGCGGGGTATGAGAGGTTATCCAGATGCATGGGGGTGAGGCTCAGCAGGGTGGGCATTTGGATGTGGGGGGCTTGGTGTGGGGGTTCTGGGTGTGGTGGGGTGAGGCTCGGCAGAGGGGTCTGTCTGAGTATGGTGGATCCAGATGCACAGGGGTTGGGCAGACAGGGTAGCAGATCCTCGTTCAGTGACCCCTGCACCCGCGGCTGAGGAGCGATAGGGTCAGGAAACGGGAGAGGTGGGGGGCGGAGCTTCCTGCAGCTGGGGGAGGTTTCTGGGGGTGGATCTTACCTGTTCCTGTCCCTGCCCCCATCTGCTCCTTGCAGGGAAAGAGGATGTCCCATCCTTTCCCGCCCCCAACCCAGCTAGGACTAGCAGCTGAGCCCAACGCAGGGTAGGAGCTACACGCTGAGGCATCCCCAGTTTCCTTCCCCACACCCCCACACCCCGACACCCCCCCGGTGGTGATTTACCTCTCCACCGGCTGCTCCGGGCATCTGAAACAATACACCCATGCTGCTGGGAGGGGCAGGTAACCTCTTTTTCAGCTTCCCTTTGCTTCCCCGTGAGAAAGTCATTTTTCTGTGGGGAAGCAAAGAAATCTGTGGGGGACATGAATTCTGCATGTGTGCAGTGACACAGAATTCCCCCAAGAGTAAGACCCTTAGCCTGTATGACGGACACTGTAAAGCAGATCCTCAGCTGCTGTAAATTGTCACAGCTTCTTTGACTTCCTCTGTCCATCATTTGTAAAGCACCCCATCTCTGTAGGGTGTCATTTTCTAAAGCAGTGGCCCAACTTTGCTCCCATTGGAGTCAAAAGTAAAACTTCCATTGACTTCAGTGGGAAAAGAGTTAAGTTAATGCTGGATCCTTTTGAAGGTCCCAAACTAGCATATTTACACATAATTATGTATCAACTGTTTTACAGCCTCACCTCCATGCTGACCTACCGGGCCATAGTCTACAGTGATATCTATGTTCCCTCGCCCGTGCCAAATTAAAGAAAAAATATTAGGAAATCCTGCAGTTGACACACGTGTTGGAAAGTACTGAAGTTGCTTAACAGTCTTGCTACATTTAGGCTCCTCATTTTTGCATGTATTTGCAATCCCAGGGCTGCATTGTTTTCACTCTGTATTTCCAAACCATTCTTCATTAGTTTAAATAGTAATAGGTAACTCTTGGCACTTCTAGGGCACTTTGTCCTAGAATCTGAAAGAGCTTTACAATTATTCATTAACAATGCCTCACTACATCCCCTCCCGCCCCCAGAGTAGGCAAACAAGTAGTATTATCCCCACTTTACAGGTGGGAAAACTGAGCATCTATGTGGCTTTTTAGCCTGAGATATTTAGTCACTTAAGGAGGCTTTGCAAATCTGAGCATTAATGTACTGGCTAGAGCATATGGATCAGCCTTGCCCTCTGCTGTATGGAATTTCAGGCCTGCTCAAGTGGGTGTGTACTCGTCACCTTCTAGAGGCCACTAAGGAATATAGCTCTAGTTCATTGAAAGCTATTGTTTTCTGGAGCAGAAAATCCTGAATTCTCTCCCTATTGGCCCCTGTGAAGTTTATAGAACCACAGAAGCATTATGACTTGCATGTGATCATGCAGTTGCTCAGTGACAAAGTTACGGGTAGGGCCCAGGAGTCCTGCAGGCACTGGCCTGTTCTAACAACTATATTACATTCCTCATCGGTTTCAGCCCCAACTTTATATTTCAGAATTATTTATGCAAAGATAAAGCCAGTCACAAAAATACCTTTGTAGAGACAACCCATCTCCATTTAATTTGGAACTGCTGATACAAGTCTGGAGTCTGTTGTCCTCAGAGAGCATATTCCCAGCGATGGGCCCTGTTGCGTTTGAAGTGAGTGCAGTACTTTGAAACGAAAATGAACAGTGAATCAAATCAGGCTGAAAGATTCAGGGTATTGACTACTTTCCATGGAACCCCACTGCAAAGACATGTTTATGTTCTGAAGTATTCCTGACGGACAGCTTGGAAGTCATGCACTAGCCTAGTTGTGGAAATCGAAATAGTTTCCTATTGTGCTTGACGTGAAATGCTTCCCAGATAAACAGTCTCCCCTTCCACCGAGGAAAAATGATACTTCTGTATATTCAGGATTGTAATCACAAGGGACTAAGGGGGGCTGCCACTTAGCCTCCATGAAGATGCTGGTTTCTGTGGGCATTGGGATATATTTAACCCTAGAGTATGTGTGTGTGCCAACAGCATTCAGAATGAGTTAGTTTTATTCAGTGAAACTGAAATATCTTTCTAGAGTGTAATCGTTTTCTATATCCACATCTTTGTGCCTCTGTTTTTATTACACACTTGGAATATAATGCACAATCCAGCTGGCTGAGTATTGTCCTCCTGGCTGAGTTCTGGAGGCAGAAAGCATCACTGGCTGGCGTCATCCCTACTTGAGATATGGTCACTCTCTTCTGTGAAGCAGAAGCCTGCAGCATAGTGGTGGATTAGCCACTGGGCCAGAGGCCCATGCCCAGGGACCCCAGCCAATTGGGGGCTCCCGGAAAAATGAGCACCCCCCGCACCCTAACCCGCTCTGCCCGCCTGAGTTCAACACTGATGAGAGTTGAGGGCGTCTAGTACCTCCCGTGATGGGGAACTCACCTCTGATCTGATGGTCAAACTCTGCTCATTTACATATATCAAAGGAAGAAGGCCATGTGGTCAGTCTAGCCCTTTACATTTCCATAGGCCATTTTTGCCCACACAACCCTTTGCTTATTCCCATCCCAACACCTACACAGCCGAATTGGGTAGTGAGACCTACAGTCTCCTCTCCACCAATGCATGATACTTTTCATAAATGTTAAATAAGAATTTTACATGTGCATCAAGGGATGATTATAATTCTGTGCTAGGGCACAATGATTTTACAAACCATGTGCATGTCCAGGTATTTAGGAAAGGATTCAGCATAAGGTGACAGTGACATGTATTGTTTGGAATAAATGCAGTTAGAAGAGTCAGAAAATCGCCTAGTGTTTACTTTGCTCTTCTTATCCTGGGAAAGCTGGGAAAAAGCTCAATGACACAAATCTTAGTGCAGTTTTCTCAACTATAGTTCTATGGTTCTGTAACTAAGGTGGCTCGCCCGGTGGGCTGGAGACCCTGGGGCTAAGCCAACCTGATTATAAAAAGAGCTCCACATGGGGGGAATCAGGGATTCAGGCACCTGGCTGGTGGGTCTTGTCCACATGCTCAGGGTCCACCTGATTGCTGCACTTGTGGTTGGGAAGGAATTTTCCCCCAGGTCAGATTGGCAGAGACCCTGGGGGCTTTCGCCTTCCTCTGCAGCATGGGGCCCGGGTCACTTGCTGGTTTAAATTAGAGTAAGTGCTGGATTCTTTGTAACTTGAAGTCTTTAAATCATGAGTTGAGGAGTTCAGTAGCTCAGCCAGAGGTTAGGGGTCTATTTCAGGAGTGGTTGGGCAAGGTTCTGTTGCCTGCAATGTGCAGGAGGTCAGACACTAGAGGATCATGATGGTCCCTTCTGGCCTTAAAGCCTCTGAGTCTAATGTCCCATAAAGAGCTGCTGTGCAAAGAGGGAGGGCCAGGTTAAAGTGGTGACAATGCCCAGCTAGGGAAAGAGCTGGAGTAAGTGCCAGGGAGGACGCTCAGAGGAGGTAGGGGAAAGCTCTGGGAGAGACCCTGATTAAGCAGGGAAGACACCAAGAGAGACCCAGAGGGGAACTTAAGAGGCTGGGTAGGAAGGGAAAACTCCAAGACAGCTAAAGGAGTAGAGCTAACTGTTCAATTCAGGGCCCTGGGCCAGAACCCAGAGTGGGACTGGGTTCCGTTCCCCGACTGGCCCCAAAGAAGGGGGAGTACAAGCCCGCTGCAAAGCTTATCAAGCCCAGCAGGGGGCTCCAGGCTAAGCCCTAAGACAAGCTGAGGAATAGCTCCAGAGATGGTGGAAGGATTTTGTCTGCGTTAGGGTCATTTGGGGACTTTCAGTTTGGATGGTTGTGACCCCAGAAGGGGTGGACTTAAAATGGTAACCTGGCCAGAGGGCTGAGTCACTGAAAGAGAAACCTGAGCAACCATTGGCAGGGGAGCAAGCGATCTGCTATGCCAGGCCTGGCCACAAGGGGACACCTAGTGGAGAGTGGTTTCGTTTACAGGTTCGCAAAAGCTTTTTCTGGAGGAGAGTTTTCAAAATCACCTAAGAGATTTAAGAGCATAAGTCCCATTGCCTTTTAGTGAGATTTGGGCTCCTAAATCCCTAAGTATCTTGAAAATCTCCTTGTGTGGAAAGGTTTCAGATTAGCAGCCCTGTTAGTCTGTATTCGCAAAAAGAAAAGGAGTACGAGTGGCACCTTAGAGACTAACCAATTTATTTGAGCATAAGCTTTTGTGAGCTACAGCTCACTTCATCAGATGCATTCAGTGGAAAATACAGTGAGGAGATTTATATACACACAGAACATGAAAAAATGAGTGTTATCATACACGTTGTAAGGAGAGTGATCACTTAAGATGAGCTATTACCAGCAGGAGAGCAGGGGCGGGGCCAGGGAAAGAAAACCTTTTGTAGTGATAATCAAGGTAGGCCATTGCCAGCAGTTAACAGGAACGTCTAAGGAGCGGTGGGCGGGGGGGAGAATAAACATGGGGAAATAGTTTTACTTTGTGTAATGACACATCCACTCCCAGTCTCTATTCAAGCCTAAATTAATTGTATCCAGTTTTCAGAGTAACAGCCGTGTTAGTCTGTATTCGCAAAAAGAAAAGTCAAATAAATTGGTTAGTCTCTAAGGTGCCACAAGTACTCCTTTTCTTTTTGTATCCAGTTTGCAAATTAATTCCAATTCAGCAGTTTCTTGCTGGAGTCTGTTTCTGAAGTCTTTTTGTTGTAATATTGTGACCTTTATGTCTGTAACCGAGTGACCAGAGAGATTGAAGTGTTCTCCGACTGGTTTATGAATGTTATAATTCTTGATGTCTGATTTGTGTCCATTTATTCTTTTACATAGAGACTGTCCAGTTTGACCAAAGTACATGGCAGAGGGGCATTGCTGGCACATGATGGCATATATCACATTGGTAGATGTGCAGGTGAACGAGCCTCTGATAGTGTGGCTGATGTGATTAGGCCCTGTGATGGTGTCCTCTGAATAGATATGTGGACACAGTTGGCAACGGGCTTTGTTGCAAGGGCAAGATTTTCAAAAACAAGATTCTTAAGTTAGATTCCATGATTCATATAAGGAAGCCCTTCTAGCAAAGGTGGGAGATTTCTGGCTGCTCTCTTGTTTGAGTTCTCAGCGTTGCCTATCAAATATACCAGCTGCCTGTCAAGATGGCAGTTGTTATACGAAGCACACTTCCACTAGCACTGTGGAATTGATTTTAGCTGACAGCTCTGTCAAGGGTTAGGGGCTGGAGCTTTGTGTATCTGAAACCTGAGTGGTCTTGCCTCTATCTCCTGGACAGCAATGGAGGAACTGGAGAAACCTTGGGGTCCTAGTGTCCCCTCTCAGCCCAATGGGGTCAACATCCAGGATGGAAGGAGCAGCTCAAGTAGAGGGAAGGGGCCCATTGTTGGCTTCTACATCTTGAGTTAAAGGACTAAGGGCCAGATTTTTAAAATTATTTAGGCTCTGGGAGTTAGACATCTAAGTGCCTTTAAAAATCTGGACTTAAGTCCCCGAGCTGACAGATGTTGCCGAATCATGTCCTGTGTGGACTGAGAAAGTGTAGCAACCATTGAACAGTGGTAAATGTTGAGTTCAGATCCCCCATGCTACTATCGCTTGAGCTACAAGAGAATCTCCCTCATTGGGTAACAGTATAGGGCCTGGGATACTGAGTTAATTCCGTCCAACCATGACAGCGATGCCAGTTTATTGCAACAATTTACTTTAAGAGAACCCTGTGAAACATAGAGGTCTGACTGGAAATCAGAGAGAAAATTTCACCTGAAAAGCCCTTCACCACCAAACAAACGTTGTTTTCGGGGTTACGTAAACAGATTAGCAGAGGCAATGCTGTGCACTGTTGAAAGGGAAATCTGAGCTAAGAGGTTTCCAGACTGTCCTGGCTTTGTACTACAGTACGACAGCTCAGCAGGGTGACTGCTAGAAACTAAGCCGAACGCCAGCCATACTTTCAGTGCTCGGCCGTGGTATTCGGGAGTGACGTCACACAGATTTTCAGCAGCTAAGTAGTGCCATGAATGAGATGCCAAGACACCTGCTCACACAACTGGCGCTTGGATAAAGCATTTTCAACCAAACGTCTGCTAAAAAACACACGCACTACAAGGAGGATGCTTCCGAAATGACATCATTGGCTCCGGGGAAGGACACCACAAGTGGTTTTCATTTGCCCAATGTTTCGTTTATTGCGGTATGGGGAAGAAAGCTGAACTTGCTTGCTTCCATCTCCGAGCAGAGATAATGAGATGTTGTTTTGGTTCAAAAACACATCACGAGCCGCGTGTCTTTCGTTCTCGTCAAACAGCTTCGGTGAAGTTTCCACCGTCCCCTCTCATCTCCTGTCTGATTACATTTTTTTCCTCAGCGAATGCAAGCTTCAGAGTGCACACAGGTCCCTGGATGATGATGGTGTGAACCCAGAGTAGGATGACCAGATAGCAAGTGTGAAAAATTGGGACAAGGGTGGGGGGGTAATAGGCACCCATATAAGAAAAAGCCCCAAATATCGGGACTGTCCCTATAAAATCAGGACATCTGGTCACCCTAACCCAGAGTGGCATCAGTGACTGCTCCTGATCCTCCCCTGAATCTTGGCAGCTTTGCACTGCTTTACCAGCACAAAGCTGCCCCATGGCAGGCCTATCCAGTACAAGAATATTATCTCATGACGCAGCCATCATAGTGGCTCCAACCACCCTCTTCCACCCAGCAGTCTGCAGCTGAGGGTGTGAGCAGGGGAAATAGGATAGGACTCCAGTGATCCCTGGCTGCTGTTGCTGACCAGCTCGAGTTACAGCAGCTCTGTGGTGGTCAGCCTGATGCTCAGCTGGTCCTAGAATCAGGGGATTGGCTTAGAGCCACCTTTGCACTGCCTCCCTTCACCTGGCTCTGAGCTGTTCTTGGCGCCCCTTGGCAGGAGTGATGTGAATGTAAAACTGGTCGGAGTGAGAAGAGGATCCGTGCCAATGATGAGGAAAAGCATTTTTTGCTTGCAAAAAAGTGAAGCAGAGCCCGGTGAGTTGCTAAAATATGGTGCAACACTAAGCTACTGGCACCGATGTTAACCAGCACCTCAGAGGTGTCTCAAAAATACCCGCTTCTTGAAAGCGTCTGACCTGCTTCTGGTGAAAAGCCAAACAGCATATGTAAGGGACTAATCCTTTTAGGCTCTGAGTCCCTCTGGCAAGGTGCTGGGCACTCTCAACTCCCAGTCAGGTCACTGAAGTCAGTGGGAATTGAGAGAGCTCCTGAAAGCCACCTTAGGACCTTACAGCATCAGGCCTTCAGTCAAAAGCACCATGACAGAGTGCTATCCTCTACCAATCTTAGTCAAGATAGAGCTTTGCCATTAACATCAATGGAAGCAAGATCAGGGCCATGTTACCAGAGCTTGGTTAATGGTGTATGTTGTAAGCAAGTGTGAAGCAGCGTACTACCCCTTTAAGGGCCAGGCGGTGGTTGGCAGCCCGGGTATAATCAAGGAAGACCTGCCCTGCCCTGGGACTGGGCTATTTAAACAGGAACAGGCAGCTGAGTAGGAGGAGCGGGGCATAGAAGCTGTGAAGGCTTCAGAGGGTGGTGTTTTTTCTCTTTGGCTCCAGGAGACTAGTGTGACCTGACTTTGCGACTTTGTTTAGTGGAGCTGAAGTTTGGGAATTCTGCACCAGGGTCCTAATTAGCTGCTTATTGTAATTGCTTCTGTCCTGAAACCTTATTAGAAGAGGACGTGCTATTTTGTTAGTGTGTGTTGGCTCCTCCTTGTCCCAGGCTGTTAAAGCAAACCCAAAACTACCCCAATTGTGGGAAATTAAAGGAGGACCACCCCAGGTTGCAAAGGGGCACATGGGGACGCCACATGACTTTACAGAAGGGGTTCCCAAACTTTTCGCTGGCACTACCCAATTTGAATGAAGTATTTCCTGCCAGGACCCCAGACAGCAAAGAGCAAAATCGCATCCTCCGCACAGCGTGACCGTCCATGCACTGTGTGTGCAATGTCATGCTGCATGCTGCATTTGCTCTACAAAATGGCCTCCTCTCCACAGTGTGACCTTAGATGTACAGTGCATGCGAGGTCATGCTCTGCGGAGGAGGTCATTTTGTAGAGCAAAACGGCGTCCGCCGTGCATTGTGACCTCACAGGCACATTACATGCGAGGTCACACTGTGCAGAGTAAAATCCTCCATACACAAGGGATCGCCTCAGCCCCCTCTGTTGATGGTATGACTCCATTTGGGATGGCGACCCCCCCCCCCCCACACGAGTTTGGGAGCCTCTGCTTCGCAGCAAAGTTATAAAATCTGATTTAATCACGATGGTTAAAAATTAGTCTTCCATTGCCAATAGCTCTGACCATGACCTAAAATGTTTGCCAGCCACTCAAGTTGTGTATTAAGCTCTATTCAGGTAGATTTGTATTTCTAATTAAAGAGGAGAATAAAGCAGGTATTTTTTTTTCTCAAGGACCGGGCAAAAATGAATATGCTTTCTCTTCCAGGAATTTTAATGAAGAATGGATTATTTTCTTTCAGAAAGATGTTTGTGTGTTGTCTGACTGCACTGTGCAATTTAGGGAGTTTGTGTTAATACAGAAAGGGAGCCTGTGCAGTATATAGTATTTAAAATCAGTAAGCTTTAGGTTTGATAAAATAGCCTTGGCCCTTAAGGCCAAGGGAGTTTAGATCAGGGGTTCCCAACCTGTGATATCTGCGCTACTGTTGGTCCATGAGCTTGAAGTTCCAGCCGTTCACCTGCAACAGTTTTTAAAGATGGTGATAGGTGAACGAATGGCGTTTGACAGCTGCTGGCTTAGACAACATACTGCTAGGCTGCGCACTGTGATTTAAAGTGGAGTTGCCTGCGGACAGTTTGAAGGGTCATCTTCTTACACTTGTCTAGGATGTTTGATAACTGTCTTGTTATTGATAACTTGTCTTGTTCTTTTCTGAGTCTCTCAGGTCCAGCGATAAAAAGATGTAGATGGGTTTCAGCAACATTTCTGAAGGGAGTCACTTAATCCCTATTTTTAGCTCAGCAGATAGGCTGTTTCACTGTGTAAGTCTTTCCCCCTATGGGCTGGAAAAGTGGATTTAGCGTAACTCAGATGTCAGGATCTTCTGACAGGGATCTGATTCCACCCTGCTGCCTACCATATAATCTTAGTGGTCCCTGTCTCTCTTCTTCCGGAACCGAAAGCTGCTCATCTTTCATCCCATGTGTTTGAAGAGCTGGGTTCAGCAAGGTACTTAAACGGAAATTGCTACATTGGATCAGATTTGCGATCCATCTAGCACAGTGATACTCAGATCTCAGTGGTTCAGGAGCCAAATTAGCGCTCAACATAACCCAGAAGAGCCTCAGGAGTGTGAATTAAACAGTATGATGGGGAAATATTTAGGTATAGAGAAAAGGAGTACTAGTGACACCTTAGAGACTAACCATTTTATTTAAGCATAAGCTTTCGTGAGCTACAGCTCACTTCATTGGATGTATAGGTATAGGTTATTGTCACAGCTAAATGACTGACAAAGTTTTATTACAATTGGTTAATAACATAGTACTGATGGGTTAATAACTTAGACTGGTTAATAATGAAATCACACTGTGATTTAGTATCATGTGCTGCAAAGAGCCTCAGGAGACACATTAAAGAGCCACTTGTGGCTCCTGAGCCTCAGTCTGAGTGTCACTGATCTAGTGTCTTGTCTCCAACAGTGGCACGTGCCAGAAACATCTGGCCGCTGTAGGCAGATGTGGAATTATCTGCCCTCAACCTAATCTTGAAGTCAATGGGATGACTCCTGTGCTTCAAATTAGTCACGTGCTTCAGCACCTTGCCGAATCAGGGCCCAAAACTGGAGTTTCTTTTTCGAATGGGAAGGTAAATTTATGCCCCTGCAGATGTTTCTCTCTCAAGAGTACCCATCAGAGTATTAAAGCAAACAGCTCACAAACCAGGAAACTGGGCAACAGACCTAGAGATGGTCCTGGGTCCACTAACACACACAGCAGTAGCTTGGAGAAATGGGCTTCCTTTACGCAGCATGCAATGGTGGAAAGGGCAGACAGCTGAGTCCCAAACCTGCCTTACATGCCACTGACTTTCCAGAGGTAGCCTGGCTACCACTATGTACTTGGAGTACAGAGCAAGGAAGTCAGTGGAATTATACTGGTATAAAATTGGAGCGAAAGAGAGGAGACTCTTGCTTAGTATTTTTAGATTGTCGTTAGCACTTAGGGAGAGAAAGGGGTTAGTTGGATACGTGTCCTGCTCTCAGTTCTCTAAGATTCAAGATCATAATCATTAAAACAAAATAATGGCACTTTGGTCACCATTTCTAGTTCCTCAGAAATGCCTAACCTAGTATCAAAATGCCATGAAATTAGAGATGGAACAGAACCAAACTCGCAACCCAGAACTTTAACTCTAGATCTGGGGGACCTCAGTTTGGCAGATTGGGCCACTGTGAGTGTGCATTATATGACTTTTAAAACATAGTGAACTATGTGCTATGAATGGTATTGTCCAGCATCAGAAAAATTCTGCTATCTAATATGACTTCATCCTCACTAATACTGAAAGTTAGTGCTCTGAGAGCTCATAGGGGGAGGAAGTAGTGATTGCTTAACCCGACAATAAATTCACCATTCTTCTTTATTAAAGTAATACATGTGAGTATTCAAAACTCATGTTAAAAGGAAAAAAGTTGTATATTCTCTGTTGCTACTAATCTTTTTCAAGCCGTAGCAGAGCAAAATGGATCGGATAAAGTTTGAGAGGAATGTTCTTGTTTAATAAAATGTAAAACTAGAATCTTCAACTTTAAACAACAATGTTCTCCAATCCTCCACATTCATAGAGAGCTCTGAGTGAAATAAATTTCCATCCCATGGGAAATTCTGATATTTCAGCATTTGGTTTTGTATTAAATCAGGACAAAAACCTGGAATATCACCATTGTTCATGGAATAAAATGTTCTGAAATTGTTTTAGAAATGATGAAATATTTCAGTTTGTCAGCTCAACTTTGAACTGTTTTCCCTTATGGTGGTGCATTGCCTCATGGGAGCTGTAGTTTGGGTCCGATGCTGCCAAGCTCCCACTATGGACTAGGCTCCCTGGCCGGATTATATCTCCCAAAATGCACATGCAGTCATGTGACTCCAATGATCCATCACACCACTCAGAGAAACTTTGTGGCATTGTCGATGTTCTCTAGCCAGGGAACCCAGCCCAGAGAAGAGAATGGGGGCATCAGACCTTTGAACTATAACTCCCATGAGGCGATACGACACTACAGGGGGCTGCAGTTTAATGTTCAAGAACTGACTTGACCAAACAGTTCAAGTCAGTTCAACAAACCAAAATATTTCAATTCAGGTCAGATTGGAGAAATATTTCTTGTTGGTTTTCCCCCCAGAAAATGAAAACAATTTCGCAAAGTTGGTATTTTCCGGCAGAAAATCTTGATGTTGTGGAAACTTGCATTTTCTGTCAGAGTGACACAGGTGGGAAAACTCCAGGACAGCTGTAACAGTCAAAGCGGTGTGCTTGTCCTGCATGGATGTTGGGGGTAGGATTTGGAGAGCCTGCGACGGGGTTCCGTACCCCCTTTGCATGCTCTGGTATGGCCTCTTGTTCTCAACAAGGTTTTGGGGGTGGGAACAGGACATTGGAAAAGCAGGACAACCATGTGGCTCCAACACCTCCATCACTTATCACACAGAGCTGATATCCTGAGGCCTTAGTATCGGGCGTGCTCAGTCTCCACTACAATTCAAAATTATACTAGGAGCCAGATCTTCATTTGCACTGAGGCCACAGCTCTGCACAGGCACGGACCTTCCCTTTTCAGGGTGGGTGCTCCACCCTCGCTCCGTCCCGAACCCCCCCTCTCCGCCTCTTCCCCCCAGCACCTCCCGCCTGCCGCCAAACAGCTGATAGGTGGAGCCCGCTGAGCAGCTGATTGGCTGGGTCGGCCAAGCGGCTGATTGGCAGGTGGATGGTGGGTGCTGAGCACCCACTTTTTTTTTTTCCATAGGTGCTCCAGCCCCGGAGTCACCCATGGAGTATGCAGCTCTGACAGTGTAAGAGGGCCTTAAGAGAGGTGTGTATTTCAGTAACAACTTCCAGAGCAGTGTAAAGGGGCCTTATGTGAAAATTCAGACCTAGCAGTACAAAAGTCCTAGGAAATCACTAAATACTGTGTAGGCCTTATTCTCATTTACACCACAACTAGAGGTGGGGGGAAATTTTATGACCAAAACTTTTTTCAGCAAAAAATGCAATTTGAGTAATTCACAAGTTCATGTTGGTTTTTGCCAAAGTGTTTGTTTTTGTTGGGGGGGGAGAGGAAATCCAACAATCTCAGAATGTTTTGATTTGACATTCTTGTGCTCATCTACTTGTCCTGATGCTTCTTTAACACAATCGTCAGCTAATTTTTAATCGCAGAATCTTTATGGTGGCCACAGAGCAGAGCAGGAGGAAAAATTGGGAAAGTCCCAATGCCTCTGTCGCATGCAGGCAGAAGATGAAGGACACGTGTAAGTGAGCAAAGAATTCTTGACTTGACAAACATTCCCAAACTGGAATTTATGAGAATCCAGATACAATAAAATGATATTAGCTAGAATTTGGCTGTACTCTGCGCAGCAGTGGAATGATGGCATGGAGACAAAGCTGCCACATCACACATTCCTTGCTTTTACCACAGCTTCCCTATGGAGGAAATGAAATCTTTCATCTTGTTGGTTAATCTGTAAAATAAAGAAACTGAGAGAAAATCACTAGATTTGGAAGGACTAGGGAGAATATGACAGCTTTGCAAATCAGGAGTTTCCTTCACCCAAGCTAAAAAGAAGAGATGCATATAGCAAATTGGCAAGCTGTGTTTTAAAAGGTTCTCTGTGCATCTTAGGGAATATAAATACTTCAGTAAAATAAGGGAAAACTGGCCTTAGATTTTGGTTGTGTTGAAGCTTAAAGTGTGTTTGTGTCCAGAACAATGTGTAAAAGTGTCATCTGGCTGAACATACCTGCTTCCATTCTTAAATCAATAGCAATTGCATAGGCCAGGATGAATTTTCCTGTCTGCGTCTCTGAGTCCTATTTTCTCACTTACAAGCAAAACCAGGACAAAACTCCTGGCTCCATTGAAATCAATGGAGGTTTTGCCATTGTCTTTAACAGGGCTAGGATGTCACCTGTGGTTTCTATTACTGTTAACACTGAGGAATTCAAAGCAGCGCTGGGACAGTGAGGGTAGTCTACTCTGCCTTGATACTTCCTTAACACAATTGTTGGCTAATTTCTAACTTCAGAATCTTTTCTGGTGCTGGCAATGTGGCAGGCAGAAAGAAACCAACTGGATTTTCAGGTCTCGGGTTGAGTTAGTAGCACCATCAGTTAGAAAAGAAGCAAAGCAAACAAATCAGATCTGGAATCATTGAGAATGGTTGTATGTGGAACACCAAGATGTTACTTGTACAGACCCACTTTTCTGTCTACAGCTGTGCTAGGTGTTTAGTACGGCCTGATAATGATTTAAAAATCAAAGGTGAATAGCAACAAGCAAAGAGCCCAGAGAATAGGAGTGAGAACTGCAGAAGCACAGCAATGAAGCAGATTAATCTCACCTGAAATATCAGCATGGCAATTTTTGATCAACCCTTGTACAAAATTGAGAGCAGTAAAGCTACCAGGAACAAAGTGAAAAGGAGTACTTGTGGCACCTTAGAGACTAACCAAGTGACACTGGGACCTCTGTCTTTGTCTAGTTTTACAGAACGAAAAAGACTAATTCTTCCCAGAAGAATCAAGCACAGAAGAATCAATGTTTCTTATATCCTGGGAGCTAAACTACAAAGAGAATGTAATCATATGTTTCCACCTTCTATCACCTTGATTTCATGATTCCTCAGGCCTTCGTTTACAGAATCATTGTATAAGGTCAGGTCATGCTCTTGGTGTGGAAAACTCATCCATGGTCCAAGAAAATCCATGAGTTTCAATTTTCAGAAATTCCTGCAGATCATCCCACAGGGAGAAGCAGGTTTGGGAAAGGTGGGCGCTTCCAACCTGGAGGTGTGTCAAGAGCCTCATGGAAATCCCATGAGACATGTGCGGAACATTTGTGTGTAGGTGTGGAATTTTTTGACTGTTCTTAGGGAAAATACCTCATGGTCTCAGAAAATGAAAACTTATCCTTGTTTTCTTCTCTGTCTCTAAAAATAACCTTGAAAAATTGCCTGGTTAATAATGGTGAAAGAAAGAAAAAAATCTACAAGGGGGGGTTACTTATTACATAGATGGCTCTGCTAATGCTAGTGAAGGAAGCTAAGAACTGAGAGAAAGCAGAATAATAGGAAAAGAACCCGTCCAACAGTCAGTGAATCTAATGGTAGACTCACTCCACTTGTAATCTAATTGCAGCCCAGTTCTTTTTAAAAATAAATTGTTTATAAAATCAGAAAATAAAGAAATGTGCAAACCCTTCATGCAGGGCCAAAGCCTATTGAAATCAGCAGGACGACTCCCATTGATTGACATGAGTGTTACCATGGTTTGACAAAATAGCTTACAAATGTTCATATAATATAGTTGGATTAATTTTCCATATTCTGTTAGACTACATTTTTTGTTTACATTTCTGGTTAAATATGTTTGGGATAATAACCAGATCTGGAAAAAAAACCCATGATCTCTAGAATTTATTACATCAATTTCAAAATAGTTTCACTCTTATGCTATTAAAACATGCTGAACTAGCTTGTTGTTGTTGTATCCAATTTTTAAGGATTTTTTTTTTGCTTGAATGGTCTCCTGATTATATTTCCACTTCTAAGTGAGAGCCGTGACAAATACTTGAGTTTATGGCCATTTTTCCACGAGATGTATTTCCACCTCAGATTCCCGGTATTTTATTTTCTAGCTTTGTCATTCCTGGAGCCATTTTCCACTGGTCTTTGAAGGGGCACATGTCACAGATCTAACTCTGCAAAGCACACACTGATCTACTAGGTCTTAGTGAGACGATTACTGATACAACAGTAATGGAACAAATATTAACCAAATGTAATATACAGCTCTCACGACTCAGCTGGTCCCAGTACACCAGACACTAAAAATGAGAGTGGTTAGGTTTATGACCCTCTTTAGGTTACAAAATTTTGTAATTGCTCCACTATTTATTTATCCTCTTGTTGAAGAATGTTCCAGAATATCGAGTTTACAACCCATGGGTTGTGTAACAGTGGTGGAAGGAATTACGATTGAGAGTTTCAAAGCTACCAAAGGGATTTGGTTGCCCCATTAATTTTAACAGGGATAGGTCATCCAACTCTCTGAAAAGCGTTTCCAGAATTTCAGCCTACAAAGTTTCCTCTCTACCAGCTCCAATCTTCTAGGAATTCAGAACATTATGAGCTCTAGAAACAAGGGAGAAGGTGACACAATCTGGAAATGCTGGGTTCTGATGCTTCAATGCACCTTCAAGAAACCATTCATAGATTTCAAGGTGAAAAGGGACCATTATGATCATCTAGTTTGACCTCCTGCATAACACAGGCCAGAGAACTTCCCCATGCATAAGCTGCACTTTCAGATCTTCTCCTTGTAGAAATGAACATATATGGTAGTTTGTTTGGTGCGTACAGGTCAGGCATTAGATGAAGAGATTATTGTGGTGACCTTTTTGCAGATTGTTCAGAATACTGGAAACATTTTGGGAGATGTGGAAATAACCATCAATAGAAAAGTTCCACAGAAATGTCATGTAACTCTGCTATAGGGCAATGCTCAGTTTTAATGTATATGCATACGCTATCTCTCTTAGGTACTTAGTTGCATGGCACACTGTCTTATAGTAAGTGAGCTCCTCACAACGTTTAATGTATTCATCCTCACAACAGCCCTGGGAGGTAGAGCAATGCTATTATCCCCATTTCACAGATGGGGACCTGAGGCACAAGAGGGACTAAGTGACTTGCCCAAGATTCCACAGGAAGTCTGTGGTGCAGCAGGAAACTGAATCCAGGTCTCTCTCTAGTCTTAGGCTAGTGTCCTCACCACTGTATTTGACAACTTCATGCCTCATTAGGTACATTTGTGTCACTTCTTGGCATCCTGCCTTCACCCTGCTTGAGTCCATCTTCTCTGTCTAGACCTTTGCATCATACTTATCTCTGTGGTATCTCTTAATATAACTGTGCTTACCATGCTTAGTGGCTATATAAACAAACTGGTATGTTACTATTTTTATCCCTGTTACTATCACAGTAAGATGAGCATAAATACTCAGAGTGGCACACTGAGGATTTTGGGACTGATCCATAGCCCATTAGAGAGAAAAGGCTGGTGTGGTCATATCTTTTATTGGACCAACTTTGTAACTCTTCTCAGTCTACTTTGGAGCAATTTTGTATCTTTTGCCAACTTTGTCAGCTCCCTTTTTCCAGATCATTTATGAATATGTTAAATAGCACTGGTCCTAGGGTGACCAGATAGCAAGTGTGAAAAATCGGGACAGGGAGTGGGGCGTAATAGGCATCTGTATAAGAAAAAGACCCAAATAGTGGGACTATCCCTATAAAATCGGGACATCTGGTCACCCTAACTGGTCCCAGTACAGATCCTTGGGGGATACCACTATTTACCTCTATCCATTGTGAAGACTGACCATTTATTCCTCCCCTTGGTTTCCTATCTTTTGACCAGTTACTGATCCATGAGAGGACCTTCCCTCTTATCCCATGACTGCTTACTTTGCTTAAGAGCCTTTGTCGAGGGTGCTTGATGAAGGCTGTCTGAACTTCCAAGTACACTGAATCAACTGGATCACCCTTGTCCACATGCTTGTAGACATCCTCAAAGAATTCTTATAGATTAGTTAGGCATGATTTCCCTTTACAAAAGCTGTGTTGACTCTTCCCTAACATATTGTGTTCATCTATGTGTCTGACAATTCTGTTCTTTACTACAGTTTCAACCAGTTTTCCTAATAATGAATTTAGGCTTATCGTCCTGTAATTGCCAGGATCACCTCTGGAATCTTTTCTAAAAATTGGAGTTATATTAGCTATCCTCCCGTCATCCGGTACCGTATTTAATAGTTCTGCCATTTCATATTTGAAATGTTGTTAGACACTTATAATACCTCCTACCCTTCTGGGGGTAGCTTTGCTTTAACAGTGAGTACAGGGATCCCTATCTATCTCTTACAATCTTGCATGGGTTTGGGGAACGTAATAAATGTTTTTGAAGACTTTGAGATTCTTCAATGAAAGACCCCACAGAGGTGCAAAATATTTTTATTAATGTTCTCAACATGAGTCATGAAGCAGAATCTCATTGGGACAAGTTCTGATGCCCATATACTGAGTAATAGTTCACTCCGTGGAGTAAAGTGCTACTCAGCATGAGTAAAGGTGTCAGAATTTGGCTCATTGACATTTTGAAATGTCAAGAAATATCAGCTGTTTTTAGAATTCATAACAAACCTAGAGAATTTAGTGAGAAGCCTCTTGGTTAGGTGTAAGAGCATTATTGAGCTTTGAAGAGTCTCATTATTGTTGCCTTTGAATGTCAAAGTTACTGTGTCTTTATTAATAAGTCTTCTGTAAGCAACAATGAATGCCTAGTAGCAGTGAGAATCCAGATGAGTGACATTGGAAAGACTTTTAGGGGCAATGTGAGATAGTGGAAAGTGACTTTGACTGTTCAGAGTGCTGTCTTAATGGATTTAAGAACAAATTAGCTACTAATAGTAGTAGATATGAATCTTTTTTTGGACTAGAACAAAATGTTCCATAATGAAACATGTGGTTTCACTTTGAAGCACATTTTGTAAATTGTCACCAGTGAAGTTAAGAATTTTTTGTTACTCACTGGTTTCACTCAGGAGGCAAAACTTTTAACTGGGCTTTAACTGTTTCTGTCAGAAAAGGCACAGCTTCAGTGTAATACAAATAGTTTTGCAGGCCACATTGACTATGCGTTTCATGCCACTTTTTTCTCGCTGTACCCTTTGGACCACGCTTGGGATAGGTGAAGATTCGATCTCGCCCCAATTGAACCTTCGCTCAAATCTCAAATCTAACATGAACTTTTCTTTAAGTTAGGAAAAGTTTCCCTTTGGTTTTGTATTATTTGTGTGCCTTTGTTTTGGGTACCTTAGCATTTCCATGAGAGAGAGGCTGTTGTATTGTGTTTCTAACCTGACCATAAGCAAGAATTATTAAAACTCTAGCAAAACACAAAACAAAAACACACACAACAACAACTGACATTTCTCATAGCTGTTCCAGCCAAAGTGTACAGCTGCAAGAGGTGGAAGTAGTTCAGATGGCCATGGTGAAGGGACTCAGTTGACCTGGGTTCAAATCCCAGCACTAGGATAGACTTCTTATATGACCTTGGGCAAGTCACCTAACCTCTCTATGCCCTATGCATAAAATGGGGATAATAATAATTAATAATACTTGAACCTGGGTCTTCCACATCCCAGCCTGCAGTCCTAACTACTGGATCATCCTTCCTCAAACATAATAAGGTTCTCCCATTGCTAGTCCAAATTTGGCTGCCCAAATATAATTACTGTAAGAGTCAAGAAAATGGTTGTTTGCTACAAAATGCATTTTCTTCTAAAAGTGAAAGAAAGAAGGGAAATATCTTTCCACCCTGTATGCACCTTGACCTCAACAAAGGTAACCGCTTGTTAACAATAGTGTGATTTCCCACAGTGACGGAGAATCCGCCACAGCCTTTGGTAAGCTGTTCCGATGGTTAATTAGTCGCACTGTTAAAAATTTGCACATTATTTCCAGTCTGAATTTAGGGTTCAAAAAAGAACTAGATAAATTCATAGAGGACAGGTCCGTCAATGGCTATTGACAATGGGCAGGAATGGTGTCCCTAGCCCCGGTTTACCAGAAGCCGGGAATGGGTGACAGGGGATGGATCACTTGATGATTACCTGTTCTGTTCATTCCCTCTGGGGAACCTGGCATTGGCCACTGTCAGAAGACAGGATATTGGGCTAGATGGACCTTTCGTCTGAGCCAGTTTGGCCGTTTTTATGGTCTTATGTCTAGCTTCAACTTCCAGTCATTGGATCATGTTATACCTTTTTCTGCTAGATTGAAGAGCTTATTATTAAAGGTATCTTATATCATCAGGTATGGGAAGTACCACACTTGTGCCTGGCCACTGCATAGAGGTAAAAGTTAGACCTGTGAGGAAAAAGGTTTTTCCATCCCTTGAACATTTTTGAGATTTCAATTTTTTTCCTGTCCCAAACAGGAATGAAAAGTCAAAGTCTTGACTTTTTCTGTAAAATGAAAACCTGAGAGGTGGAGGGAAAGTTTGCAGGTCAGTTGAACTATTTCATTTAGATGATTTCAAAATCTTTTGTTTTGATTTTGACCTTTTTAATTTAATGTTGTACTCCAATCGTCTTTAAGGTTTTTAACCAAAAAGATGTTTTGAGCCAGAAATCTTTTCCTTTCTAAAATATTGAAATGAAATGCTTAGACGATTTCAAAACTTCTTTCCAAAAATTCTTCAATTGAAAACTGTGTCGAAACGGACACTTTCCCATGGAAAGTTTTTGTTTTGACAAATTGATGTTTTCTGAGGGGGAAAAAAACGTTTAATCAAAAAATTCCCAACCCGCTGTAGAAAAAGCCCTTCGCATCCTCATGTGCCTTCACAGTGGCTGGTATAGATCTTTCTATCAGGCTTTTGTTAGGATGGTCACCCATTAACATATTACATTTATATGTGTTTTGCAGCTCAAGGACAAAGAACACAAGCCCTTCTTCGGGAGGGTCCTCAGGAACAGCTGCATCTGCTGTCCATATTTTTGAGCCTGTACCAGTGTCTTCTCCCTCTTCGATTCCTCTTCAGTCAGATGAAGAAGACAGCCTTCCACCTCACCTCCTGCTACCAGATAGCATCAGCCAGCTGGAAGAGTTTGGCCGTCAGAAGAAATGGCATAAGAAGCAGCACAAACACCATCGCCAAAGGCAGTTCAATGATCTGTGGGTTCGAATAGAAGACAGGTGAGTCATTGCTATTACCCCAGCACCTTTTTCCTTCTCATTGTCTCAAGGCTTGACTGTTGACCCCCACTGATTGGCTGATGTAACAAAGTCATGAGTCATGAGGGGACTCTGGGGGTAAGGAGTTGGGACTGGAATGTGTGAGGATATATTTCAGGCATAGAGGGGGGAATATGGGAGTTGGGATGAAGGCTAAGCTGTTATAGATACATTGGATCCAAACTGGAAAGGAAAAGAGAGAGGTCGGCATGATGAGGTTTAAAATACAGGTTTATAAAGGCCAGCTAACAAACCAAAGGAAATGAAACAAACATTATTTGGAAGTGGCTACCTATCTTTCAATATAGCTGTTCATCTTAGGGTTACATACTGGTGCCCATCACAGAAGTATCTGACCGCCTTCCATCTAAAATTGATAGCAAAAGCATGGAGTCTCTGGTACTTCTCCCATGTTGGGGTGAAAACTGTGCTTTTCATTTGTGTATTTTGTAGGTTTTTTCGAACTATTTTATGTTGTGATTGGTTGATTTACCCATGTTACAGGTTTTATTTCCTATTTTGGGTGGGTGCATGGACAGGTGAGGGTGTCACTGTTCTGAGTGTGACCTATGCTGTGGTGGAAAGGCTCTTTGGAAGAGGGAGGTTTTGCAGTGTCTCTTAAAGATGGTCAGAGTCTGGATTCTCCTGGTCTTATCTGGAAGTTTGTTCCACAGATGGAGCCGCTTTGTCCCCAGCTCTCACGCACTCAGTCCTGGCTTCTGTGATCTGAGTTATCCCAGAGAAGGGCAACCTCTTTGTTTTCCATTTGAAGGGTTCCAAGTCCTCCAGTGTCCCAGGATTCCATAGGACCGCCTGTCCCAGCTCAACATCATGTGGGACAAAAGGATGTGTTAAAGGCTCAGATCTGGTTGGGGTATGGGTGTTAGCCACACTCCCTGAATTATCTATAAATTCAGGCTAATGAGCAGGATACCTGCTATGCTATGTAGCTATGAGTTCAAACAGCTGGATGGAATTGGCTATTCTTTTTTTTTTATTTATAATTACCATTGCTTCCAAAAATGATTTTGAAAAGGATGGTTCCCCAGCTTAGTGTTGCACTGATACTTTTACTACCCCTACAGGATCTCATCTGAATCTGAACCTTTTATTCCTTTCCCTTCGATGAGGACTGAGGAGATGGTAAAATGTCCGTTTTCTGGCTCACAGAGGCTATGATGAGCAAGACTTTGCATGACATTTGCTTTGCAGCAGTGTTTCTAAGGAGGCATATGGGGGGTTGGGTAGGAGACCAAAGATCTAAAATGAAGAAGGGGGAAAATAAATCTGCTTTAGTGCTTTCAAATGATTTTTTTGTTTGGGGGTTTGTTTGTTTTTTTGGTGCTGTTACAATTCTAAAGCAACTTCCATTTTAAAAAAAAATTACAAACTGTTAATCCAAAATCAGAGGCTCATGGGAAGCTTTGGTTTCCCAATAAAATGGATGTGGTATTGAACTTTACAAACCAGCTGCTGCATATTGTGCTTTTGGCAGTTCTGTTTCATCGGCATCAACTGCACGCTGGGGCTAACGCGATGCATTGCACAGGGTGTTATTTTTTAAATGGTTCCATTCCCATTGGCCATAGTAGAACATAAGACTGTGTAAGTTATTAGAGTTTGTAGTCTGATTATTCCCTGAACGGGTGCGATAGAATAATTCTGCGGCCAGCTTGGCTCCTGGGCATTTCTTAAGAGAAGATAAATTCAATGGGTTAGATCCACAGCTGAGCTAGGCTGATTTTACACCATCTTGGGCTCTGGCCCAGTATACCAAGAATGTTCTCCCAGTTCACGGCTGTTTCCTAGCTTCCCTATTATTGGGTTAAGTTATATACTGGAAACTTGGTAAGAGGGAAAGGTGCACAAACCTGGGGTAAGTTGGGGTGGGAGGGGAACCTGTGTCATTTTTATTTCAGGAGAAAACCATGTAAAACTCAGTCGGCTTCCATCCAAAGCCTTCAAACTTCAATATTTTCAGTTGAGTTTCAAAGCCAAATGTGTGAGTGGCGGAGCACACATGCAAATTTAAACCAGATTAAAGGTTCTTGTCTGAACCCCACTGAACTATGAAATCACTGTTTCAGAGCTCTTTTCCAAAGCTTTATTGACCATGGATTAGAGGACTTTATGAGCCATGAATTGCAGGGCTTTTATGGACTGTGGATTAAAAGTCCATCTCCTACACATCCTTGGAAATTTTAGGGTGTTTTTTTAAGCTTCCAATACAGAAACAAAGGAAATGAACAAATGAGAACAATGTTAAAGGAACATCAAAGGTCTGAATTCAACCTATAAAAGCCAGGAAATCCATAATTAATGGTTCCACTCAGGCCTTAACTCATACAGTATTTCTAGTCTGCTCTGGGGTTATAGCCACCATCTGAAGTAGTCTAACAAAGAGGAATCATCATTTAACATCATACATTATTATTATTTTATTTTAGACATTCTCTCTCTCCTTTTATTCTATCCTGAGAGCTGGGACTAGCTGTCACACACAAACTGATATTCTCTAGATTTGTATAACATCAGGGTGTTCTGGTAGAAAGCAGGGGTGAAAGTAACTGAAAGGACTTACCGGTACTCTGGAGTCCTGAGCACGGGGTGGCCTCAACCGCAAGAGGCATTGCCTGAACCAGAGGAGGCGAAGCCTTTCAAGATTTAAAGGCCCTGGGGCTCCAGCTGGGAGCCCCAGGGCTTTTAAATCACCCCAGAGCTACCAGCTGCAGAGGCGGCTGGGAGCCCCCGGGTGCAGGGGCAAATTAAAGGGGGGAGGGATAGCTCAGTGGTCTGAGCATTGGCCTGCTAAACCCAGGGTTGTGAGTTCAATCCTTGAGGGGGCCATTTGGGATCTGGGGCAAATATTGGGGATTGGTCCTGCTTTGAGCAGGGGGTTGGACTAGATGACCTCCTGAGGTCCCCTCCAACCCTGATATTCTGTGATTCTGTGAAAGGGCACAGGGCTCCAGCCGCCGCAGAGCTCCAGGCCCTTCAAATCACCGCAGATGCCCTGCCGCTGCTACCCCGGGGCGGCAGGGCTCTGGTGGTGATGTAAAGGACCCGGAGCTCCGGCCGCTGCACCCGAGCCCTGCTGCCTGAGCTCCGGTGGCGTTTCAGGGCTTGGACAGCACTTTAAAGGGCCTGAGACTCCCCGCAGCAGCCGGCGCTCCGGGCCCTTTAAATCTCTGCCCAAGCCCGGCTGCCGGGGAGTCTTTAAAGCACTTTAAAGTCTTTAAAGCACTTTAAAGCCTCAGGCCCTTTAAAGCACTTGCCCGAGCCCCGCAGCTGGAGCTCCAGGGGTGATTTAAAGGGCCAGGGGCTCCCCGCAGCGGTTGGAGCCCTGGGCCCTTTAAATCATCCCCGGGGAAGCCGGTCCAGTCTGGCACGGCATACTGGCTCTTGCCGGTACGCCGTACCTGACCGTACCGGCTTACTTTCACCTCCGGTAGAAGGTTTCTAGATCTGGAATTCACCTCCCACTGTTGCTCTGACAAAGCCAAGATTCGTTACAAAGCTGAACTATGTCATATGTGGGGGTTGAAAAATACAATTTTATTTCAACAATTTTTTTTTTCAAATGTAACAATTTCATTCAAAAATGTGCAATGGCCAATTTTGATTATTTTTTTAAACAAAAAAAAAAACTTAAACAAAATTAAAATGTCCCTTTCTCATGGCAATGTTGGTTGTCAAAAATGAAACGAGAATTGTAATTAGAAATGAAACCAAATGGTTTCATTTCCATTTTCAGAAATCTTCATTTTGTTTCAAATTTGTTTCTTTGCACGAAACATTTTGATTTCCACAAAACTAAATGTTGAGCAGTTCAGCTAGCTTAGCTGGGATTTTGGGGGGAAGGTGGGAGAGTCTGGGGATGGGGGGCATGGATGGATTGCACTGAGAGGGTAGGGTGACCAGACAGCAAGTGTGAAAAATCGGGACGGGGTGCGGGGGTGGGGAGGAGTAATAGGAGCCTATATAAGAAAAAGACTCAATAATCAGGACTGTCCCTATAAATTCGGGACATCCGGTCACCCTATGAGAGGGTCACTGCTTCAATTGGATGGGGAAAGTTTTACTGTTTCCATTGAAACCATCAACTCAGTTTCCTCTTCTAATATGAATAGTTAATTACTGATTATATGCTTGGGGCAATTAAAATACCGTAGGCATTTGAATGCAAACAGACAAGGTCCTTGCCCTTAAGGGTTTAGACTCTAAAACCATAAGCAAAAAATACTACAAGACCTAGAGAATATATACACCATCGGTTGTTGACATTGTCATTTGAGCACTTCATAGAATAGAAGGGTCTTTAGAAAAGTTCCTTACAGGTAGAGAGGTGGGGAGGTTGGTGAATGGAGGACTATTTCAGGAGCTGAGATAATTTGGAATAAGGCAGAGAGTCTGGAGGAAGTGAAAGGGACAAATGAAATGGTGAGAAGGAAGGACTGGGTAGAGCAGAATGAGAGGGAGGGGCAAATCAGGGATTAACAGCCTTGCTGAGCCTTGAGCAAGAGCTGTTAATGGGGTGGAGTTATGGAGTGCATTGAAGGTGAGTAGAAGATTCAGCTTCATGCAGAATGAAAAATGGGAGCAAATGTAGAAAATTTCAAGGAGCGGGGAGGAGACTTGGTCAGAGAAAGGAAAGGACTAAGAGTGTCTAATGTAGCCATGGAACTGCAGGTCTGTTATTGCCTGAAAATGAAATAAAATCCCACTGTGAATGGGAATGGCATTTCCTTGATAGCCCATTGGTGAATGTTCAACCCCAGATGAATGCAGTAACATTACAAACATCCATTTCTTTTCAAAGTGACAGCTATTTCAGACTAAAAACTTTAAGCCAGTGATGAATGAAGAGTGACAATGTGCAATAAACTCCCCTAATCATGCCCATATATAGTGAACCTTATCAGTTGGGCTGGAATTTAAGCCAGTTAGTCTGTTATCCTTTCCTTGAAGACAATGTAGTGATGGAAAACAGAATGCTGTCAATTTGTACAAATTTTTAATTCTGCTTAATTGCACCTGAAAGGTAAATTTCAGTAAATGAATCCAAATTGTTTCCCTTTCACAACACACAGTGCTGAAATATAGTACTTAGTTTCATTAAAGAGAAGGCTGCTTTTCTTTTTAGGAGACCAAGACACTTTTGAAGTCTAACAGGTAAATTGTGGTCAGATGACTTTCTTTCATATGGTGGCTTTGAGATGAAATTTCCATCAGTGGGGTTGTGTTTGTTTAAAATATTCCATCAGTCTCTCTGTTTAGTGTAGTAGATGCTAAAGGGATACATAGCCACTGATGGACACTATGGGCTCCATTCTCTGTTCCAGCCAATCTATGCTCAATATAGGAAATGGGGAAGGGGTAATGGTGGCTCCGTGGTTTGTGTTTCCCCTGTTGTCAGATTGGCTGGAGCCCTGTCTAGACCCCGGCATTAGTTAGAGAGTAGCCTTGGGACTTCTCTAACTTGTGACCAGTTACCTATGACTCCAACGAGCTGTTCCAGCAGCCAGGAACAGAGAGGCTTAAGCCAGGCCTGTTGGGAACCCCACACAGGCAGTCAGGACAAGGGTCAGAACAGGGACCAACCTGAGGCAGGGAGTAGCAGAGGAGTGCATAATCAGGTTCCAGCCAGGACTGATACCAAGGGTCAGATTTCAGGATCTGAGTCACAAGGTGAAGTCCAAATCAAGCCGAAGTCAAAGCCAGGAGTTCAGGAGCAAGGAATGGTTGTGGCAGCTACAGGGAATCCACACCGTTGCCGAGACACTTCCTGCAATACCCCTTAGGTTTATATAGGGTGGGGAGCCAATCAGAGCCCCTGAGGCGGGACTTCCCAGGATCTGTGTCCACAGAGGGTCATGGGCAGTGGAGTACAAGCTGGTTACAGCCTGGAGATGGCCGCTTCCAGGTGCTAGACCCACAGGGCCCTATAATGCCTGCCTTTCCGGTCCATGCCTCCTTCAGGCCCCCTACACTAAGGAACTGCAAGGTGGGGATATAGAGCTGCTACCGGTTTCAGAGTAACAGCCGTGTTAGTCTGTATTCGCAAAAAGAAATGGAGTACTTGTGGCACCTTAGAGACTAACCAATTTATTTGAGCATGAGCTTTCGTGAGCTATAGCTCACTTCATCAGATGCATACTGTGGAAACTGCAGCAGACTTTATATATACACAGAGAATATGAAACAATACCTCCTCCCACCCCACTGTCCTGCTGGTAATAGCTTATCTAAAGTAATCGTCAGGTTAGGCCATTTCCAGCACAAATCCAGGTTTTCTCACCCTCCACCCCCCCACACAAATTCACTCTCCTGCTGGTGATAGCCCATCCAAAGTGACAACTCTTTACACAATGTGCATGATAATGAAGTTAGGCCATTTCCTGCACAAATCCAGGTTCTCTCACTCCCTCACCCCCCTCCAAAAACCCACCCCCATACACACACAGACTCACTCTCCTGCTGGTAATAGCTTGTCCAAACTGACCACTCTCCAAGTTTAAATCCAAGTTAAACCAGAACATCTGGGGGGGGGGGGTAGGAAAAAACAAGAGGAAATAGGCTACCTTGCATAATGACTTAGCCACTCCCAGTCTCTATTTAAGCCTAAATTAATAGTATCCAATTTGCAAATGAATTCCAATTCAGCAGTTTCTCGCTGGAGTCTGGATTTGAAGTTTTTTTGTTTTAAGATAGCGACCTTCATGTCTGTGATTGCGTGACCAGAGAGATTGAAGTGTTCTCCGACTGGTTTATGAATGTTATAATTCTTGACATCTGATTTGTGTCCATTTATTCTTTTACGTAGAGACTGTCCAGTTTGACCAATGTACATGGCAGAGGGGCATTGCTGGCACATGATGGCATAAATCACATTGGTGGATGTGCAGGTGAACGAGCCTCTGATAGTGTGGCTGATGTTATTAGGCCCTGTGATGGTGTCCCCTGAATAGATATGTGGGCACAATTGGCAACGGGCTTTGTTGCAAGGATAAGTTCCTGGGTTAGTGGTTCTGTTGTGTGGTATGTGGTTGTTGGTGAGTATTTGCTTCAGGTTGCGGGGCTGTCTGTAGGCAAGGACTGGCCTGTCTCCCAAGATTTGTGAGAGTGTTGGGTCATCCTTTAGGATAGGTTGTAGATCCTTAATAATGCGTTGGAGGGGTTTTAGTTGGGGGCTGAAGGTGACGGCTAGTGGCGTTCTGTTATTTCCTTTGTTAGGCCTGTCCTGTAGTAGGTAACTTCTGGGAACTCTTCTGGCTCTATCAATCTGTTTCTTTACTTCCGCAGGTGGGTACTGTAGTTGTAAGAAAGCTTGACAGAGATCTTGTAGGTGTTTGTCTCTGTCTGAGGGGTTGGAGCAAATGCGGTTGTATCGCAGAGCTTGGCTGTAGACGATGGATCGTGTGGTGTGGTCAGGGTGAAAGCTGGAGGCATGCAGGTAGGAATAGCGGTCAGTAGGTTTCCGGTATAGGGTGGTGTTTATGTGACCATTGTTTATTAGCACTGTAGTGTCCAGGAAGTGGATCTCTTGTGTGGACTGGACCAGGCTGAGGTTGATGGTGGGATGGAAATTGTTGAAATCATGGTGGAATTCCTCAAGGGCTTCTTTTCCATGGGTCCAGATGATGAAGATGTCATCAATATAGCGCAAGTAGAGTAGGGGCTTTAGGGGACGAGAGCTGAGGAAGCGTTGTTCTAAATCAGCCATAAAAATGTTGGCATACTGTGGGGCCATGCGGGTACCCATAGCAGTGCCGCTGATCTGAAGGTATACATTGTCCCCAAATGTGAAATAGTTATGGGTAAGGACAAAGTCACAAAGTTCAGCCACCAGGTTAGCCGTGACCTTATCGGGGATAGTGTTCCTGACGGCTTGTAGTCCATCTTTGTGTGGAATGTTGGTGTAGAGGGCTTCTACATCCATAGTGGCCAGGATGGTGTTATCAGGAAGATCACCGATGGATTGAAGTTTCCTCAGGAAGTCAGTGGTGTCTCGAAGGTAGCTGGGAGTGCTGGTAGCGTAGGGCCTGAGGAGGGAGTCTACATAGCCAGACAATCCTGCTGTCAGGGTGCCAATGCCTGAAATGATGGGGCGCCCAGGAGTTCCAGGTTTATGGATCTTGGGTAGTAGATAGAATATCCCAGGTCGGGGTTCCAGGGGTGTGTCTGTGCGGATTTGATCTTGTGCTTTTTCAGGAAGTTTCTTGAGCATATGCTGTAGTTGCTTTTGGTAACTCTCAGTGGGATCATAGGGTAATGGCTTGTAGAAACTCGTGTTGGAGAGCTGCCGAGCAGCCTCTTGTTCATATTCCGACCTATTCATGATGACAACAGCACCTCCTTTGTCAGCCTTTTTGATTATGATGTCAGAGTTGTTTCTGAGGCTGTGGATGGCATTGCGTTCCGCATGGCTGAGGTTATGGGGCAAGTGATGCTGCTTTTCCACAATTTCAGCCCGTGCACGTCGGCGGAAGCACTCTATGTAGAAGTCCAGTCTGCTGTTTCGACCTTCAGGAGGAGTCCACCTAGAATCCTTCTTTCTGTAGTGTTGGTAGGGAGACCTCTGTGGATTAGTATGTTGTTCAGAGGTATTTTGGAAATATTCCTTGAGTCGGAGACGTCGAAAATAGGATTCTAGGTCACCACAGAACTGTATCATGTTCATGGGGGTGGAGGGGCAGAAGGAGAGGCCCCGAGATAGAACAGCTGCTTCTGCTGGGCTGAGAGTATAGTTGGATAGGTTAACAATATTGCTAGGTGGGTTGAGGGAACCATTGCTGTGGCCCCTTGTAGCATGTAGTAGTTTAGAAAGTTTAGTGTCCTTTTTCTTTTGTAGAGAGAGCTGCTACCCTGACCCTACACCACCTGGAAATTCCCTCTCTACTGAGGGAATTCTCTGGTGGCCATGTCCACCTAGTTGATATCCCCTTTGCACCTCCAGAGCATCATAAAGGGGCAACAAAGCTATCTGATCCTATATCTCACTGCAGTATGTAACCTAAGTAAGTTACTGCAACTTGTGTCCACTTCCTGATTAATTATTAAATACTACCCCATCCACCATTTCCTTCTTCCTTCTCCTCAGCAATCTTTGATATCACCGTGATGCCTCCATGAGTGCCCTCAAACAAGAAGGGATATTGGCTTGATTTCCTTCTGACTTGTTAGATAACATGCTCCAATTATTGCTCTTCAACAAATATTCAAGTGACTACAAAATGCAGCTGGTTATTAACCAGTTCAGTGTAAACATCAGCTTCCAAATGTCTTCTGAGTGACTTGGAGATTCTTACGCTCATTCTTAAGGAGTTCTTTTTTTTATGAAATGAAATATGAAGTTCCTGGCCAAATCTTGCTCGCTGTTCTCTTGTGAGTAGTCCCATTGAAAAAGCTATGTGGCATTATGATCGGATGGTGTTGCTTTCGTGATTTTAAAAGTAAGGAAGTGAGACTTTAAGCATGTGCATACCTCCATTGTGCATAGTTCCAAGCGCACATGTGCTTAAAGCTGTCCATGTGCTTTACTGGATCGGGCCCTGATTTAACTGTGCAAAACACAGACTGCTAGGAATCATGTTTACTCTGAGTAGTCCCATTGACTTCATCAGGAAGACTTGCAATTAGATCTGGTCGGGAATTTTCCAGTGAATTGTTTTATTGTTGAAAAATGCTGATTGGTCTAAACTGAAATTCACGAAACAGAATCAGGTTTGATGAAATGCCCAAGTCAAGGGGAAAACCAACGTCAGGGAAAACTGTTTCAGAACTTTTAAAATGAAAAGTGTTCCTTTCCCAGTTCAAAATGACTTTTGGATTAGAAATTTAAGCAAATTAGACTGAAAAGGGTTAAAACAAAAGAAACAAAAAGAAAGAAATTAATAGTCAGAGAGTCATAGTGTTAAAGGCCAGAAGGGACCACCAGAGCATGTAGTCTAACCTCCAGCACCCTCACACTAAATCCAACAACCAAAATTAGACCAAAGTATTACAGTCCAGAGGAGACTAAACTATCAAGTGTCACAAGCAGAGAATAGGAGAGACTGATAAACACCAGTGCCCAAGGCCCCACTGTGACCTAATTGATTGAGTGAGATATACCCAGATGATCCTGGCAAGTGAGCCATACCCCACACTGCAGAAAAAGGTAAAAAGAAAACAAACCAAAAAAACCTGCCAGTCTGACCTGGGGGAAAATTCTTTCCCAACTCCACGTATGGTGATCAGTTAGACCCTGAGCATGTGAACAAGAAGTGGCCAGTCAAGCACCCGAGAGAGAGAATACTCTGTGCCACCTCAGAACACTGGCCATCCCCCTCCAATGTCCCATCTCCCCCCATGGCCATTCCTGAAGCTACTCATGTAAGAGACCAAAGAGAGAGAGAGAGAGAGAGAGAGAGAGAGAAGAAGAAGACAACTTGGGGGGATCCCTTCCTGACCCTTACAGGAAACTGGGTGAAGCCCTGAAGCATGAGATTTTTAGGTACATAAGACATAAACTAGAAGGGACCCCCGGGGCTGCCTCCTCCCATCACAAACAACCCCACCATACAATACCACTCATAAATTTGTCCAGCTCTCTCTAAAAACTAACTAACTTGTTTGCCCCCACAACTTGTATTGGATAAAGGAAAAAAACAGAAACAAAACATTTTGAAATGATCTAAACAAAACATTACAGTTGATCCAAACTAAAAAAATAAATCAGTTTTTCAGTTCATGAATAAGGCTAAGATTCAGTCACGGGTATTTTTAGTAAAAGTAATGGACAGGTCACAGGCAGTAAACAAAAGTTCATAGCCAGTGACCTGTCCATGACTTATAGTATATACCTCTGACTAAATCTTGGGTGCTCTGGAGTGGGGGCTTTGGGGCGCCATGGGTGCTCTGGAGGGGGGGCTCCGGGGGCACCGCAGATGCTCTGGAGGGGGCAGCCTGGGATCACTGCTGGTGCTGGGGGCAGGGGGGGGCAGTGGCACACATCCCAGGACTACCACTAGTGCTCCAGGGGGCAGGGGTGGCCATGCGCAGCCTAGGACCGTTGCTGCTGCTGAGGGGGGAAGCGGCGCATGTCCCGGGACCACCGCTGGTGCTCCAGGAGGTGGGGAAGTGGCAGAATGTGGCCCAGGACCATCACTGCTGCTGAGGGAGGGGTGGCACGTGGTGACCCGAGACTGCCCTAGCAGCAGCCTGTGTGGCTGGCCCGGAGGCTACCTGAGATGGTTAGGTGGCCCTGGGATCTGTCGAACCTGCCGCTGCAGAAGTCACGGAGGTCCCGGAAAGTCCCAGAATCCATGACCTCCATGACAGACTCACAGCCTTATTCATGAATCATTTTCAGCTTTTGACTTTTTGTCCTGAGTCAAGAAGGGAAAACGATTTTGAACTCTCCAAAACATTGGTGGAACAGGAAAACCATTTCCCACCTTGCTCTACTCACCGGAGTGACATTATCCTGCTGCTTCTGAGCCGCACAGCAGACATCAAGCCCTTTAATGGCCCTTTAATGTTTGTTAGTCATTTGAGGTTTTTCAAGTGAAAGGTGTTATGTAAAAGCATTAATTTTTATTAGTTATTATAATATTTTATTTATCAATCCCCAATCGGGACCCGGAATCAATCATCTATTCTTTTTTCTGAGAAACTAATTAGTCATGTATACCAAGTTCCTTTGTAGATACAGTAATTCATAATTATACCTGATAATATCAAAATATTTGTACTTTGAAAGTGTCTGGGGGGATTTTCCAAAGCATTGGCCTGACAACTCCTTCCACTGAAGTTGGTGGTAAGACTCCTTTACTTCAGTGGCAGCACTGTTAGGCCAACAGTGAGTGTGTTTGAAAATCCCTCCTGTATTCCACATTCTGTGCTTATGGCCATTCCCCGAATGTTCAAAGAGTTGTGAAATTTGCTTAAGTTCTTTTTTTTTTAATAGTTAATGTGGGATTCTTTTTATTGCCCTTCGGTTTCTGAGCCATCAGAGTGCATTTCGGCCATGTTTTCAAGCTGGTCTCGGCAGCTATGGAAACTTACTGTATTTAAATGTAATCTGAGAGAAAATATGGTCCATTGGTCATGGCAGTAGCCTAGGACTTGAGCAGACCTGGGTTCAGTTCCCTGCTCGGCTGCAGACTTCCTGCGTGACTTGCAGGTGTCACTTAGCCTCTGTTTCCCAGTTCCCTAGCTGCCAAACATGAGACGACCACTGCCCCGCCTCACAGGGGTGTTGGGTGGATAAATGCATTAAAGACCATGAGGTACCAAGCGACAATAGTGAACGCACTGTGATGCAAGTGCTTCGGATAGATAAATTCTCATGTGATCACCGGACTTCTAGGCACTGAGGCTTTACATCAAATATCAGGAGACTCGCCCTAAAATCCTGAGAGTTGGCAACCTGCATGCAAGAGCCTTTTAACACAGATGAATAGAAATGTTGGGCTGGAAGGGGCTTCAAGAAGTCATTAAATCCAGCCTCTTGTGATGAGGCAGAACTAAGTAAACCTAAACCATCCCTGACGGGTGTTTGTCCAACTTGTTCCTAAAAACCTCCAGCGATGGTGATCCCAACCTCCCTTGGAAGCCTGTTCCACAGCTTGACTCCCCTTAGCGTTAAAATGTTTTTCCTAATATTTAACCTAAATCTCCCTTGCTCCAGATTAAGCCTGTTACTTCTTGTCCTTCCTTCGGTAGACAAAGAGAAGAAATGATCACAGTCCGCTTTGTAACAGCACATTTGAAGACTGTTATCAGGTCCCTCCTCAGTCTTCTTTTCTCAAGACTAAACATGCCCCATTTTATTAACCATTCCTCAGAGGTTAGGTTTTCTAAACATTTTATCTGTTGTTGTTTTTTCTCTCCAATTTGTCCTCATCTTTCCTAAAGTGTGGTGCCCAGAACTGGACACAACACTCCAGCTGAGGCCACCGCAGTGCCGAGTAGAGCAGGACAACGACCTCCCATGTCTTGCATACAATGCTTCTGTTAATACACCCCAGATTGATATTAGTCTTTTTCTCAGCTGCATCACATTATTGATCATATTCAGTCTGTGATCCACTATAACCCCAAATCCTTTTCAGCAGTACTGTCACCTAGCCAGTTATTCCCCTTTGTGTAGCTGTGCATTTGAGTTTTCCTTAAGTACTTTGCACTTGTCTTTACTGCATTTCATCATGTAGACTGTTGTCAGAGGAGCACATTCTTGTCTCAATTACCAGGATGCAATCCCACTATTATTGTTATTATTATTATTATTATTATTATTATTATTGTTATTATTATTATTTATTATTATCATCAGAGTGCCTAGGAGCCCTAGTCATGGATCTAGACCCCCAATGTGCTAAATGCTGTACAAACAGAGAACAAAAAGACAATCTATGCCACAGGGAGAGTACCATTTAAGTATAAAATGAGACAAGTCAATGAAGTTGCATGGGAATAATTGAAAGCAGGACTGGGCCCAATATCTGTGCTTGATATTTACTGTATCCTGGTAAAAGTGATGGGTGTATAAAATCTTTGCAAAAGTTGAATAATGGCAAAGGATAACTCAGCACAATATGAATAAGAGGCCAATCTTTTTACTGTAGCCTGTGATACGGCTTTGATATAGTTTCTTTTCTGGTTTTTATTAGTGCTTCTTGGATTAGCAGGTTGGTCAAAGTGCACACAATGTATTAATTAAGATGGTGATATGTGTTCAGTTTAGAATTTTGTCATGCATCACAACAAGAAATGGAAAACTCTGACACGTGTCTTAAACTCTAGTATGATCACGCTAATACTCCAAATTTGGCAGCCTGCTAGGGGTGATAACGTCTTTCACCTTATAAAACTACAAGGTTCATTTGCTATTCTCCAGACCTATCTAAAGAGATGCACAGCCATGATTTCATATGATAAACAGACTATGGGTCCAAAGCTACTTTTTGTTCATTCTGTTAGTTTCACTAGGCTTAAGTTTCCTAATGTTCTTGAGAAACTTGCATTGCTGAAATGTGATCAAAGGAATACGCCAAGCTATCAACTTTTTATTTTCCAAAAAAATCTAAAGAAAAGTCTCATTGTTTTTTATTGCCATCATTTAAGAGATTTACACCACTTTGGTAATCATTGAGTATAATGTGCAGTGTCTATACTTAGAGACAAAGTTTCCTTCTTTCTTTCTTTCTGATAGTGCGCACATCTGCCCAAAGAATCAGGGGCATGACCTCATGTCCCCCACCCCACATCAACCAGTTGAGTGTTGCGGGTGAGGGAGGGACAGACTGTACCGCCCTCAGGCAGAGCTTTTTCCTTGAAGGCACAATATGGTCCTAAGTAACTTGCCCAAGGTTAAAAGGTGCATGAATCAGAGGCAGGAATAGAACCCAGAAGTTCCAACTCCCAGTCTCCCATTCTAACCACTAGACATCACTTCTGTGTACAGTGGGCTCTTATAAGAGACAATACCAAGCAGATTTTATAAAATGTACCTTCAATTAGGGTGACCAGATGTCCCATTTTTAAAGGGAGAGTCCCGTTTTTTGGGACTTTTTCTTATATAGGTGCCTATTACCCCTCACCCCCATCCCGTTTTTTCACAGTTGCTGTCTGGTCACCCTACCTTCAGTCAAAAAGGGCATTTTATGGTTCTCCAGAAGGAAATAGGGCAGGCTAGAGAAGTAAAAAAGTAATTCTCCAAAAGTCCAGGGATGATTTTGCTATTCATGTTCACACTCTAAAACACTGCAACTTTGTATTTGATATTGGCCAAGTGCACACAAATTGTGCTTTCAGATCTGTCTACAGAACTGTCACTGACTTGACTGGCCTTTCTGCATGTCTCTCTGAGAGCAGAAATTAGCCTATACAACTGTCTGGTTTTCAGGAGCATGAAGAAACAGGCAACACGTTTTGTATTCTCTTCGCTACTTTCAGCAATAAACTACCTTAAGCAAAGCTTTTTTCCTGCAAAATGAGGCAAATAAACATGTAGAATAGAACATTTGTATCTTGCTGGTAGAGGATTTTGAGCAGTCTTTGAATCTAAATTCTGCATTTGTTACTGGTTAAATATTTCCAACTGGGTGGATGAGTGAAACTAACCAAACTAGAGGCCAGATCTGCAAAGATTTTTGTACATATAGTTACTCTCTATTCAGGAATCCAAGAACATTTTCCCTTCCTTTCTTCTCAGTCTGCTAATAGGAATGTAAATGCGGACGCAAGATTTGGTATGGATCCTATACAGGAATATCTCTTTCATTTCTGTTTTCTAGTACTGCATGGCATCTAGCGTTTAAGAAGATGCATGATACGTATACATAATGTTGGGGGTTACTTTGCTTGAAAAAGTATAACCCTGCTGCAACCATGTTTTGTTCAGCCACTTCAGGTCTGTCTGACATGGTATAAATAAAGTGTTTGGTTCAGATTTGATTGTAAGAACTGGTAGCTGCCAAGCTATGACAATCACATCTGTTACACTAAATTAGGTGGTGTGCATTCCTTCTTACTGCATAGTAGCATTCTACTTACAGGAGGGTGGATGGTCTTGAGGTTAAGGCATTGGACTGACAGCTGGGCTCAGGTCCTGACTCTGCTGGATTTATTCTGTGTCCTTGAGCAAAACGTTTAATTTCTCTGTGCCTCCGTTCCCCAACTTTTGTTTGTATTTTGTATCGCTTTCTCCCACCCTTTTTCTGTCTTGCCTGTTCAGGCCCTGATCCTGCAAAGACTTACACAGGGGCTTAACTTTATCCAAGTCCCGTTGACTTCAGTACAAAAAGGGTAAGCACTTGTATAAGCTTTTGAAGGAGCAGGGCTTTGGGACAGCGAACTGTTTGGGGAAGGGACTATTTCTGACTATGTGTATGTACAGCGCCTAACACAGTGGGGTCCCGCAGTGGCCTCTTGGCATTACTGTAATACAAACAATAATTATACTGGCATCAGGTATGTAACAACTTTCTTTTTGAATAGAGAGCACCACTTTCCTCCGTCTTATTTCTTCTTTTTTCCCCCCTTTCCTTGACTACTTTTTATATGTGGAGCCAGTATTAATGCTAACTGATTAGGCTGTTGGGCCCAGCTCCTTAAAGGTATTTTAATGGCAGTGAGATGCATAAATAGATCTGAGTGTATCTCTACACCACAGGCTGGAGGCGTGATTGCAGCATGTGTTCTCCTACCTGAGCTAACTTTGATCTAGACAGGTCAAAGCCATCTTGAATAACAATAGCTGTATAATTGCAGCCACAGAGGCAGTGGGACAGTCTAGCTTCCTGCCTATGACCCCTCCCAATCATGCCTCCAGCCTGCAGTGTAGAGATACTCTAAGGATCTGGGCCTTGATGTCTGTGAACAGGATCCTACAGGCACCTAGATCAGAGGACCAATTAGCAAAATCCTCTGTCACTATTATGATTATTATTATGATTGCTATCTGTTGTGTTACTTTTTTTCAGGGGCTTGTAAGGTACTTCTTGCTGGCACCTGTTGGAGGAAAGATGCCTGTACTATAAATGGAAAAGAAATCTGATTTTACGTACATACTTTTTAATGTTTGATCTGTTGGTCACAATTGTGCTAACTGGGGATCTGTTCCAGACACGGAATACACATCCCAAACTCCATTGGAGGTCATAGGAGTTTGGGGCTCAGGACTGGACCCTTGCACAAAAAAAGTCTGGAGAAAAATGTGGGATTTTCCATTGTACAGGTTGCTACTAAGTGGGCTTGACTCTCTTTGTGTAAATGCAAGGATTTTTTGCAGGCTACTTTTAGCCCATTCCAGGAACAGATCCCTATGAGGTCTGGTATACAAGAACTTTGCTGTGAGGTTTGCGAACACTTGTGTTTCTGTGTTGTGAGAGCAGAGCATTTATGTTTAACCAGAGCATATGTTCCTTCAGCTACTCAAAGGAACGGCAGGCCATGCACATGATCCATGCTCATGTTTATTGTTGCCGGTGAACAACCGTGCGCAGCAAACAGACTCTGGAGGAAAGCTTGTTAGCAGATGTCCTGATGGCCCTTCCAATTTATAAATATGAGCCTCTACATTTCTGTTTTCCATATCCAAAGCTTTCACTTGCCAGATGTTCCCACGGCTGGGTCCTTGAAGTCTTTAACTATGAGGATGCGTGGCATATCATCTATTTCATAGAAAAGAAAAGAAATCAGATTGCTATCTCCTATCAAAAAGCTGGGGGGGGAGAGAAATCCACTCTTTACACTAAAGTGGCTTTTCATATCCTGAATCTGAGATGCACTTTTATACAGCTTTGTAAAATTCTGTGGATCCTGCAAAGATGAATAAAAGTGCATTTCAGATTTAGATGCATCTCAGATAAATACACTCACCTGGGCATTTTTTTTTTGACAGGCTATTAAAATACAAGTAAACAATAGTGTTTTCACCCTGATGGGGATGCTAACTTTACAAAGCTGATTTAAGTTTGCATTTCATTTAGATTGAGCACGTGCTTTATTATTTTCAGGTGCATTTATTAAGATAAATAGCGGTGAATGGCGTTAAACCAGGGATGAATTCAACCCAATATTTATCAATTAAATATTAAATGGATAATAGGACCGGAATCAGCTTGGAATTCAAGCATCCCAAACTCCAAGTCCCCATGTGAAAAAAGGTTTTGTCACCTCCACCATAGAATTCCCCCTTCTCCAAACATTAGAGATCTCTCTGTGGGTTATGCACTTGGGAACATTTTCACTGTCCAGGGTAGCAAAGGGCAGAACATGGACCACAGAGAATTATACCCATGACGTTCACCCATGAAATGGGCAATTTTAGAAAACTGGGAGCAAAGACTGTTTCTCTGGGAGCAGCTCAATATCTATGAGGCCAAGTCCAGTGCTGCCACTGGGAAGTGTTGCAAACGTGTGCAAACTGTCTGAATGGGTTCACAGAAAGCTTAGATATGGTTCCATGGAGACACTTAAGTCATTTCCAGATAGGATCCTAATTAATGTGTATCACAGGGAAACCCTGATTAGCTAGCAGGATTTTAAGCATTGCAGGCGGTCAAAGATTTTTGTACAAGTAATTACTGGCATCTCCAGGACTTCCGAGGGTACTTTACTTTGCTCTGGAAATGTTTTGAGATGGGGACTATGTGTGGTGTCTGGTTCCACTATAGTTGCCTTGTAAGACATAGGAAGTAGCTCGTGTCTTGTGGGCAACCAAAGGCGTAATGACCTTCACATTTTAAATTGGCAAATATACAACCTGAAACTTTTTCCCCCACACCTCAGACCCTCGAATTCAGGGAAAGACAAAAGAGCTTGCACTTTTTTCCCAGCTTATAATTTGCCTAAATTCAGCACTGCTCAGACATAGTAGGTTCAAGGATCTGACCTGAACTTGAAGTTATTCGCCTAATGTTCTGTTTGAGAACAGCATCGGGAAGAGAGACAGAGGACAGAGTCCAACGAATAACAGAGAGCAATATGGGGCTGAGACCAAGCAGAAAAAAAAAAAGCTACACAGAGATGGAATAAGGTGCAGAGAGGAGGGAAAAAAAGAAGAAAAAACCTTGCGAAGTGTTTAACACTAGAGACAAATATATATGTCTTTTCCTCACGCATATCTAAACATGCATGGTTAATCCTGTGCATCTGCAAAGAATAGAATAGAATAGAATATTCCAAACAAACACATGAATAAGCACAGGAGAGCGTAGGGCTAGCCATTCTGTTTCTGATTTAACAATAGGCTGAGCCCAAGAGACACAAATCTGGATCCCAACATGGATCACCGCAAGATTGGGGTGTTTGGATGTGGGCGTTCTGGCTCGGACCATTTTAACAATGGGGGCCATGTGCAGAAAGTGGATAAAAGAGATGGATTCAGATTTCAAGCAACACAACATTTGGGGAGGAGGGTTTGACACGACCTGATTTACAGCTTCATCACATGAAAACCTGTTTCTTTTAATGGTCACATGTTGCGGACCATCCAATTGCTGGTAGCCTTGAATGAGCACAATACGGACCAGATTTTTCCTAATTTTCTGGGCATCTTTGCCTGCATAGCTTGTGCGCTGACTTCCCACGATTGTGCTGATTATCACAGGAAGTGTGGGCAAGGTTGACCAGTTAGACAAGCATGTGGTCATTTGCATGCACAGTTACCATGATTATGCATGCAGCTGCAGCACCTGCATGCACAATTCAGAGAAGCATTTTTGTACATCCACATGTGTGCACAGAATGAGCACATGGACCCTTATGAGCCAATGTTACCAACCAGCAACTTTACTGAGCACATTTTGGCTTGGCTGTCTCCATAGACCTGGCCAAACAAACAGTTCCAAAGTATTCGATCTCAGCAAGAGCTGGGTTTCATGTAAAAACTGGGATAGATTTTCTAGGTTCTGTGGCCACGAAGGCCCTGCTCTTCACCGATTTCAATGGAAATTAGGAGCCGAACTATTTTTGAGGATCTGGCAGAGTCCTAATATGAAATCACAAGGGATCTTCTGAGGATCTTAGAGAACCATCCAAGCATTTCTAAGGAGGGCAAAGGGAAGAACTAAAGTTGTCATCTCCTGTATCTGGACCACCCAAACACTAGCCAACAAATCATGGTATTTTTCAGCTATGGTATCTTGACTTATTGTTCACAGGGATTTTAAAGAATTTCATTTCATTTCTTTCTTAGTTTTTTTTTTCCCTAGGGATGACATGTCGTTTCCTGACAGGCTGGTTTTAATAAGGTTGAAATCTTTGTTGTTGCCAAATCCAAGAGGAATAGAACATCTTTAAGTCATTAGATGGGAATGGGGTAATCACTCAGAGGGTGAGCTTCAAAGGTTATTAGTTTTTACAGTATGTTCACTATTCTGCAGTTGTCTGAAAAATAACCTAGGTACCAATTCTGCCTCTGCTCCATTCATGGTACAGTGGGAACAGTATTTGTATGCAAACTAATTGAAGGATTTTCCTGAAGGATTTTGGCACTTGAAGTTAAATAGGAACCTGTATGGTATTAGTTAGGGATGGAAATACATGTTAGCAAGAAATAAGAGTGCTCCCACTCCTGAACTTTCACCCAAAAAAACAATAAAGACAAAATCGAACCCCTTCTCAGGCTTGGAGGATGGGCCAGTTCCGCCCTTTGGGAATTACCTGAAACAAAGGGCATAATTCCACCCTCGTTCGAGTGAGTGCAACTCTGCTTTCTTCTGTGATTTGCTCCAGAACTAAATGTGGCCACAGAAGTAACAAAATACATCAAGAAAGTCTGTTCAGAAGGAATTTTCCATATAACCTTGGCAGCTGGATAGTCCAAATCTGAGAGAGACGGCAAAATGTTTGTGCTAGAATATTATTATTATTATTAAGATCCCAATGAAGATCAGATTGTGCTAGGGATTGTACACATATAGATAATCCCTGCCCTAAAAAGTTAACAATCTCATTAAGAAAAGTGGAAACAGAAGCAAAATGATTTGGCCAAGGTCACTGTAAATCAGTGGCAGAGGCAATCATAGACCCAGGTCTCCTCACTCCCAGTCCTTTTCCCTAGCCGCTGAACTATAAGGGGCTGAGTTAAGCATTTGAAATGTTGACATCTGATTGGTCTCTCCACCAGCTGCACACCAGCATCACTTCTTTGGAATGACTCCTGCTTACTCAGCCACAAGGGAGAGGAGACTCAAGTCTCAGCCAGTAGGGATTCACACATCAGACGACACAGCCACATGTGCGAAGAGGATCAAGCCTAAACTCCTAGAAGTTCACATAGCAATAGTTTTTGTCAGACCTGGGCAATCTCCTTTGTTGTTAATAATTATCATTATAGTTATTTCTGATCCCAAAGAAATACAGTCTGAATAATGCTTCTTCCAGGAATAAACATTTGTTGTCATAAATTTAGTACAATTCTTTATCTTGTAGAGGATCTTTCATACAAACATTATTCCCCCGAACCCTTGATATGCTGCAGCACAAAGCTCAAGTTAAAAAGCGAAAGGAGAAGGAAATGAAGAGGTTAAAAACAAGGCAGAAAGGAAAGGGTGTAGAAAGGAAAGGTGGCAGGATTTGCAAAGGAGAAGTCTCTTGCGCCAACTTTAAATTTTCCACAACAGAAGAAGGGGGCTCCAAATGTTTATCCAAACCGCTCGGGTCTGCAAAGTTGGACTGGAAACCTTTCACTACTTCCGACATCTGTTTGGGGCAGGAGTACCCCAAGGCCAGCCTTTCTGATGGTATTTTCACGTCTGGTCCTGGCTGGAACCTGGAAGTGCAAAAGCAGCACAAACTAGAGGAAAAGTGCTTAATTTTAAGTGTGTAAATATTGGCTTCAAGGGACCTACTCATGTACTTAAAATTAAGGACATATTTAGAGTGCTCAGCACCTTGCAGGATTGGACCTTTGGGCTGACAGTAAGGAGACTGCAATTCAGCGTCTCAAGAGAAGACACGTAAAGTATGGAAAACAGTGGGGTAGATCTTTGGTCTCCAACAAAGGTGGCCTACTGCTCCCCACCAAGCAAAATAAAAAAATCTCTTTATATTTTGACCTATTCTATTTTTTCCAGAACTCAATCCTTCAAAGACTAATACACATTCTTTAGCTTAAACACATTTGTGTGTCTTTGTGAGTTATAGATTCATCGATTTTAAGGCCAAAAGGGAACATTAGATTGTCTGACTCCCTGTATAACACAGGCCATGGATCTTCACCCAGCTACTCCTCCCTTGAGCCCAATAACTTGTGTTTGATGAAAGCCTATCTCCCAGAAAGGCATCCAAGTCTTGACTTCAAGAGACAGAGAATCCATCACTGCTCTCGGTACTTTTTTCCAATGGCTAATCACCTTCACTGTTAAAGAAATTGTGCCTTATTTCTAATTTGAATTTGTCTGGCTTTAACTTCCAGCCATTGCTTCTCATTATGCCTTTTTCCACTAGATTAAACAGCCCTTTAGTACCCAATATATTCTCCCCGTGAAGTTATAAAACTTCTAACAAGCCTAACAGTCATCATACTGCATGTGGCTGGTCCTAGGGACCTGTGAATCTTATTTACTAATCTGTAGTGACATGCATAATGGTCTGATTAGATTCCACAGAAACAGCCTTTTTTAAAAAAGGGAGGACGTTATTACTGATCTCAGATCTGAAAAAGCCACCAGGAAAATAATCTGATTGACTCTTCCCACATCTGTGGATTAAAAAAAACAAAACAAAAGCTCAATAATGGTTAAATTTGTTTTGAAAATGAATAGGAAGCACATGCTGAAAATCATTTCAATTTAAAAAAAAACAAAACCAACCTCAAATCACAAATTTGAACCAGGCATTATTTTATGGAGAATTTTGACAGAAACAGCATTGCAACTTACCAGCTCTTTGGTCTTTTAGTTGCAAACTCCATTTTTTTAAGTCTGAGTCTCTGTTGACATGTCATCCGTATGACCTCTTTTCGCCCAATATTATAAAGAAAACCAAATGCTGGGCTTGTACACATTATTGTTTAGGGTGATTAACAATATCATCATGTATTTACATAGCCCCTTTCATCCAGACAGGTCCCAAAGTATTTTGTAAACTGTGTCTAAAAGAATCACTCACCCACCACTGAACTTCAGCCATCTTTGAGGGGAAACATGGCAGCTGTTTAACAGGGCACAGCAACCCCTGCATAGAAGCATTGGGCACCCCCTCCCAGAACCATTCCATGCATGGAATTCCCATGGATCTCAAAGGGGGCCCTGTGACTGGAAAGCTTGCTGGATGGAAATCTCAGGCAGGAAGTGATAATACCATTGCCATCTGAAACTGCAGAGGTAACCGAGGTAGGCAGGTACATTTGTTCAATTTGGAGTGAGATCTTTTCATGCCCTTCTATTTGCTAAAAAGGTTAGGCAGTGACAAAGAACTGGACCTGGACTCAGGACACCTGGTTCTGTTCCAGGGTCTGCCTCTGGTCTGCTAAAAAGTCATTTAAGCCCAAGGTTTTCAAAGTATATAGGCACCTAAAAATGCAGATTTATGCCTAGCAAGATTTTCAAAAGTACCTTAGGCAGTGTTGGCATTCCATGCCTCAGTTTCTCCTTCTGTAAAATGGGAATAATGATACTGACCTCCTTTGTGAAGCACTTGGAGATCTAGGGATGAAAAGCACTGAATAAGAGAAGGTATTATCAACAGGCTTTCAACTGTATACACCATCTGAAAGACAATACCTCCAGGAAAGAGCTCCCGCTTGGTGTAGAGGATATTTGAAATTCACTAGCTGTGCTAAGAACAAAGGTTTTGCTTACAACTTGTTACTTCTATGGATTCTACTATTGCAATACCAATACCTATTGCCAAATATGTGACTAGATTTGTAAGGACAAGCTGAACCACAAAAAATAAAATTGCAGTTTTACTACTCCTCAAGTGCTAAACCAGAATCGATCCCCAAACCAATGTATAATAGAATTGTGTGTGTGTGTTTATTTTCATTTTGGTGTACTCCCAATTCAGCAAGTACTTAAACATATGCCTTGTTTTAAGCACGTGAAGTCAATGGGCCTGTTTACATATTTGAAGTCAGGCATGTGCATAACGAACCTGCTGAATCAGGGCCTGGGTTTGCTGCTTTTTGAGAAAGGGTTACCAGTGTTAATGCTGGGAGGGCAATGAATGGCTGCTGTATCGTCTGCTGCATCATCTGATCAAAAGTACGAGCTTGCAAATGTGATACCATAGCAGGTTATTTGGCTCGGGGAGACTGGGAGCTTTCCAGATTCGTATAATGATTCTGTAAATGGAAGGCGGAAACAGAAGGTCAATCACTGCTGAACCAAGTTGCCCATTTATTACATGCTTTGCTGTACATTTTACTGAAGACATTTTATCACAGCCAAAAAACTCCAATATGCAACAATTCTGCATTGGCCAGAGGATGGACTAGGTGCTCTAAGAGGTATTTTCCGGCTCTAATATCTGTGGTTTATTATATATTGTTAAATTAATTAATGGGACTATATAACGTGGTTGGTTGAAATAGCAGACCACTGGATTTGATGACCCAAGAGATCCCTTCCAGTCTTATGTTCCTGGTTAGCTGCTGACCCTTTTGTCTGTGATTTTATGCAGACACAGCCAGTGCAAATCATTATAGCTCTCACACCAATTTATACCAGCGGTGACTCTGGCCACAGATTGTTATGTTGACTGTGCTTGGTGGGGGGGGGGGAATATTTTTTATTAGAATTTATTAAAATGTTTTTCTTTTACATCCCTATTTTTGTTCAACATCTTCATTAATGATCTGGATGATGGGATGAATTGCACCCGCAGCAAGTTTGCGGGTGACACTAAGCTGGGGGGAGAGGTAGATATGCTAGAGGGTAGGGATAGGGTCCAGAGAGACCTAGACAAATTGGAGGATTGGGCCAAAAGAAATCTGATGAGGTTCAACAAGGACAAGTGCAGAGTCCTGCACTTAGGACGGAAGAACTCCATGCCCTGCTACTGGCTGGGGACTGACTTGCTAAGCAGCGGTTCTGCAGAAAAGGACCCGGGGATTACAGTGGACGAGAAGCTGGATCTGAGTCAGCAGTGTGCCCTCGTTGCCAAGAAGGCCAATGGCATATTGGGCTGCATTAATAGGAGCATTGCCAGCAGATCAAGGGAAGTGATTGTTCCCCTGTATTCGGCACTGGCGAGACCACACCGGGAGTTTTGCGTCCAGTTTTGGGCCCCCCACTATAGAAACGATGTGGACAATTGGCAAGAGTCCAGCGGAGGGCAATGAAAATGATTAGGGGGCTGGGGCACATGACTTATGAGGAAAGGCCGAGGGAACTTGGTTTATTTAGTCTGCAGAAGAGAAGAGTGAGGGGGGATTTAATAACAGCTTTCAACTACCTGAAGGGAGGTTCCAAAGAGAATGGAGTTCAGCTGTTCTCAGTGGTGGCAGATGACAGAACAAGGAGCAATGGTGTCAAGTTGCAGTGGGGGAGGTCTAGGTTGGATATTAGGAAACACTATTTCTCTAGGAAGATGGTGAAGCACTGGAATGGGTTACCTAGGGAGGTGGTAGAATCTCCATCCTTAGAGGTTTTCAAGGCCCAGTTTGACAAAGCCCTGGCTGGGATGATTTAGTTGGGGTTAGTCCTGCTTTGAGCAGGGGGTTGGACTAGGTGACCTCCTGAGGTCTCTTCCAACCCTAATCTTCTATATACTTTCAGACTGTCCCATGAGAAATGTGGCTACATGGGCTGTTTACTGCCTCGAAGTCCTGTTTCACTGGTGATTAAGAAAACTGCAGAGAGAATCTGTGGATACCAGCATGCACATTAGATTGTCACAGGCATTTCTATCATTTTTCACCTTGTTTGCCAGGAGAATGCACTGCTTCTTTGAGGATAATCTACTAGAGGTGCTCCAAGATTTGCTATACTCGACTAATGCTGTCACACTGGTGCACATGATTGCTTATTAATTACTGAATGCTGGTAGTGAGTTTGATGCTGTTCATTACATAGAAGCAGACTCTGTCTGACATGGGGCTTGCAGTTTAAGAGCAAAAACATGGGCATAGATGGGACTTTTTACTTTGGATTTCACTGGGACCAGAATTTGGTCCTTGTGACATATAGGGTAATTTCCTGCAATATCTTTGGGAGATCTGACTGTATTAAGTTTATGTATCATTGTAGACCACCCAGGGACCATATGTAATTCCATGGGGGATGGTAACCACAGCCCCTCCAGGAACTAAGAACAGTGAGGTGGTGATTAGGCAAATTCACTTTAGGGAGGCTTGCCTATACTATTTCAGACAGGATTCTCCAGAGGCCAACAGACACAAAAAGGACTTTTCAATAATTAGTCTGAGTTTAACCTGATGTAAGGCCATCTTTCTGGTCCAGTCAACAGACAGGACCTACTGTCCAAGGGACACCCCAGTCCTTAGGGAAGGGTTGGAAGGACTAACACTGACCGGAGTTCTTGTGGAGTTGTGGGGCTGGTCTCTGGTAAACTTATCAGCAAACGGGTAGATTCTTTTATTGTTTTAATATGTTTTTTCTGTAACGCTTTTACCTTACAAATAAACATGCTCGCTTAAACAGAGATGCGTGGTAACTTAAAACCGTGAGCAATTATGCTAATGATAGCATCTGAGATGAAAAGCAAAGCAGGCCTATCTAGGCAGTCTGACTTGCTGGGGGAATTCAGAGTGTAGGCAGGGAACTGGGCCTGAAAATACCCCAGTCAAGGGGGAGTGAGATGCATGTCTCTGCCCAAGAGAGGTGATGGCTGGGGAGCCAAGAGGCCTACATGTCAGAGCCTTTGGTGGACCATAGAGGGGGGAAAAGGTGGAGTTGCCCTGAACTGTGACCGTCCTAACAGCATGCATAGCCACACTAAATGCCAGTCCAGTGGGAAGAAGCTTGGGTTTTTTGTTTATTTCAAAAACTCAGTGAATCATCAGTCATGTAGTTATTAGGCCAGACCCTCATCTGGTATAAACAGACATAGCTCCACTGAGTCCATTTCAAGTGTGTTGTTTTGACAGACAATTCCTTGTAGCCAGGGAAGAACTGAAGCTCACATCTCTAAATTTGCACACATAGGCGTGGCCACGTGACTAGAGTCAGGACTCTGGGGTTCTATTATTGATTTTTTCACTAGGTTACATTAGGTAAGTCACTTCCCTGTGCTTCAGTTTCATACACGCACACACCCGCCCCCAGTAAAACAGATGAATAACACCTCTCATGCAGGGATGTGGTGAAATAATTAGCACAGTGAACTCTTCCATGGAAAGAAACTCTATCTGTTCAAACTATTGTTCTTATTACTAATTAGGAAGATGTAGACTCAGCAACCACTTGCATACTGAAAAAATAATCCTGTTTAATTTTGTCCTCTTGTCTTTTCTCCTAGCACGACCACGCTACCTTCCCACATCAGGATAACCAATGGCTACATCACAGTCAATCCTCCCGTTTGGTTTTCAAACCAACTGGATCAGAGACCACGTTCAGCTCTCCCGTTCCACCGTCAGCCAAAGAGCTCAGCTGCTGGCCGGGTATTGGCGCCATCCATAACTGCTTCTTTCTATGTGTCAATAGTGTCTTTTGTCCTGAGTCTATTGAGGCCTTCCTGACCAACCTAGGATTACGTGCAATACCTAAAATGGAGAACAGAGATAATTTATGAATGAGTGTGTGGTTTTCTCCATGACGGTTTCAACCTGGACCTTCTCACCAAGGAGAAATCGTAGTGCCTCTAGCTGGTTTTGTCTCTTAGCCCAGATATATTTTGAAACTCTAAAGCTTTATTGTAACACTGACTTACATCTTCTTTTTTGTAGAAGGATCTTTATTTCCCATAGTGCTATGGGGCTTTGTAAAATATATGTGTTCATATATATATAAAAAAAAGAAAAAGTGTATTTATTCAACTGGTAAACTTATTTTTCTTGGTATTGGATATGTTAATAACATCCCCATTAAACAGTAGTGACGATGAAACAGATAAATTAATATTTTCTAGATTTGTTTTTTTTAACCAATGAATCTGAAATGACACCCAAAGATGCTGTTTTGGTCATTAAAATGTTACACTAACCCTTCCATAGGCAAATCTATGCTGATGCTGAGATTAGTGGGGGGGAGTGGGGGGGTATATCCGTTTAGCATAATTTAGACATATTTTAGACAATTCATGCTGTCTGTGGCCTTGGTGTCACTAGGGAAAAAGGCATGTTCTTAACCCAAGTTAGGGAACCCAAGGTAAAATCCTCTTGAAGAAAAGACCATTTGTGGTTTTCATATGAGTTGGCAAGTCAAGATAAACCCTGAGCTTCCCCCACTGCCTTCAACTCAACCTGTAAGAAAAGTGGAGACTGTGTTGTCTTCTCTAGGATTAACAAACTAATACATTATGATAGCTAACTTCAGTCAAGAACTCACCTTTTTCCTAGTGAAAACGCATGGCATCAGTCTGGAGTAATTCTGCGGAGTTGGTTTTTCCTCTCACACCCTTTTTGCATGAGTGTGACTCCTCACTGGATTTACTCCAGATTTACACAAGTGCTAATGAGAGCAGAATTTGCCCTACTTACAGGATTTAAATGTTTAATATCATGCTAGTCTATAAAGCTTCTCAGCTGTGGCCACGCTTCACCTTGAGTAAGTTGGGGATGCAGAAGCATTGTAAAGTTCGCTTTTGTAGCCACGATCCTGCTGCTGTGATATGCGTGGCTGCTTTCTCTGTAACGTTCTGGCCTGATCCAAAACCTATTCAAATCAATGAAAAGATCCCCCCTGATCTCAGTGCGTCTTGGATTTGGTCCTTTCAATGGGTTTTGGATTAGGTTCTTAGAAGAGCATGAAGACAAAGGGCCAGATTCACAGCTGGTCTAGATCATGGCAGCTCCACTGACTTAAACAGAGCTGTGCCCATTCACACCAGTTGCAATTTTGGATCATTATCTATGTAGCTAGTTTTGAGCTTGGCAGTGGTGGAAAAAGTACATCTCTTGTTCATAATTCCAATCACACTTTGAAAGACAGCGCTAGAGAAAAAAAGAGATGGAACATATGAAACTTTGCCCAGGCTTCGTCCTCAAAGAGAACGAGTCTTGCCAGAAGATAGCTGGGTTAATAGACCTGGTCGAAATGTTTTCATCAAAACAGTCTTTAATGAAAAAACAAAATGACCAAAATGAAATGCGTTTGCAGAAAATTAGATTATGTTTTAGAAGAATGGTGCAAACCTAGGTAGGTCCGCTGTTTGCGGAACTAGGCCTGTTTTTCCAGGGGCACGCACATAAGGCTTCAAGTGAAATGGAAGCCATCAAGCTTTGCCCCCAGTGACAGCTACAAGGACATCTCATGCATACTATTCCATTGTATATTTTGGTGTGTGGATGATTAGACATGTTGGTTTTGGAAGGAAGCCATTCCCCTTCCATGATATTTATTGCACTGGGCCGTGTATTGCAAGCATGTTTTAGGAACTTCCGTTACAGCTTTATTTGAGCGGTTGCACTGTTGAGGACTTCATTTGAATATAATGTCTTAAAAGGCCTTCAAATTCAACCTTAATGCACCTAAACCAGGGACGCTGTATGGCTGTATTCTAGACAATGAACGGACCATCTGAACTGAGAACTGTGAACTCATTTAAGAATAAACTATCCCACAGTAAATGGACCCGCAGGTAATGCAGGTTTTCTTGGTGTGATGCTACAGTACAGAGGAAGATTATTATTACTTGAATATGGTAGCATAGCACCCAGAGACTCCAGTTGAGATGGTGGCCCCATTATTCTAGACGCTGTACAAACACACAGTGAGTGACAATTCCTGACCCCAAAAATGTACAGTCTAAATCAGGGGTGGGCAAACTATGGCCCGGGGGCCTCATCCAGCTCTTCAGATGTTTTAATCCGGCCCTCGAGCTCCCGCTGGGGAGCAGGGTCCATAAGCGCAACCTGGAGCTTGCACCCCTGACCCACTCCTGCGCCCCAACCCCCTGTCCCAGCCCTGATCCCCTTCCCACTCTCCAAACCTCTCGGTCCCAGCCCAGAGCACCCTTCTACACCCCAGACTCCTCATCACCAGCCTCACCCAGAGTCCACACTCCCAACCGGAGCCGCCCCCCCCGCCCCCGAACCCCAACCTCCTGCCCCAGCCCAGAGCCTCCTCCCCCACCCTGAACTCCTCATTTCTGGTCCCCACCCCAGAACCCACACACTCCCAGCCGGAGCCCTCACCCCCTCCCAACCCCCAATTTCGTGAGCATTCATGGCCCGCCATATGATTTCCATACCCAGATGTGGCCCTCGAGTCAAAAAGTTTGCCCACCCTTGATCTAAATAGGCAAGACAGAGAAAAGGTGGGAGGGGAACAAGAGATCCACAGCGCTGAAGTGAGTGCCCCAGGTCACTGGGAATGTCGGCGGCAGAGCTAGGAGTGCACCCAAGTCTTGTGACTCTCAGGCCTCTGTCCTATCCATTAGACCAGACTGATTTTTTGTGGGGGCCGGGGGGTTGCATCATTTTAAGTCTATGGACATCTAGGAATTTCAGGTTTGTCATTAGGCTGCACACCATAGTCAGTCAGAACTTCACCCTAGCAGCAGGGATAGAACTCAGACCCTCCTGCTCCAAAAGCATGGGTTCCTACCGCCTGAGCTAAAGGAGAATCTCCGTTAGCATGATAAGACCTATGACATGTGGCTGAGTAGTCCTGAGTCTCTCTCATATAGGAGAATGGTACTCATACCCTTTAGCCCAATATACTACGATACTTATTCTACATGTATTCTAGTTATAGCTGTCACGTCCCAAGATTGCATCTGTATTTCAGGGGAAACAGGCATTGCCACCATTTATTTGAATGACTCTGTACACGGATGTTCAAACTTCATAGTGTGGTCCATGTTTTATATAGAGACTTCCTCCTGGAGACCTCCCCTTGCATTCAATATTAGGCCACTTTCCTTCCAATTCAAAATCCTAGAACATCTCTGTAGCAACTTCCTCAT